>NW_024412400.1:30873842-30961309 GCF_014898765.1 Herpailurus yagouaroundi | reverse complement strand
CCCAGATTCCTCCCTGACAACACAGGGCACACCTTTCTCCCCAATCCAGCAGCAGCAAAGACAGAGAGAGAGAGAGACGCAAGGCACCAGGAGAGAAAAGGAAACCACAAAGGGACGCAGTGGTCTGAGGACATCATTTAAATCAACACCCCCCCACTGATGGTGCAGGCCTGGCCAGGAGCCCAGTGCTGCTCAGTGCTTCACCTCTTTGCGTTTTTGTGAGGGATGTCAAAGAACTACTAAAATCGAGGAGCCTGGCACTTTCCATTCTTCCATCACCATGGGTTCTGATGGAGATGAAATCTGTGCCCCAGCCACTCAGACATACCCATGAGTTGGCATCAGTGGCACACACAAGAAAGAGCTGTGCAGAATAAGCCTGCTGCCTCCTGTCTATCGTGGGCACAGGAAAGAGGGTCTCTCCCTTCTTGGGGGTACAGGCCCCCAGAGGCATCAATCACCCTGGAGAAGAGCAGGGAGGAGAGCCCACATGCCCATGCAAAATGACTCTGTGCAGTCTTAACGAAGGCCAGCGATGGATGGTGGCCCGAGCTCATTAATCAGAAGGAACACGCTGCCGTCTGCTTCCCCTTCCAGGCCCTCCTGTGCCCTCATCCTGGATTGATCTGTGGCACAGTATGTCTCTGAAGTTGCTGGCACTGGGAACTGACTCTGAAGTACACTGAGAGCAGTCAGAGAAAAACAGGTGCCCCCAGGGGGGAGGACTTAGGGGACGTGCCAGGGGAGGGGCCACCAGTCAGAAAAGGAGGGTGTGGGGCTGGCCAGGCAGGCTCTCACGTTCTCCTGGACACACCCTGGACCAGACTGGG
The DNA here is from genome assembly GCF_014898765.1 of Herpailurus yagouaroundi. Taxonomy (NCBI): domain Eukaryota; kingdom Metazoa; phylum Chordata; class Mammalia; order Carnivora; family Felidae; genus Herpailurus; species Herpailurus yagouaroundi. The sequence goes on along the minus strand of NW_024412400.1, from coordinate 30,960,479 downwards.
GGTGCTGAGTCTCCAGGAGCCACCAGAACACCCTTAGGGCTGTTCCAAAGCACACCTGCCACCAGGTGCTAACACTTTTTGCCGATATCTTCTTCCAAGTATCCTGTGCGGAGCTGCTGTGCCTCATGCCACCGCTCTCTCTGCACGTGGCCTCATGCCTCCTCACTGCCCACCCCACTCCTACACAGAGGCCTCCCCCTCCCTCTCCAGAGAGCCAGCCTGGCCTAATGCAGCCCCCAGACCCACCACCCAGGTCCCCCTGATCGAATCTATCCTCATCACACCCTAACTGTCCACCCCCCAAACTCCTCCAGCCATGGCCCCTCTCGCCCCCTTCAGGAAGCCTGCCTAACCACCCAGCCTTTACGTTCCTCCTGCCCCTGAAGATATAGCCCACCCCCACTAGCACTTCAGCTTTGTAGGGTCTGTGTTCCATGTCATCTCTGCAGTTTCCTGCCCAGTGTCCTGCGAGCTCCATGACAGCAGGACCAAGTGACATCACTTTCCTCCACAGGTACCTTGCAGATCACCCAGCAGTGGCAATGCACAGCCATTGGAGAGCTGACCCACGGGCCCAGCTGTGTGAACTGGGCCTGGGTTCAAAGGCTGTAGGTGGCAAGGCACAGAGGCCTGATCATTCTTCCTTCAGAAGGCTTCCCTTAAGACTCCAGCCACCAAGTCTGCCCCACCCTCACCTTGGTACAGAGCCACCACTCAGTGCAGGGCTCAATCGCTGTCTGCTTTCATCATTTTACCCTGTCCAGAAGGACTGATTCTGAACTACTTGCAAGGTGCTGTCCGTCTAGGTCTAACACTGTCCTGTTGCATCACATGACCACTGTTAACACATAGAGGGTCAAAGGGAGGCAAGCAGTGATGGAAGCAATGGACCACCAAGAGCTGACCCCAGGAGGGGCGTGCCAGGGAATGGCTCAATCTTAGCTGTGAGATCACAGTTCTGGCCTCTCTGAGCTGTGTGGTTGGAGGGGGAGGGGGAGTGTCAATGGGGTGATGCCCAAGGCCTCTCCAGCACCACCCCCTTGAACTCCACGAATGTCTCCTGCCCCCAGGAATGGATCTCTTGCCACTCTATTTCTCCTTATCAGGGAGAACCTGTCCAGCCCTGTTTGTCACTAATGCCCCTAAGGCCTCTCTCTCACCGCCAAGGTGTCTGGAGAGGGCCCTGGGAAGACTTCTATTTGTTTCCCAATCAATAGCATTGACTGGCTCCTGACATCCAGCATTTCCTGAGATCCCAAATGGTATCAATGCCACAAATGTTCTCCCTAAGCCTTGAAAAACTCCTGCAGTGCATGCCTTTGTGCAGAAACGTCTCCAGAGGGATTTGAAGCTCCAGGCAAAGTTCCCTTGTTGGCCTGAAAAGCATCCTGCTGGGTTTTCACAACTGGAGGCAAGCTAGACTGGTGGCCGCAGGGTCCAGCTCCAGCTCTGGTCACCTGATCTGCTCTCTGCAGTAGGAAGGGAGGGCAGGGGGAAGTCTGATGCCTGAAACCTCCCAGGGCAGAAGCTGTCACACTCCCACAGCTACCAGGGCTTTGGAACTGGATAAATTCAGCATCACAACCTGGATGTCCCAGGCTTAGGAGAGCACTCTCAATTACAGAGGAGACCTGGGGTCTAGGCCTGGCTCTGCCATCAGCATGTGCTATGAGCCTGGATCTCTCTCTCTCTGCCCAGTCCCCCCGGTAGACAGTGGATAAGGTGGATGATCACTCTAGGCTTTTCTGGACTGGGGCTCTTGCCTGGAAGTCACCTCCTCTTCAATGCTGGAAGCTCAAGGCGAGGTTCATTCATCAACTTGGCCTTGCATTTCCCTTCTAGGTTGGGGGAGAGGTTTCCTTGAGGGGGTTGTGCCTCTCAACTCTCTCTCTCTCTCTCTCTCTCTCTCTCTCTCTCTCTCTCTCTCAGTTTTCTGGCCTAAAGAACAGGCTTCGGGAAAAACGACACCTGCAGTTCTTTTCCTTCTGAACTGAGAAAAGATCAAGTCCAGTGGCTTCAGGATCTGGAGCTCTGTTCCATGTTTTCCAGCTCAGACACAATGACTTGCCCAGATTTCCTCTGCCCATTCACAATTTCCTATCCAGATACATTGGGGATTGGGTCCCAAATCTGGGCATCACTCTGAATTCAGAACCTCTCTGGGTTTAAAAGCTCCAGAAGTTTGGTATGTTCCTCCATCCTAAGCTCAAGCCTCTGATACAGCACCCTCAGCAGTTGACCATTCAGTGTCAGTTTACATACCACCCAAGACGAGTCACTCACTACCTTTCCAAGCTGGTCGTTTTCTTGTCAGATTGGTCCAACTGTCAGAAGGCTGGCTCCTTGGGATTTCCTTTCTTTGGGCCTTGTTGTGAGCATGAAGGCCCCTCCCCCCAAAACCAACTTCTTCCCTTTCTCCACGTCAGCCCTTCAGATGATGAGGGGACAGGACCTTCTGAATAGTCTCTTTCCCCCTCACTCTGGTTCCCTCAGCTCTTCTGTCAGCCCCACCACCTCACTGGCACCGTCCTAATGGGACAGCACCCACCACTGAGGTTGAATGCTTTACGTGGTCACAGAGGAGCAGCACAGAGGAGGGAAGGGGGCTGTCACCTCCCTGGTGGGCACATCCTACCTCTCATCTCCCTTATGAATCCCAGTGAGCATGCCAGGGTCTCCCTAGGAGAAATGTGGCTCCTTAAAGCTCTGAATCCTTCCCCAGGAACACAAGGACCTGACGAGTGGCCCCCTCTTCTGCGTGTGGGTGCTCTTCCTCCTTGCGCTCCCCCCTCCCCCTGGCCCTCTTCCCCCCTTCCCCTCCCTCACCTCTCCTGCCTTCTCCCTCCTTGTTCCCGCTCTCCCCTCTCCCTCCTTGTGCCATTGTTGCTGCTTAATAGGGTGTTTCTGGGATGAATAGTGTTTTCAGCCCTGGCTGGGAATACATCCGGCCTTTCCCAGCCCCGCCCTGTCCTCATGGGCACTGGTGGAGTTCTGTGGAGAGCTAGCCCAGACAATGGGCCAGCAGATTCACTTGAGAACTCACAAAAGCCCCACTTCCCTCCGCGCAGTGCAGAGTGACAGGCACAGGGAACAGATCCGCTTCCCTGCATGCAGCCCACGTGGGTTACTGTGAAGGCATGGGGCCCTGCGCAGCAAGGCTGGAGCCCTAGGTCCTCGACCCGGGAAAGCCAGTGACAAGGACCAGCCTCTCTCTAGTCAGAGCTCCCAGAGGCTGGGCAAGCCCTCCCCGCCCCCCGCCCCATGCATTCATTGGGAATATGAGCACCTCCATGCCTGACACGTGGAAGCACCTTGGTGTATTCGCAGAAGGCCCCACATCCTGTGTTTAGAATAGGAGGGGCGAGGGCTTGCAAAAGGGAAGATGGGATACACAGCTCAGGGCACTATGGGATGGGGGCAGAAATGTGCCCAGGATGTGGGTAAGAGCCCTGGGGGCCCATTCAGGTTTGGGTGAATGGGCCAGTGACCGAATCAGCGGGGGAACAAGACACTAACGAGGCTGTCAGCCTACAGTCTTCTCAGGGGAGGAGGCTTATCTGCAATGTATTGGTCCCTAACTCCGTACCAGGAGACCGTGAATTTAAAGGCAGCAACGTGTTGGAGGCCTGGAGAGGGAACACCAAGTTCTGGAATGCAGGTGGGGAGAGTGCATAGGCGGTAAGCAGGGACATGAATGGTTATTCTTCAGCCTCCCAAGGACAGTCAAGTGGTAATATCTAAATGTGGCCATGTTCCAAGACTTCTATTAATTTTTAAATTGAGTAATGCCATCAAGTGTACACTCTTTCTGGTAAGGTGTCAATTCTCTTTGCATCCTCCTGATTTCCATCACCAGTACTACAGGCTGGCTTTCTTGGACAGGAGGGGGGTCACCATTTCCCCACATCATAAGAACTGCCCTAACGTATGATGTGATGACAACTGGCAAACAGCAAACTGTGTCCCTCCTGGAAGCTCCCTTGGTGCTTCACATCTTGGGTTCACATCGCAGCAAAATGACATGGAGCTTTACTCTACACAGCCAAAATTTAGTGTTAAGGCTAGAAATGGCCAGAGACAGTTGAGCTGTGTTTTACATTTCACCATGTTCCTTAGGTACACCTGCCCTTCCTTTTAAAAAATGATGCAAAGCTTTACTTACCAGCAGAGGAAAATACACACCTGCCTTATTTAGAGGACCCCTACCTAGCCAGTTATGATGCAGCTAACAGAGCACTGGAGGTGAAGTCAGAAGACATGGGTTCCAATCCAGCTAAATAATAGCAGTGTGACCTTGGGCAACCTACACAACCTCTCTGGGCCCCAGATTTCTCACCAGTAATATGGGTAAAATATACCTGTTTCTCAAGGTAATATGAAGGTCTAATGATGCTATTGTAAAGTGTTTTTTATGGTACCTGGCCCATAATAATCACTCATTATCTATTATTATTTTGAAACAGTTGGATAAAAAGTTAAGATGTATGCTTTTTAAAAATTTTTTAACTTTTTTTTATTTTTGAGAGACAGAGAAAGAAAGAGAGAGAGAGAGAGAGAGAGAGAGAGAGAGAGAGAACAAGTGGGGGAGGGGCAGAGAGAGGGGAAGACACAAAATCAGAAGCAGGCTCCAGGCTCCGGGCTGTCAGCCCAGAGCTCAGTGTGGGGCTCGAACCCACAAACGGTAAGATCATGACCTAAGCCAAAGTCGGATGCTTAACCAACTGAGCCACCAAGGCGCCCCGATATATGCCTTTTATGACCAGTGTAAGGTCTGTGTCTAGACAGGGGCCCCATGCCCCTTCATTTTTTGCATGTGGACCTCCAATTGTTCCTGCACCAATTGTTGAAGAGACTGTCTTTGCTCCATTTTATTGCCTTTGCTCCTTTGTGAAAGAGAACTTGACTATATTTGTAGGGGTCTTTTTCTGGGCTCTCTATTCTGTTCCATTGATATGTGTATTCTTTTGGAATACCGCACTCTCGGGGCGCCTGGATGGCTCAGTCGGTTGAATGTCCGACTCCAGCTCAGGTTGTGATCTCGCAGTCCGTGAGTTTGAGCCCCACATCGGGCTGTGTGCCAACAGCTCAGAGCCTGGAGCCTGTGTCTCCCTCTCTCTCTGATCCTCCCCTGTCTCTCTCTGTCTCAAAAAAATAAATAAACATTAAGAAAAAAAAAAAAAAAGGAATACCGCACTCTCTTGATTACTGCAGCTTTACAGTAAGTCTTCCCTCCTCTGTGCTGCTCCTCTGTGACCATGTAAAGCATTCAAGCTCAGTGGTGGGTAGTGTCAGTTCTCCACCTCTGCTCTTCAACATTGTTTTGGTTATTTGATGTCTTTTGTCTCTTCATATAGACCTTAGAATCATTTTGTCTATGTCCATAAAATAACTTGCTGGGATTTTCATTAGGATTGCATCGAATCTATAGCTCAAGTTGGGAAGAAGTGACATCTTGACAATATTGAATCTTCCTGTCCACGAACATGGAATATCCCCCTATTTAGTTCTTCTTTAATTTTGTTCATCAGTCTTGCCGTTCATTTCATAAAGATCTCACCCATATCTTGCTAGATTTTATTTTTGAGGGGATGCTAACATATGCTTTTAATAAACAGCCCTTAGAATTTATAAAATGTTTTCACAGACATCATCACATCTTCAAAAGACAGTTGAGAGATAGGCATGTGCCCTACTGCTTGAGATCTTATTACACACACTAGCCATAGTACCATCAGTCGAATGGATCTTGGCTTGCATTCCCTGGACCTCTGTAGGGAACACACCATCTTGGCTGGGAAAGAACACAGCTCTAGAGGAAGTCCTCCAGCCTGTTCAAGAGCACACCTCCCAAGTGGCCTTAGTTTACCACCCAGAAGCTGGGCTGAATGATGTTCACTACGATGGCGTATGCTGGCAGTTGGCAAACTTTCCGTCAAGGGACAAATAGTAAATATTTTAGGCTTTGTGAGCCATAAGGTTTCTGTTACACCTATGTAAATCTGCCATTGCCATTACAGCATGAAAACAGGTTACAGGCTTCATCGTGCCCGTGGCCTACCATCTGCCCACCCAAAATCTAGACAGGAAAAGGGTCTGGCCTGGACAAATGTGCAGACAGAATTTGTTGAGTGAGATTTAAATTTTTTCATGTAATTTTTAATCAACTAATTCCTTATTTTAACATACAATAATAAAATAGCCTTCGAGCTATCAGTACACCTACAAACTTCTGCAGAAGTCTTTGTGACCCTTCAGAACACCAAAAAGACACCAGCTGTGTCCCTGGGTATATTTAGTGAACAAAAACAAAATTAAATATAGTTTATATTGAGTACTCTAAGCAAAGTATATCCATGGAAGATGACTGGCCTAAGTCTGGTCTATGATGCCATCCTCTCTGGCTAACTGGTTTCCACCAGCTTCAGGAAGGAGTTTAAGTCCTTCCTAGAAGGCCTGAAGGAAAACAGAAGAAGCATGGGGAGCACAAGTCTCACTCACCACTACCGAATTTTCAGAGACACATGGGTAACTAGTGTTCCTGTCAGCTGGGAGTCTGTAAACTTGGCACATCAAGAGAAACATGTTGTCATGTTTAGGGAAGAGTCCCCTTTGATCTGATGGGGCCATAATCAGAGGCACAATGAAGGAGATCAGTTGAGATAAAATGCAACATAGCAAAACCAGGTGGTAGAAGGAGAAGAGTCAGCAGATGGGCAAAGGGGGCTTTAGAAGGGAAGCCAACAGCAAGATGCTCAATCAAAACAAGCCAAGGCCTACCCAGGAATCATGGGGAAATGGCAAAGCTCTGCCCGCCCTCCACAGCCTAGAGGGCAGCCGGGGGATAATGGACACAGCAAGGCTCCTGTCACCACCAATACTGAATTTATGCAACTACAACCAAAGAGTACCAAGGAGTGCCAGCAACCACTAAAAGCTAGGAGGGAGTGAAGGAACAGATTATTCCTCGGAGCTTCCAGAAGGAATCGATTTGGCCAACACCTTGATTTCAGACTTCTGGCCTCCAAAACGGTGAGAGAATAAATCTTTGTTGTTCTAAGCAACTAGCTTGTGGCAATTGTTTATGGTAGCCCTAGGAAGCTAATCCAGCCAGGAATGGCATATTCCCTCCATGACTCCAGGGTCATGGTCTGTCTTGTCTACACCTATATCCTCAGGTCCAGGCACATTGTAAATACTCACCACCTGCTAAGTGCATGGATGGCCAAGGCTGCTGCAAGCCCTGAGCTGGCTGATGGGTGGCCCCTGGGCCTGAGAGTAGGACAAGGGGTGGGAGATAGCTGGTCAAGGCACTGGCCTGAAGGCTGTGGAATTCTCTGACTTGGGAAGTCCTAAGTTCAAGTGCATTGGAGCACTGGGGTGAGCAAGTGTAGCAAGTGACAACAGAGGTTGGAAGTCCAGCAGGAAGTAGTAATCAGGTTCCTGAGAAAACCATGACCCTGGATCTTGTGACTATCCTGAAAAACTACTTTCATCACCTCAGTCTGTAAAAGAATCCTCGGAGCTAAGTGGTATGAACTATCAGGGCCCTGGGGAGGACAGCAATGGTCAGGGAAGATTTCCTGCAAGAGCCAGACTACAGGCACCTCTCGGATTCTGCAAAGGATTTGGATGGGAGAAGACATAAGGGATTGGAAGGTTTGGAGCAAGGTTTCCCAAAGGGTACTATGTGGAACTGGGAAACAAGAACATATGCTCCAGGGAAAAAAAGGTTACGTGGTCCAATTAGTTAGAAAAGTTAGTTAAACCAGTGTCCTTACCACAAGACTCTTTGGTAAGGATAAAGGGGTGGGTTGTGAAGCGGGGCTCCAGAAACAGACCATCCTCAGTAGCTAACACGGGACAAGTATTCTGGCTGCCAAGGAGAGGGATGGTAAATGGTAAATGGGTGGCAGAGAGTGGGCATGGCAGGGCCAGGCTGGTGTCAGCCTGCAGAAAATAGGACCTGTCCCCACCGTTCTCAGCCTTCCACCCATACGACTCAGGAGGTGGTCTGAAGTCAGAGGTGAGGAGGACCCAGGCTGTGGTAGAGACATACCAGGTAAGACACACGAACATGAGTGTCACTATGCCTTCTCTGGTGAGGAAGGAGATTTCCTAATTACAAAAAGAAGGCAAGATGACAGGGCACACACTGTTTATTTTCATTTCATATCCTTTAAGATGAGCTTGATGACAATGCTCCACCTTGGTACAACTATAGCGCCCCCAAACAGCACATTGATCCTGATTGTATCCATTGTCAGCTCACTCCTTGCTGGCAATCTCTGCCCTAGCTCCCCAAACTGTGCTCATGTCAAGAGGGGGCCATGGGAAATGAAGCAGGTAGGAAGGAGCCCCATGCCTGGGGCAGAGGAGGGAGGCCCTCACCACTCCCTGAGCACAACCCAGCCCAGCTGACCCCCAACTTCATCTTCAGAGCCCCATCTTCTCCAAAGAACCCTGCTTCCCAGCATCCTGGGCCTCTGAAATTCTCTCCCCACTTCTGGCAAAGAAGAACCCCAGACAGAACAGTGTGGTAAGTCCCACGGGCCATACTGTCTGGCCCCTGTAAATCCACCCATCACAGGCTGCCTTTGCTCTTCTCCCTTTCCTGTGCACCTTTATCTAGCAGGCAGTCTCTACAGATGTGCTAAAATCATGGATAAAGCACGTGTGTTTTCCAAAGTGGAGCTCCCCCCTCCTACCTAGGGAATCAAGAATGCCCAGCTAGGTCACCGGAAGAATGCCTGACAGGCTCTGGGAGGCTCCTGGGCTCCCTCAACCTGCACTTTTGGTAGCTCCAGGCAGGAAAATTGAGGGAAGCTGATCCCTGGTGGTTTCTCAACCTCCTCCATCTTCAATTTGCATAAAGCTTCCAAAAGAACAGCCTCCCCAAAAGATGGGGTCTTTCTGCAATTACTGGAGAATGAGGCAGACCCTCACGGTGGATCAGCCTCACCCACCCTCCACCCAGCTGCCTCTGCTCCCACATGGCCTGAGGGACTGTCGGGGTGACCAGCCACAAAGCTGCCGCTCCCCCCTCATTACTTTTGCTCGGCAGACTCGGCTCCTGTGTAGATCATTTGTTACTCAAAATACAGCCCTGCTACTGGGGACTGGATACCTGTCACCAGGTGCAAAGCTCTCTTCCCCCAAGGTCCTCTGGTTAAAGCAGAGAGGTGGAAGAGCTAGGCACGGTTGACCAAAACCAGCAACTTTTGTCAAAAAATAGGTCTCTTTCAGACTGGCTAAGCTCGAGCATATTGTATAAACACTACACATAGATGCTTTAAAGCAATTTTTAAAGTTTGTCTTCCGTAAATTACATCAACGTCTCCCCTGACCACCTCACAACTGTGACTTGCTGCAGAATTCATTTTCTCATACCTACACACGGGATCCACAGAAGCCAGCTTGGGTTTGCACCCTCGAATCCCTTGCCATGACCCCTCCACTGGGAGGTATTTCTCTCAATCATGTACTTTACCCCACAGTGAGAATCCAAAATGACCCCTAGCTCCAAAGCCTAAAGGCCCCACCCCCACGGGCCCTCCTCCCAAACAGGCTGTGGAAGATGTCCCACTCCACAGTGCCCACCTCCTCCACAAAGAACTGTGCCTGTCTCCCACAGCCCCTCGCCCTCCCCACCCCTTCCGCCACCCCAGCAGCTGCCTTCTTTCCAGAACCACCACAGAAAGATGAAAGGGACCATGTCCCTTAAACACAAGAGAATATTTTGAGCAGAGAATTAACAGCAAATTAAACTGGTTTCATTGTACTCATTCATGCACAAAATGAGTGTGGGAGTTAAGCAGAGAAAAACCAAACAGGCAATGTGTTGCGATAATCAGAGGGCAGAACCAAGCCTCAGAAGGAAATGATCACTCAGGGGAGGAAAGCGCCACGCGGCCTGGGCTCCTAATTGGTCGGCAGCGCTGCCTCTTCTCACAGCCGGCCTCCTTTCCAGGGCTGGGAACTGCACAGGGTGACTGTGGAGCTGACTCCAATGAGCTCCCTTTGGCAGCAGCCAGTCCCGTCAAGGCGGACGCACCCTTCTCCAAGTGCCCAGGCGCCTGCCCCCCCCAAAGAACGCAGGGGCTCTGGGGCCAGAGCAGATGCTTGCACTGGCTCTGCACAGGCTCAGGAAGCAATGTTACAGCAACAACCAACTAGGGCCCACGTTCCTCCAGCCAGTCTCCCTCCCAGGCACATTTGGCTGCAGTGAGGTCGCGGTGGAACTGCTCAGCATAGGCATGACGTCCGAGTCCACGGGTCTCCTGTGGATTCATCAGAATCCAGGATTAGCAGCAAGAGAATAACAGCCTGTAGAATGCCGAACAATTTTAAACAGCCTCACAAATCTCTTTTCCACCAACTCTGCCTGGTTAATCTATTATCTGGTTCCCATCTCTGGTGGGTACCCGAGCCCCACCTTTTGCCGAGGCCTCACCACTGCCATCCCTAGAAACGTACACAGGGCCCTAGCTGGTGGGAGGGGAATGTCCATGAGCAGGCAGTAAGTGAGAGGACTCTGGACCCCCAGCCCCCAGGACCAGCTGAGAAGGTGATCCTATGCAAATTCATTTTTAATGGCAAGCAATGCTGTTAAATGTGCCAAATTCCCCATACAGGCCCACACACCTGGCCTCGGGGCAAGCTGGGGCCTCGCTCTTGGGCAGACTGCTTTAGAGGCCAGAGAGGGTACATGTGACACTCCAGCTCCTCCCTGCCCCCACCCTCCTCCACACACCCACCCTGGCTTTTCCAGCACAAAGGGGGCCCCCCTTAACAGCCAGACTCCATGAGCTGCAGGGGTACCTGGCATGCAAGAGCCCAGGCTGGAGCCACATGCTAGCAGGCTGCTCAGGACCTCACCTGCCTTAACCACCTCACACAAAACACTCTGCCACCCTTGGCTTGTCACAGAGCAACCCAGGGCTCTAAGTATGGTGCTTGCACTTCCTTTTCTATTTCTTCTTAATACATAAAAGAAGATAAAAGGAAGAAGTTAAGCTTAGTCCTTCTGAGTGTACAGACGGCCCCTGGTGCCCTCCCTGGGGCTCTGGTAGGGGTCATGTGTCAGGCACAGCTTCCCAGGTGTCCTGAGAGAAGCACAGGAGGACAGCATGCAGAAGGGTGACCAGCGTGCCCTAACTGTGTGTTCATTTCAGCGTGACACTGCAGCTTATAGATGCCTGGCAAAGAGCGTATAATCTGGTTTAGACCAAATGAACCCTTATAAAAATAGAATCAGTGGCTCTAAAAGATTCCTGCAAAGAACTCACAAGTTGAGCCATTCCAGTACTGCAAGCGTAAATAAAGCCCATGAGCCTGAGGTTGCTGACACTTGCCCTACATCTAGTAATTGCTCTTCATCAGCCACACAAGGAGCTAAGAGCCATGCTAGTCTAATCAGATCTGAAAAGAAATTGGCCAAAAACATCAAATAATCAAGAAGACTATTTGAGATGTGGATATATACCCGCTATTGCTAATGATGCACCTTTCCCTGAGTGTGTATTTTGCCTTGCTCTCCCAGCTAATGAGATTAAGGAGACATTTTAATCATAGCAAGATATTTTAAAATATTGTTTTTTTCATCTTTATCTGATTTTTAAGTAATTTTTATTTTACTGTGTATATTAAAATGCACAGAATATATTAGTACAGCAGCACAGACACATTCACACAACACAGAAATATATAGGTACTGGAGTGCATGCTTGACCCAAGGTCCCAGAGATTTACCACCATCCTCCTTCTAGAGAGTCAAGCCAAAGCCCTCTACCCCCTCCTGAATTCCTGGCTCCCTCCTCTTACCTGTTTTGACTCTCATCTCTTCTCTGTGTTTGCTCTCTGAATACCTTCCAATAAGTCCATTTGCCTCCACCCCCATTGGCATCACCAACTCATGCCGGCCCCCTCTCCTGCTGGACAACAGCATCAACCTAACTTCAGTCTCGCCCCCCTTTATCCCCATCCCAAACCCATCCTCCATCTTGCAAACAGGTCAGGCTCCCTAAAATGCAAATCTGATCATAACCCTCTGGCCCAAAAGCTTTCAACAGCTTCGTGGACATGGGGGGAAAGTCCAAGCTTCCTTCTCCTCCTCCTCCACATCATCATCATCATTGTTACCAATAACATCCAGTAATCCCTTTCTATTGCCAGGCACCGTTGCTAAATGTCCTGCATCCGCTACCTCTCTGAATCTCCACAGTCCTTTCAGAGGTGATCATAGGTACTCTGTCCACTCTGCAGATGAGGCTTAAAGAGTTTAAAAGACCTTCCAGGTCCCCGCAGCTCAGTGCTACCTCTGCTTTTCACCCCAGCCCTCTTTCACCACAGTGACCAGCTCCTTAGAGCTCTTCTCAGTGCTGGCATGTCCGTCCCCTCTTTCACCCAAGCCTTACCTCCCTCCCCTTCCCTTTCCCTGGGTGACTCTTCTCACTGGCTGGCTTTAGCATGGATGCTGCCATCAATGACATGTCTCCTGCCTAGGCCACAGTCACCAACGGCTGCTGAAGCAGTAGGTGAAAGGCCTATGGGGAAACCAAGTCAAGCCAAACCTGTTCAAGCCTCTGACTCTAACTTCCAGTTTACAGGGTGTGCAAGAGCCCCAGCAGCACGCTAATTAACTGACACCATGGGGGTGTGATCAGCAAAACCCAGACTCCGTGAAACTCTGCAGGACACACAACCTGGTCATTCAACAATCAAATTACTTGAGAAAATAAGACGGCAGGGGAACCTATGGATTAGAAGAGACAAGTCAGCCAAATGTAACAGGTGGATCTTGTCTGGATCCTGATTTGAATAAACCAACTATAAAAACTTTTATGAGACACACAGGGAAATTTCAACACTGACTGGATATTGGAGAACGCTAAGAAGTTAGGTTAATTTTTTTAGATGTAATAATGGTATTGTAGTTATGTTAAAGAAAGGAAAGATCAACATATTTATCTATGTAAAAAGTATTAAATTATGCTTATTATGGATAAACAAGACCAAAAGATAAAAGCTGTTTTGAAAACAAGTTGTCTACCCCAAGCCCCCAAGTATGAATTAGGTATTTGTATGAATTCTCAAAGAATCCCTGAATTTTCCCGTCAGACCAATCACTACACGTTTAAGTAACAATTTCATTAATGCCATTCTTTCCCATGCAACTGTTAGCTGTGTGAGGGCAGAAATGTGTCTTTTGGTCAGCGGTGGGTCCTCTGGACGTGTATGTATGTACACCCACGCATGCACATTCCCCCCAACACCTACAGACACCCACAAGTACCTCTACCCACACACATGCCCCTCCCACCTCTCTGCCCAAGGCTACCTTCCCACTCGGCCCCATGAGCCCACACTGGAAGAAGAGGCTCCATGACCCACCTGGCCCCACCAGGTCACGTCACAGTGTGCTTGCTATCTCCTCACTTCTGAGGCTCAAGGTTCTTCCTCTCCCTTCCAACAACCCTACTCACCTCTAACTCACCCTACACACATGCCATTGCCAGAGCCTTCTTCCTTAATTACCACTTTCACCCAGCCTCCTCCTGGCACAAAATCCTTAGGATATTAGCTCTACTCAACCAATTACAAAAAATGAGCAGCCAGTATGCACATGCACCATGCTAGGCCTACTGGCAGATCTAAAGTTGTACACGATTAAGATCCCTGCTCCTAAAGGCCTCAGTTTCTCAGCCAGGATGGTCACAATTACAGCCACCCAGACTGAGTACCTACTGTGTGCTTTACCTACATCACCCCACATGCTTCCCACAGAAGCCTAATGGGCAGACTGTATTATCACATTTCTATAGAAAGAGAAACCGGGCTCAAAGATGAGGCCTCAGAACATGCTGCAACCAGGGCCTGATTCCAACTAAGGCCTTATCTAACCCTAAAGTCCATTCTCCTAGGATAGTTTTATCAGCTTATACACCAAAGACATCCCTGACCCACCTGGCCTATGTATTGCCACTCCTGGCGTAGAAAGAAGCTCTGAGTCCATCAGTCACCTCATCGTCTCACAAACTCACCAGGTATAGTTATGACTTCCCACCAGTATCCCTGCTGTGTGTGCCTACCCTCCCCTCAATAAACCCAAAGTTGCATGTGTGTTTGGGCACTTGAAAACAAGGAAGAGATCAACTTTAGAATGTGATAAACATTATCCTTGGAAATACATTTATTCTGTACAACAGGAAGGGGTACTTGAGCTGGGGCTTAGCACACGAGGAGAAGTGTGCTAGTCAAAGAAACGTGGAAAGGAATTCTAGGCAGAGGAAACAGCAAGAGCAAAGGCACTGACACATGCAAGAATTGTGTGTTTGGGGGGATTAGCAAGCTGCCCAGTGTAGGATCTCAGATGCACTGACAAGAGCGAATTAACACTCAGGTCAACCTGAGTTAGGAGCTGTCTCATTCTCTGCCCTGAACATCCAGCAAAAATTTTCCATAATCCCCAGGTCCCCATGGCTGAGGATGATGAGAAAGAGGATGATTAGGACAATGATGATGAACTTCATGTACCAAGAGTCCAAAGTGTCTTTTCTACTCCTAACTCCTGGGAAACGCCCATGATATGAAGAGCCCACGGCCCTCTGCTTGCCCTCCACTTACCGATCCACACTACACAAGGAAGTTAAGAAAATCGGAACTGCTACGTAGGGGCGTCTACCTCATCTGTTAGGAGACCACTAAGAACTGGCTCAAGACACCCTCTAAGACCATGCCGCCCTGCACGCTGCCCTCAGGAGGCTGGGCAGAATCAGAAGTGGGAGCTGAGCTCCCAGCCAGCATGCTGTATACCTGGCATGGCATACGTTTCATTCCCACAAGGAAGCAAAACATCAGGGCACTTCCGGGGACTGGAGGCAGAGCTCCCGAAGGCTGGACCCACCTCCTGAGAAGGCCTGGAGCTTCTCAGCCTGGAAATGAAATGACACACGCAGAGGGCAGACAGTTCCACACGGGAGCATCAGCTGTTTCCTCAGTAAGCAGACAGACCCGCGCAGACACTGCTCTCCTCCACAGATGGGCGCCTAGAAAACACAAAATTGCTTCCAAACTACACACTGTGCTGAAGCCCCGTATCACCTGCCAGCATGCTGAATGCCGAACCTCTCTTGCAATCTCCTGGGAGTCTGGAGCATCAGGGCTGGCCTGCCACCAGCGACACAGAGAAGGCCAATCTGTGCCACTAAATGAGACCATGGGGTCAGCAGGAAGGAGGAACCAGTGGAGACTGGGCTGGAAATCCTACAGACTCAGCTTCTCCACCCAGTCCTGCCTTCAGCACTCAGTGCCACTGTGATCAAGTCATTTTCCCCAGCTGAACACGGGGCTGCTAATGAATCCCCTTTACAGGATGACACTTGGAGGTGACGACTGTAAAAACATAACTTAGAGGAGGCTGGGCATGAAGTGGATAGCTGAGATGACAAAACACTTGGCCTCTGTGCAGCCACACCTCTCCCCTCACCCATGACAGACACTGCCAGCAGCCCAAGCACACTAAGCCACCAGGGCACAATCCTTCTCATGGCAGCCCACCCCACCGACATGCCAATCGATGCCACTGGCACAGGAGATAGCATCGATTTGCCCTCTAGGGATTAATCAGGCTCCAAGTCACGAATCCTTGAGGGATGTTTAATGGTGAAACACAGGGCGTGTCATGGCCTTGGGCCATGGTCCACATGCAGTTTGGGCTCTAAGAGAAGAGAAGGGAGGCTGCCTACAGAAGCGGCTCTAAAACCCCTCCCTTCCTCACATCACTGAGACCCAGCTGCCCACCAGAAAGATGATTCCCCTGGGGAAGGAAGGCAGACACACCCACTCAGGCTGGAGTCCCAAACCAGCCCCCATCTTTCATAGCTAGTCCCAAGATGTCTGAGCCAGGATGAAGGAGGGTCTGAAGTAGGTAATAACGGTCCTAAAGTGAGAAGTGACCATCCATCCTTCATTCATTCCATGTGTCAGTCAACAGTGCAATGGAAGGATGGGCTGGCTACTTCAGTCAGAGCCAGGAGTCGGGCCAGGCAGTCCAGAGGAAATGCCCCTCTGAATTTTAGATGAGTCATGTCCCTGAAGAGACCAGCAGGGAAGGCATTCTGGGCAGAGGAACAATGGTGCCTAAGGACTGGACACACCTGTGGTGGGAGGGCCACCTTAAGGGACCTGCCAATGACCCTACTACCCTGCCTTGCTGACTTGCAGTCACACTCTCCTGCAGGGCTGCTGCTGCCTGCCCCCAACCCCATGCCCTTGGCCTGAGTCCCAGGGGTCAGAGAACAGCTAGGATCGCAGCATCCTTCCACAGCAACTATGTAGACCCTCATGGTTTCCCAGGCCAAAGGAAGGTGGAATCTTCCAGAATCCTAAGAGTGAGGAGCTGACCAAGAATAAAACCACTCTTTATGAATATGGCGAGGGGAGATTGGGGTATGCCCAGAATCCCCTGACTTAAACCTGTTTGTGAGAAAGCATCAGGGAACAACTCTGCCCCCACCTTTTCAAGAAAACTCTCCAAGGCACACTCATTTCACCAAAGAGCCAGAGTCTCCCCCGTCCACACACACCTTGTGTAGGCCCATGCCTCCACTCTCAATACAGTCCTCCTGGTGACAAGACAGATATCACGTGAGCAGAGTGACATTCGCCAGGAGGCAACTCCCCACTGAGCGGTTCCCACACCCCATCATGAAGCTGAACTACCAGGGCTGACCCTTCACCAACCTCTGCCCCTGTGAATCAGAAGGCTCATGTGGGGCCCTGGGACAGGGGCCTGAGGACAACTACAGCTTCCAGCCAGATTCCCACCTCTGTCAACACCAAACCCACGGTGCTTTCTAGCAAGTCTGCCTGAGTAGGGCTGCCCTCTGAGCCTGACACTGCAGGGGACTACTGATGAGCAAAGCAAGAGGCTTGTGGGCAGAGGACATGGGCTGGAGGAGGTCAACTGTGTAACGATCTACAGTAGAGACCAACCCGCTGGGGAGCAGGCCTTGGACAGGAGGAAACCATCAAGTCACTCAGCAAGAAGAAAGGTGAGCAGCGGCACGCCAGTGTGGGTGGAGACAATGATTGTCAGAGTAGTAATAGCAACGTTCACCACCACGGCGTCAAGTATTACCGGATTCTCACGGCATGGTCTCAGTGCCTCTGTCAGTCTTCAGTGACCCCATGAGGTAGGTTCAGTGATTATCCCCCTTCACTGACAGGATAATTGGATAATTTGCATCCAGTGTGACAGGTTATGAGAAGGAGGCCACCAAGACTGAAGAACACTGGTTGAAGAGAAAGGTAGACATCCAGCAGATACGCGGCAAACACAGATGGGGCATCTCTGAGGTGGCTTCTACAAGGAGGCCTTGGAGGACCTTTGGGGACATGAACAGTCTGCAGGTCTGGGCGGTCTGTGTGGTATCTCACAGCTTCTTTCCCTGACCTTGAGGTGCCATAAACCTGACCTGGTAATCCATTAAAAGACTTCCATGTCCACATCTCCCTCTTGCTACAACTCCCTGCTATTGGCTACATGGAAGAAAGTTGGAGGAGTCCAAGAGAAGATTCCAGTTCCTTGCTTCTCTCCAACCCCTACCCCAACCCCAAGCCTGTTTGCCTGTTCCAACAATGATTGGCATAGGCTGCAGAAACTGGAACTGAAAAAGAAAGGTAGAGGGTGACCGAATGGAAGGACCCACACACCTTTCATTTTGGATTTCAATTGTGCCCACTCCCCCTCCCCTTGCCCATCCATTTCAAAATGCAGGAGAAAAACCTGTCATGCTTTTCCTATTATCGGCCCACCTTCTCAAGCAGTTTAAACTTGAATAGAAACTTAAGCTGCCCTTCTTAACATTCAGGTGGCTTTTCCTCGTAGACTTATAAACAGCAAATTCACTTTTGCTTACACGAGTACTAGAAGGATATTTGAGCATGTTTAATGGGAAAAGTACATGTTTTCACATTCTGTATCTGCACACAAAAGGTCCCTAGCACCACATTTTACTTTTCAGCTTCTTCCAAGCCTAGAAAATTTCCACTTCAAAGCCGTGGCTTTCTTATTTTCTTTGTGGAAAAAAATGCATTGGTAACAGTTCGAGATTATTCTCTCCAAGACCTTTACTCTCCCTCTGCTTGTGATGGCCGGAAAGACAGGCAGTCACTGTCCAACACCCGCCTTCTGCACCGGGCACCAAGACCATTCCTGCGTCCATCTGGACCCTGATTCTCTGTCACTGAGCGAAATGCTTAATTCACTGGGCATCCAGAGAGCCAGCAAACGCAGAGTGAGAAGACAAGATAGAGGTGGCTTTGATCTCTGTGGGTGTCAACTCCTGGGGGCCAGGCTTGGCTAGAAAAAGGCAAATCTGCAGGGCCATGGGAGAGCAGGGGTGAGCGAGCGGAGGGCATAGGGCTCTCCCCCATTCAGACTCCTATTTTGCATTGATTTCTTCTAAATAACACCTTCTAAACTACAAATCTCCAGAAGAGAGGGGGCTGGTTATGAAAGCAGAAGCTTCAGCTATACATTAAGTCCTACTTCCCTGTTGAAGCCCAAGGCTGGAGGCTGCCACTCCCTTCAGATGCTACAGATTTACTGAACTCCAACAGGAAAAGGAGAGGCCCTAGCATCACTGCGACGGTTCCTCGTTCCCCGAGACAAAGAGAAAATGAGAAACTACAGAGAAAAATACCAGGTAAGGGAATCAAACCATCAGAAGGGGATGTTTTCCAGGAACAAAGCGTTTGGCTCTTCAACACACCTCTGTGGATCAGAGGTGCCCACAGGAGGAGGCAGGGGAAATGTACTGCCTCTGACTGATATAGTCACAAAACGCTGCGCTAAGGAGTGCATCTCAAAAAGCCCAGAGAGTTTGATGACAGAGGCTGGTCGGTCTTCCACATTGGAGCCATTGGTCCCAACAGAACTCCCCATCCTTCTTCCAGAACCTTATTTCATTTGCCATAACCCAAAGAAAGAACCAAACCAACAGCTCACGGCTTCATAAACACCACTAGATGGGGAGAAGGACAATAGAGAGAGTACAGACATCAGAGAAGAAACAGATGGACAAGGTGCCACCTTTCCTGGAGGTAAGGGGTGGCTGACGTGACCTCTTGGAAGACTTGTAGGCTGAGAAGACCCAGTCTTTGCATTTCTGCTTCAGAGGTCAAATCATATCATTAGAAGGGGCCTCAGATGAGAAGCTGACCCTAGGGGAGGGGGTCTCAAGGTAGCACAGTGAGTTGGGTCCACTCAGAGCCCAGGCCTTGCCACCACTCTGCACTTCTTTCCATAAGTCACGCTGTGCCCAGCTCAGATGCGGTGACAGCGGGAGATCCCTGGCCAGGACACCTCACGATGAAGTCACCAACTCAGTTCAATGAATCTGAAATGAGCCAATGCACACTGGGCTGCAGAATCCCAGGCTGGCAGAGGTTCAGTCACTACCCTTCAGGCTCCATCTTTGGTGAGGAGAAATCAGCATGGGCTCACCTCAACAAGAATGGGCCATGCACAAGAATAAAGGTGGGTGAGTGAGGGTGGGAAACAGAGGGAGCTATGAAAAGAGAAATTTCACACTTCAGTGCAAACCTCTCCTGACAACTCAGTGAAGAAAGACAAAGCCGCCGTTGCTCTTGGCATTCTTTTCCTTCCTTCACTCAGTTCTGCCCACAGGTACCCTAGGGAGTACCTGCTCTGCAGATAAAACCCAGAATGGAACAGACAGGAGCCCAAATGCCAGGCACAGTGTGGTCCGGAGGGACAGACAGATAACCCTCAAGGAGTGGCCCAAATACTCATGTCATGACCACTGCACTAGGTGACACAGAAGAGGATGACAGTGGGTGGTGAAGACAACAGGACCAAGCTCATGTAGATGATGAGATGCTTCCCGGAGGAAGCAGCTTTGAGGCTGAGCCTGGAGGGATGAGCAAAAGGGCCTGATGAAGGAAAGGAAGGAGCTGGTGCCTAGCAGGACTGTCAGGCAGAGGTGAGGGTGAGGCCAAAGCCCTCATGGAGTCTGGCACTTCTGAGCAAGAGAAAGGCTCTTATGGGGCCCGAGAGAGAGAGAAAGAGAGAGAGAGAGAGAGAGAGAGAGAGAGAGAGAGAGATTGAGAGAGAGAGTAGGGCACATAGTACGCACTTGCACTGGACAGAATGGGAGGGGAAGCAGGCAGGCTGGGCCTCATAGGCCGCATTAAGATGTTCTTTGTTTGGATTTATGGTTTGTTCTCTTGCTTTTCTACTTCCTTCTCAATGCGAAGGAAAACCACTGAAAGTGTTCGAGGCACAGTGGCCCGTGAATGGATTTGTTCATTCCCCATTTCAGTTAACAGAGTTTAGGTTTATGTTCTTTACGTGTATTTTGGATGCAAACAACAAAAGGTTTTATAAGCCTACATTTGCTAATTATACAACTAATTAAGTCTGTAATCAGGACAATCTCCAGGCCCAAGAGCATCAGTACCCAGGACTCACTATGGGGAGACAGACTGTCCTAAGGACATCTCTTTCACGTTATTGTAACTTAATTGGTTCTCAGACGGATGACTTGTGATTTTTCATTATATTTGGCTAGGAAGAGATGCAGAGGGCTGGTATCGTGTGTGTGCGCACGGGCCTCTGTGCAGGCTGTACGCATCCTCTGTTTGCAAGGGGCTTGACCCAGGCTGAGCAAATGGTGTTGAACTAGCTGGGGCTCAGCAAAGCAATCCATTTATTATAATTCTGCTGAGAAGAGGCCTAGTAAATCAAAGAGACAACCTGACTGCAAACAAATTACACACCAAGAGATAGGATGGAGGGCGGGAGGGGGGAGCAGAGTGGTAGCCAATTGGGGAAAGTGAGAATAGAAAGGAAGAGGATAGAGAAAGCCAGAGAATAGAGACCTACAGAGATGCCTGGAGTCAGAAAGAAATAAAAATGGAGCCTAATTTGTCCATCAAGAAGAAAAAGAAAAAGAAAAGCATCCTACCAAGAGAGATCCCATTTGCTGGTAACCCCTAACTTACAAACCCTTGACTTAAAAAAAACAACTGCCCTTTGTTCTCCTGAGGGGTCACCTAGGGAGTGATTGATGGGTAGTTGCTTTCTCCTAGGCAAATGCACAGAATTCTCTTTTCTCATGCAAATAGAGAAGGGGACCTCTTCTTACAGAGTTAACCTGTTCCTGGTGCAAGTAGGCAGCCCAGTCTAAAGAATCCCCCAGAAGCAACTGGCCTTTTGAAAGTAAACATGCTCTTGCCAGGCCAAATCGGAAAGAATGGGCTTCTGGTGAGGGTTCCAGCAATGGAACTCCACACAGGTTCCTGTCATAAGACCACGATAACTGGTGACAAGCTGTAGTTGGGACTGCCAGACCCACACCTCTAGTAGGGACTTTAAGTAGTAAATGGGCTTCAAGGCCAGGATAAGGAAGTAGTTCAACTATTACTTAAAACATGTTTTCTCTGGAAAAATACACTCCTGATCCAAATATCTCCCTTATAAATTCAACTTGGAAAAATAACCTGCTTAGAGAACTGGAAAGAACTTCTAGTGAAGCAGTAAGCACAGCAGGAAGGGAGCTGGGAGAGGGTCAGCTTAGACAATGAGTTAGGCTGCACTTTCTCCAAAACGCACTTATATGGAAGAAAGCCTGACTAGAGAGAGAACAGGATGAGCTATATAACAGGAGACTGTGTCCATGGCCATTCTCAAGGAATCTGAACAGAACCCCTCTTATCTGAGATGCCACCCTACTCTGTGAAAAGATTATGGAGAAAATCATCTCTGGAAGGCTGAAGTTCCATGGAACATTTGGAGACCCAAATAATCATGAGAACTGGTTCTTAGTATAAATGCTGAAGCTGTTAAGGAGGACTCTAACACCCAGATCCTACCAGGGTGCCTCATACATAGATCCCAGAGACCCAGACAGGCCCATGAAATCAAGCTTGCTTATGAGTATCAATGCAAAACTCCTAAATACATTACTGGCAGAGAAGCCAACAACACACTGAAGAACCAAGTAGGGTGGACTATAAAGCAAGGATGGTTCAATATTAGAGAATTCATAATATAAAATAACCATATTACTGAATGTAAAGCCTTATCTAAACATCTCAACAGACACTGAAGAGGCAATAAATAATAGTCAACACTTGGGGCGCCTGGGTGGCGCAGTCGGTTAAGCGTCCGACTTCAGCCAGGTCACAATCTCGCAGTCCGTGAGTTCGAGCCCCGCGTCGGGCTCTGGGCTGATGGCTCAGAGCCTGGAGCCTGTTTCCGATTCTGTGTCTCCCTCTCTCTCTGCCCCTCCCCCATTCATGCTCTGTCTCTCTCTGTCCCAAAAATAAAAATAAACGTTGGAAAAAAAAATTAAAAAAAAATAATAGTCAACACTCATTCTTGATTTTTAAAATCTCATAAAACAGGAATAGATGGATATTTTCTGCCATGATGATATATATCTTCCTCAACAAAAAATGCTTAATGGAACACCAGAAATCTTCCCATAAAAATTAGGAACAAGGCAAAATGTCCACACTCACCACCATTATTTAGCAGTATTGTGGAGCAGTAGGCAAAACAATTAGTCTAGGAAATTCAATGTACAAATTTGAAAGGAGGAGACAAATATGGTCAACATTAGTGGATAATCTGATTGTACACCTGGCAAAGCCCAAGACAATCAACTGGCAAGATGCTCGGAAGAATAAAGGGGCAAGTTACAAAAGTAATATAAAGAAAGCAATGGTTTTTATCATTACAAAAAACAACCAATTA
Organism: Herpailurus yagouaroundi; assembly: GCF_014898765.1. NCBI lineage: Eukaryota > Metazoa > Chordata > Mammalia > Carnivora > Felidae > Herpailurus > Herpailurus yagouaroundi. The sequence goes on along the minus strand of NW_024412400.1, from coordinate 30,937,696 downwards.
TAAGATAGAATGGAAGAGAAAATTTTCATTTATAATAGTAACAAAAAAAGAGAACATAACTTGAAATACACTGAATAACAAAAAAGTTCCACATCCTTAGATAAAAATTCTTTCTTTTTTAATTTTTTTAAAGTTTATTTATTTTAAAGAGAGAGAGAGACAGAGAGTATGAATGGGGGAGGGGCAGAGAAAGAGAGGAAGACACAGAATCTGAAGCAGGTTCCAGGCTCCAAGCTATCAGCACAGAGCCCAATGTGGGGCTTGAACTCAAGAACCGTGAGATCATGACCTAAAGTCAGACACTTAACCAAATGAGCCACCCAGGCACCCCTAGAATTCTAAATATCATAAAATGTTAATTATTCCTAAATCAATCTATAGATTTAATCCAATAAAACTGTTACTTATATTTATGTTCATTTTGAAATGGTAAAGCGAATTCTAAAGTGAAAACAGAAAAACAGGTACACTTGCTGCAAAGAGCAGTTTGATTCTATATAGGAGGGCTGAACAGTGTATATATTCTATGAACAAGTTATTCCATTACTAGGTATAGACCCAAAAGATCCCAGGGAAATTCTTAGACATGTACAAGAATGTCAGCAGAAGTACTGTTTATAAGGGCAGAAAATCGTATGCAAGCTAAATGTCCATCAACAGGAAAATGAACAAACTGTGGTATTTTCCTACAATAAAATACCACACAGCTGTGGCAATAATGGACTAGAGCAAGTTGTCTGTGGATGAATCTCTTAAACATCATGTTGAGTTGGGGGGATAAAAAGGGAAAATATTCAGAATAACACATAGTGTATAATAGCATTTACCTAAAATTTAGAAACATCTACATCACTGTTTTGTTTAGGCCCACATCCACAGGCACTATAAGTGAATAACATATGTAGAAATACAAGGAAGGGAATTCAATGGCCACCTGGTAGGAGGAGGATGGGGCTGAGGTGAGGTGGAGGGGCTTTCTCTGCATTTGCAGATGAAACTGGAGACATTCCAGAAGCTGGGTGGTAGGTAGGTCAGTGTCTAGAACACATTTTCTTTCTTTCTTTCTTTCTTTCTTTCTTTCTTTCTTTCTTTCTTTCTTTCTTTTTTTCTTTCTACTTTTTTTAAGTGTTGCATTCTCCTCTACATTCTTCACAGGTCTGAAACATTCTAGTGTAAGACAAAAAGGAAGAAGAACCAGGAAAGCTTTCACAGAAGCACAGTAAGTGGCAACTAGTCCTACCAGGTATTCAAACGTATAATCATGCCATAGACAGTAAAAGCAGTGTGGTATTGGCATCAAAAGATGTCATTTGGGGCGCCTGGGGGGGCTCAGTCAGTTGAGTGTCCAGTTCTTCATTTTGGCTCAGGTCAGGATCTCATAGTTCATGGTTCAAACTATGTTGGGTTCTGCACTGACAATATGGAGTCTGCTTGAGATTTCCTCTCTCTCTGACCCTTCCCCGCTCATTCTCTCCACCCCCCCCATCCTCTCTCCCTCTTTTTCTCTCTCAAAAATACACTTAAACAAAACATGTCAATTAATGGAATAAACTAGGACATTTAGAAATTTCTGCACCTTTCTTTTTCCAGAGCGCTACCTACTTGCTCTAACACAGCACTGTCCGTATGGGGGAGTGCCCCTCAGTTTTTCACCCAAAGATCCCTCATGACAAATGGTGGTGAAAAGAGATTTGCAGGTCTGGGACCACAGCCCACAGTGGCCCACTATGGGGACAAAACTTTGAAGATTCAACCTTTACTGTTTCACTGAATGCAGAATTTGCAATCTACTCAAAAATAAGTTCTTGTTCATAATTATCCCAGCCAAGGCCACCATCTCATCAGGCCTGGCCTCTGGCACCTGCTCTTCACAGGTCCCCTCCCCTGGTTTCTTCTCTTGCCCCCCTACTCAACTGCTAGATCTTTTAAACATGTAGATCATATCTATTCACCCTTCCGCTTGACCCTTTTCAATAGCACTCCATGGCACTCAGTGGAAAATCTGAATTCCTCACCAGGACCTATGACTGGCTCCTCAGGGGTCTACCTCAACCCACCTCTGAGAACCTCAGGCCCCTATATTCAGTCCCTAGCAAGTGACCTTCTCTCTGCTACTGAAATCTGCCAAACTCCAACCCCCTCCGAACTTTTGCAGTATTCTCCTTCCCTTCTACAGCATTCTTCAAAGCTCTTAGGAGAGCAGATATTCTGTCTGCCTTATTCCTTGCTGTCTCCATTCCTCACACGGGGTCTGGCATGGGCCACTCAACATACCTGATGAATAAGCAAATCACATGTGGCTAAGACTGACATTCCAGGAAGATATGTTCTATTTCCAGAAAAGAGGGGGTACCTTTTCCTAGAGAGACTAGGGAATATAGGCCACATGAGACCACAGAATGCTTGTACCACAGGTCCTTAGACGTCCTAAGGAATCCCCTCCCTGACGACACTGAGCTCATTGTGGACACCTTCCAGGTTGGTGTGGAACCGAGACCATTCTAATGTGATACTGTGAACCATATATCAGGCCAAATGAGGCCAGATATGGAAAGGCCCCCAGTGCTCCAGCTGGCTGCCTCTGTGTGAAATCACAGATGCTGCCTATCAAGGGATATTCCTTCCTACCCCCCAGAAAGGATTCCCTTCACAGAGTATGTCTCAATTGCCTCTGGTGGTCACCTCAAGGGAAGAGAACAAATGCCCCAGAAGTGGAACCTTCCATGTAGCCCCTCACCCAGCACCCCCAGAAAGGAGTGCAAGTTCCTCACTCCACCTTTGCCAAGAGGAATGGGGAAAGGTAGTCAATGCAAATCCAGGCTGCCCGTGAAAATCAGAAGCAAATCCTTCCAGGTAGAAAATATGACCTGTTCCCTTTTAAATGGCATTTTGATAGCTGTGTTATGATACCTCTAATATTGATATAGTTCTCACTCCTTGCAAGGAGCTCTAAATACTTCATGGATATAGTCTCATTACTCTTCAACTTTTCACTAACTTACAAAGTGGATCGTCCTGCAGAGTTGAAACAACAAAAACTTGACTTCTTTTATCACCACTCCCCAAACAACTTCATTGCATTATTCAGATTTATAAAGAGTTGTTTCAGTAGATAGCCTTTGCTCTGACATCAAGGCATATATGAAAATAAATACTTGGTATTCTTTCCTTTGTAAATATCATTCTCTTTCTGGCCACCCTTCTGTCCCAGACCCAGTGTGGTAGATGGTTATGGTAATGGCCTCCAGTGAATCTTGCCACCCTGTGTCTACGCCTCTTACAACATAACTTGCCACTCCTTCCCTCGGTAGATGGTGTCTGTCCTCCACCCTCTTGAAGCCAGGCTGTCCCTGTGGCATACTTTGAGCAGCAGTATGGGTGGAAGTGATGTGTGCATTCAGGAACTCAGGAGGCCTAACACCTCCCACTCAGGTCCTCCAACCCTGAGCCCACCATGCTATGAAGAAGCCCAGTCAAGCCCACTGGAGAGAAGAGGCCAGCTGGAAGAGAAGGCGGCCCCCATCCAATAGCCAGCACCAACTGCCAGACACAGAGCAAGACCACTTTAGAGCCACCACGCTTCAGCTAAATACAGCTGCACAGGTGAGCTCAAGTGAAACCAGAAGAGAAAGCACCAGAGAAGGAAGTGCTTTAAGCCATTACACTTGGCAGTGGTTTGCTATGAGACAATGGATAAACTGATGCCCTGTGTCTGCTGCCCATGAATCTGCATCTCTAATTGTTATTTTCTTCTGTCCCAGGTTTTCCTCCAGGTGAACACACTGTTTGGAAAGGAGCACCACTCTGATTCATAATCCTTCTGTAATAGCCTCTGGTCTTGGACACAAGTCATGACGCCTCCTTAGCCTTCACCAATCACTCACTGTGTGACTTAGAGTGAGTACCTTAACCTCACCCTCTGCCTCAATTTCCTCATCTATGAAGGAGGGATAACCATAGTACCAACCCAGAGTTATTGGGGACGTAAGATGAAACATGCAAAAGGTTGGCACAGTTCCCAGTACATTACGAGTGCTCAAAAAATATTAGCTGCTATTATGACTATAAAATATTTATTCGAGAAATACTTTTATTGAATGTTCTACCAAATTGTTAATGGCAGGAAGAAAAGATCTCACATTTTATGCAGCACTTTCTCTGTGCCACGGAGCCTTATTTCTTTTTGTCTTTACAACGATGTGCACATGGGCATGGCAGAAAATAGTGCCTGAGTTTGATTCTCATCTCTGTCACTTGCAAGCTGTGTGACCTTGGATAAATGACTTAACTCCTCTGTGCCTCAGTTCTTTTTCACATGCAAAGCATGCTTTCCTGTCAAGCATGCAGAGAGCAGCGGACCATGGGAAGTGTTCAATAAATATCAGCCACAGGTTATAATCCCCCTGGTTCAGATGGTGGTGCTGGGGCTCAGAAAGCATGAGTCAGGTGAACAGGACCACCAGGTAGTGAGCAAAAGAGCTATCTGACCCCATGCCTTCTGCTCTCGCCACTGTCACACTTGTGAAAAAGGGCCCCCCAGCCCTCCTGCTTCTGCTCAACTCCAGCAGCAGAGCCGGCTTCTCCACCCTTCTTATTTTTTTCTGCAGCTAAATTCACCTGCCAAATCAACTTCTTCTCCCAGAAAAGTTGTTGTCGTTGTTGTTGCTGTTTTTAATCAACTCTTTAACCAACGCTAACTCAGCTGCCCAGCCTACGAGCTCTCCCACGCTGCCCATCGTCAGGCTCACACACAATGGCCCCTTCCCTTCGGCTCAGTTTCCAGTCAAGTCACCCTCTCTCACGTGTTGGAAGAGTGGCGTCCCCCAGAGAACGCACCCGCAGCAGTAGTGACAGGACACACCTTTCCTTGAAGGAGCCCCTTTTAACTAGAAGAATCCTGGGGAACACTGCTCACGCTCTGCTCCACTGGGAGTCAGCTGCTCTGCCAAGTCAGCAACAACTAAGCCCACTCTCCTGGCTTTGTTGTCTCCAGGGTTTCCCAAACTTTCTACACCGTGGAACCCTTCTTTTTCACAATGTCAATTAGGCTGCACGAAATCCCCCAGAGGCCAGGTGAGGAAATTCGGTGAAGGAGTGCCTGGAGTCATAGCAATGGGGAGGAGGGTCTGCTGCCTCCTGGTTAAGTGGGATCACCTCTCAGATATGTAAATACAAACATGTAGATGTGGGCATATTTAATTTTCTGAAAAGAAGCCTGAGAAACTGTTACCAGTGATTATCACTGGGGAAAGAAACAGGGACACAGACTGGGGAAAGAGGCCACTGCTTTTCATTCTGCATTTTTGTCTGCTGCCTGAATTGTCTAGCATTATGCACATACTATTCCGTTGTCATTTTTCTAAGGTCCACTGTTTATGGACGCTGCACATTATTCTTCAATCTTTTATTGTGTTTCATTATGGATCATTCGTACGAGCGTGTCTTCAAGGCCACTAATGTTTTCTCCAGAGCCTCATCTTCCTTCGATCCCACCCGGTGTATTTCTCATCTCAAATGTTCATCTCCAGGTGTGCCATTTGGACCCGTTCCCTATCTTCTATGTCTCCCCTTACCATGTTCATGCATTCCTCTATCCTCTCGAAAAGCAGAGACAATTCTCAGCACTGTTACAATCTAAAACTTCTTACTTCCATTAAAACTTGGGAAAGCCAGTATGGAAATCACTGCATCCACTCCTTGTGTTTCTTCCAAGGGCTGATGTCAGTTCCAGCAGGACTTTATTTATATGTGTTCAATAAATGCTTGCTGATTGACTGAGTGCATTTCTGAGATCAGCTCTAAGCAGGTGGATTGCCCAATTCCTATTTACTGGTCCAGCACCTCCCTTGGGCTTGCCCATATCGGGTGTGGGTGCAGCACAGCTCACCCCGCACTATGGAGGAAACTGAGATGCTTTCTTGCCAATATTCTAGCGCCCCAGTACCTTGGCCTCTTAAAATGCAGAGTCAAATTAGCCAAAGGAAATACGGTCTCGGTCATCCAAGTCTTTTGAAAGGAAATGGTATTATTAACTCTTGTCCTGTTGCTTGTTTATGCTGATTTTTGATATTTTGTTTAACTAACAGAACTCTGTGCAATGCTCGCTCAGACTTTGAACCCCAACTAATTAGAACCCACCATATTCTCTAGAAGAACAGATCACCTTCTGATCAAATGAACTTCTGAATCCCCAGGAAGGGCATCTGAGAAGCTGTGACTTCAAGCGTGTATTTTCAAAGAGTTAAAAGAAGGCTTACACTCATTGATTTATGATAAGCATATGCATATAAAAAGGCTTCTTTGAGGCTTCAGTGAAGTGATAGAATGGTGATTGCTCCAGGACTCAGGATCCTTCCAGCTGCTCACTATCCAATAAGGAATATTCAAATCCCCATTTCCCACACCATCGCTGCTCCCTGACATGCTGCAATGGGGACCGCAGCCTCTGACACGTGGGACGCAGCCAGAGGCGTCCCACATCAGAACACTGCTCGGACGTTTGGATGTCTTTGGCTCACCAGTCCGATCATAACCACAGGGCCTGATACATAGAAACTACAAGAGAAGGCAGCACAGGGTAGTGTACCCAGCTCTAGAATGATGAACCTGGGTTCAAATGCCGTCCTTCCATCACCGACCACATCTGTGGCTTTGCTCAAATCACTTTAAATTCAAGGTGGCTACATTTCTTCACCTCTTAAACCCAGGAAAATGGTTTGCGACTCACAGAGTTGCCATAAGATGATATATGAAATGCATTTATTCCCAGTACCAGGAAGGCACCTAACAGTGACTGTCCCTGACCACCCTCTCTGCTAACCAAGGCATGGCGAATATGTCCTCTGAGCATCTTGGCCCTGCTGGGAGCTGCTGCACAGAGGCTCTATGGTAACCAGAAGTTACTCAGGAAGGTCCAATATCAGAACAGGCAGCCATGCCCTTGTCCAGACCCCCCAGCCCAATTCCTCTCCACAAACAAAACAATGTCCTTTATTTTTTGATGCCCAACTCAGGGGTCATGGACAGTTGTTAAAAGTTAGCCACATTACCCTGTCCTCCTCCAGAAATCTTAAATATGTCTACTTGACCTTTCTGAGAGGGTTTAAAGTTAGACTGGCTTGCGATCTCAAAGTTATGAAACACAAAGATTAAATAGGACCCTTTCAAATTCAGTACTTGTATCCCCCTCCATACTTCTTCCAAGAAGTTGTACATCCCCGTGGGGGTGGAGTGCTCACTACACCCCACGGCAGGACATTTCTTCATAGGACAGCCAGGGCCCAAATCAGAGAGTTGGCATACACTCTGTGTTTGTGAGCCCTCTCCCTTACAGTGACTCAGGTCTACCTCTGAGAGTTCTCTTCTCCAGCCTGCCCTCATTTCCTCCACGGGCCTTCTTGGGAGAGGTTTGCAGTGTGGCTCCTTGGAACAGACTAAGGTTTGCTTCTCCTCCTTCAAAGTAAAGTGTCAACATGTGGGGATAAGCAAATCAGGAACACGTGAGCTTGTATAGCCCTTTCCATTCCTAAGACATTCTCGCTGCAGGCAGAAAGTTTTCTCACAGGACATCCTTCTGCAGGTCTCTGGCTCCGTCAGTTTAGAGGAGATGTTCTCCCCCCCCCCCCAAACACACACACACACACACACACACACACACATACACAAACATGCACGCATGCACACAAGTTGATTCTTCACAGTGATTCTGTGGTATAGCCATCTGGACTCTGATGCTTCGTAATGGGGAATTTTTTTATAGCTTTAATTATTTCCTCTGTTCTCTTCTCTTTTTTATATACAATGAATCATTCTGTTCCTGAGAGAGGAAAAATAAAAAGATTTTTGAAAGTTATGGCTGTAATTTCAATAGAAGGAGATTGGGCTTTGAGGAATATGAGCATTTGTTGTATTTCCTGAGTCCATTTTTCATCCCCACCGGTTAATGAAGATGTTATTTCTCTCTTGCATTTTGGTTGTTAATTTCTGACAAGTGTTTGTGTGTGTTTGTGTGTGTGTGTGTGTGTGTGTGTGTGTGTGTGCTTGTGTTTAGTTATGGCCCTCAGTTCATCCTTCTTATGTATACTTTATGAAATATTCAGTTCTTCTTGATAGGATGAGGTTTGATTCACCCCTGGCTGTGATTAATTGTGTTAGTATTTTGGGACCTAATTTATGTTTATGTGATTCCTCTAGTGTTTCCATTTTCTTTTCTAATTATCCATTTTTTCCCCATCTTTTTTCCTGAAATTAGTACTGAATTAGCTTGCCTCTGATTGCAGTCTTGGATGCATCCCAAAGAATATTGTTGGACAGCTCCCCATTATCATTTCGTTCCATGAATTCTTTGTTTGGTTTTTGCAATAAAGCTTTATTAACCCTCTGCGAACCCTTATTTTCATTTGCTCAGTCATCTTTGATTGGAAGCTGTGCCAACCTATGGTCAGACATAGCACTCACTCCCACGTTTTCCTCTACTGCCTGCCAAGTCAAGCTCTTTTTAAAAAGTCAGAATTCCGGGGAATAAAAATAAGATCTATGCCTGTGTTAAGGGGCTGCCTTGTCTAAAAGGCTCTTTCTCACTCTCAATTATTCATTTATTTACCATCCTGGTGTGAATGTCTGTTGAGGCAGCTCTGCTGATGGACATAAACCAATTAGCATTTCTTGTCAGGCTCCCTTCCCCTGTGGATCCTGCCTGCTTTATAAAAGAGGTCCCTTCAGAAGAGCTTGCCGTCTGCATTGGCTCTGCAGATGGCCACCACTCAGTCTCTGCCAGTGGTCTGTCCAGGGGCCCTATCAGTATGAGGCAGGTAGGACCCCAGGTGGGGCAGCTCTGGAATGGGGACTCATCTCATCCATCACCAACCAAGGCACCTTTATTTCAAGTCAGCCTGGGGTCTGCATTTTGCTTCTTGCTGGGTTTTCCTTGCAGAGAATCCCCTGCCCCTATCTGTCTGCACACACCTACATGTCCCATCCCCCAACATACACATCTACATACAACATACTACTAGGTACATGCTACACACCTGATCCCATCCACACGTGAAACACACCCAACCGCCTCTTCCCATGGAGTCTTTGGGGCCTCTGCCTCCCTAAGAGATGCCATTTCGTGCATTAAGGATGTTGGTAGGAAGGTTCTGGGCCACTGCTAACAAAGGGTCCTCCCACAACCAGCAAAGGCTCGACTACCCAGAATCTCCCACAAGGACAGAGTGCTCGAACTATTTGCACCAGACCCTATGCTACCCTTGATCTGCTGAGGTAAGTGTAGAATTGGTGCTATTCCAGTGATGAAAACCTTTATTCCTCTTAATTGCTTCCCAAGTTCCAGAACCCGTGGCCATGTAATTGTCACATCACGCCTTCCTCTCACACATAAAGCAATAACAGCTCTTCCCTCTTGCAAGAAGGACCCAGAAGCCCAATTCCAAGCTGCCTAACCTTCTTATGAAGACACACTTGGGATTCTCATCAGTACTAAGTGAGCCTGGAAGGCCTGCAGACCGCCAGCACAGATGCTCATCTACTGCGGCCTTACCCTGCCAAGCACTGGCTGGGTGCTCTGATGGTGGCCCTGGAAGAGGAATCTTGGCGGAGCAGTGGTATGGGCCTAGCTATCTGGCCCTGTGGTTCCTGGTGATGGGCCCTCAATGCCGTGCCCCCTGAAGTGGCTGGAGCCATCTCTTGGCTATATGAAGGGTCACTGCAGTCTCCAAGAACTCCTGGTTGGGTGGACATATGCCCACCACCAGCAGACCTGCACAGAGAACCTTTCAGGCTAGGGACAAGAAGGATGGACAAAGGAGAAGGATCAGAAGCAGCCCACGGTTGAACACCCGATATTCAAATGAAAGAAAACAGGCTTTATGTTCTAGCTAAAGCTCAAGACCATATTTTTCATTTGTTTCATCTTGATAGCCATCCTCTACTTATCACGTGTGCCCAATTGTCCACAGACTAGCGTGATTTAAACTTTCTTTTACAAATGAAGGCACTTAAATTTTTAAAAAGTGAACCAACAGTGGTACAGATAGTAAGCCAGTGTGTCAAAAATTCAACAAGGTGGTTGGTGTATAACGGAAGTTCAGAAAACGCTGGGCTACATGGCACTGGAGGTCCCTTCCACCCTCAGCACGGGCGTCCTGATGAGAAAACCACGACCCCTGTATATATAGTCACAGTTGCCACCAAGGGGCCAAATCTGCCCTTCCCGCCAGCTGTCTGGAAGCCAGAGGAAGTCACAGCCAAGAAGTCCCCATCCCCAGGAGCTCTGCCCTCCAGCCTGGGGGGGGGGCTTGCTAGGTGCTCAGCAAGGAGCTCTCCACTCTAGCAGTGGATGGTGACACCGACCCCTGGGTCACCTCTCTCTGTTGACACTCACAGGGTTTCCAGCCTCTCCCTGTCCTTTAATAACTTTAATATGAGCCACCAACTATCCCTGCCTCACATCTGGCTGCTTCTCCATGAAGAGAAAATTTAAGTTTGGAAGAAGGAAAATAAATTGTTCAGAACAGCTCATTGCACCGGAGCCATTTTCTTAAGAAACTGCTTTAAGAGCAGCCTGAAACTTGTTCTTAAGTCATAATATACAAATATCCCTCAGAAAGATCAATGGAGATGGGACCGGAACATCCTCCAGAAGTTTCAGACTTCCCAAGGCCATCCTCACCTGAGCTCCGTCAGGTCCGCCAGCACCCTGGCTGGGAGAGTGGGTGATAATCCTCACACAGAAGCAGAGAGGAGGGAGCTGGCCTTCTCTCAACCACCCTCCCAGGGAGTGTGTGTGATTCACCCCAACTTCACCTGGCAGCCCTGGGTGCTCAGGGGCAAGTACTCTTATTGCTAAAGGGAAGGAGGAAGGCCTAGGGTAGCACATCTTGCCTGACTCTCTGCCTCGGTGGCTGACACTACCAGGCCTGGCAGAGGCTCCCTAGAAACCCCAGATGACGGGGTTGCAGCACAGGTATGAGAGGCTAAAGGTAACACACAGGCCCCAGACCCCTACAGTGGAGCCATCCTCTTCTTTCCCTACTCAGGAAAGCACATGCAAGTGAGAGAGGTGTTATAGAAAATAACCTTGAACCCCTGTATTTCACAAACCTGTGTTCTTTGTTATTAGGAGCAACTTTCTTGTGGTGTATCTCCCAACTGATGGTGATCCTGTTTCTGCAGTGAGTGCCTTTAGGAAGGTTGGTGTTGAGTATCCTCAGCTAACTGCTAAGGGGGACTGGCTGTGGGTGGAGGCCTGAGGGTCAGAGGAGGCTAAGGAAAGGTTCTCAAAAAGGAAGAACACAGTTTCAGGACTGACTCTGCTCCTTGGGGATCATGGTGCTGGCTACTGGGTTGATTTCTCCTCCCCACAGGGAAAGGACCAGCTCCTATGATGAAGTGTATGCATCACTATCCTTTCTGGGCATCCTGTTCATGACACAACATTCTCAGGCCACAAATTAATGGAGTAAATGAAGGATTAACAGACCACAGGATCTGTGGGATCTGGGCCATTATGCCCAGCAAGGGTCCATGCCTATTGCCAGGATCATGACCCCAAGGTCTGCCAGCTGACTCCAGACTCTTCTCAGTGTGGCTCCATTCGTGCAGGACTGGGCCTCATTCAATGGGTTCACAAGTACTGAGCCCTGAGGTGTGCAAACCCAGAGTCAGATCATGAGGAGTCAGAGCTAACTGGGACACACACTCCTGCCTCAGGGACCTCACAGCTCACTGGAGAAACAGGTGTATGGGCAAAAATTCTTTAGTAAGACCACCTAATTCTGCTCTGGTAAAATACTCTCTCCCATTTTTAGTCCATGAGATTCAGCCAGGCTCATACCCTCCCCAGCCTGCCCCAAACATGGGCCTTGTTCTAATCCATGACTCCCAAACACAACAATGAGTCCTATGACCCAAACCACCCCATAGAGCCTGCACCTCAGGCCTTTTGCTGGCACCACTATAGAGCATACACTGTCTGTATCTTAAGCGTGAACTTGTGGGTAGCTGTCTCTGCCACCACTTTGGGGGCTTAAGAATAAAGCTCAGAGGAGAACAAAAAAAGCTCACACAGAAGACAACAGAGCCATGGGATGGGAAAGACCAGCTCTTGGTGTTGCCTGAACACCTGGATCCAGAAAGCATGTAACTTTCTGGTTTTGTGAATCAATAAATTCACTTTTACTTAAAGTTATTTTGAGTTAAATTTCTGTCACTCACAACCCAACAAAGCCTAAGTCGTGAAGGCTAGGCTGGAAACTGGAAAATGAAGAGGGACAGAGGGAGTACAAAGGGCATCTGGGAGATGAGCAAGTAAAGACGGGCCACCCAACACCAGCCTGGGCGTGGTCTGAGAATAGCACTGACCAATCAGCTCTGGGAGTTTAACCAGGAGGTTGGTGTGAAAGGGGCAGAGGAGGACGCTGGAGATATGGGCAGGGACAGCCCCCAGAGAACTTGGGAGCCATGACTCTTGTCCAGAAGGGATTGAGGAACCTCAACCCGTAAGCCTGCCCTCCATTGTCCCATCCCAGCCCCCTGCCCAGCTTAATGGACATTTCCCGCGTGAGAGCAGAATTACAAACTAGGGGTTGTGAAGTGGGAAGGTGCCAAGAGCAGTTTTCAAAAGCTAGCTCTGGAGGCTTTGTGGACCAAGGAGCAGAGGAGGCCAGGCTGGATGCTGGGAGGCCATTTAGGGACGGAGATGGCAGTCTCGGTGCCAGCAGGAGATGACAAAGGCTCCAAAGAGGCCCTGTGGCCACTTCCCTGACCCGTTCCATTTTGGAGGTCTTTAAAATGTCTGCTTTAAAGACCTGGGAAAAAAATAAGTACTTGTGAAGTGGAATAAAAATAGGTAAACATAATAATCATCTCACTTAGGTATAGCGATCTATGGCGTTTCAAGCCAGCTCACAAACATTAGCTCATCACCACGGTGAGAGGTAGTTATTATCTGCATTTTCTCGATGTGGAAAGGAGAGCTCAGAGGCGCTGCATAACTTCCCGTGACTGGCAGCACCGATGTGGAGGCTCGGGACAGAACACGTCTACGGGGCCATGCTGCCCAGGCCTCCGTGCAGTCCCCTTAAGGCCACTGCCCTCTTCTCCCTGCAGTTCTGTATGAGCCCATGCCTTCCACAGGAGTCCTCTCCCTCCTGCCCACATGCACGCATCTCCATTGCCGGCAGCGCCTCCATCTGCCCAAACACTCCCTCCCAGCTGGCCTTCTGCTCCCTTCTGCCCGCCAACACAAAGCCTGGTGAGATACCAGGCGGGCAGGTCAGCTGTTCCTGGCTGATTCAAATGGAAAGGGATCAGAGACAACACTCCGCTTCTCCCCAGGAGCCAGCAAAGCCACATGCCGAGTCTAAACTGAGCGGCCTGGCTTCCTTGCCTTGCATAACCAAAGACTCAGTCCAGGTACAAGCAAGCACCAGGGGAGGCCGACCCCTTGGGAAGATGAGTTCCTAAGGATTTCAGGAGCCAAGCCCTAGGCAGCACCCAGTAGTGATGCAAAAGCCCTGCCCCCTGGCCTTCCAAGTCAGACAACAAGAAGGAAGGAGGAGGTGGACTGTCTCCCGCAGACAGGCTCAAGCTTGACGAAGGGCCGGACAATGCAGGCTCAGTCTGCTACACGGGCAAGCAGAGGAGGGGCCTCATGATGGCTGCAGACAGGGAGCCCATGCTGCAGAAACAGACCATCGGGTAACTACAATAATGATTGCTGCCCACACGTTGGGGTTACTCCTCCTGAAAATGCTCAAGCAAAAAAAGAGGGACATATCTTCACCTCAGGAGTGAATTCTTTGCTTTCAGACGAGGACCGGAGAATCACTGTGTGCCCACGAGGAATTCAACCCAAAAGCCTCCCCAGGTCATCCAGGCCACCTTGCTGCCTCTAAGAGATGAAGGATCCATGATTCCAACGCTATCCACAGACTTTTTTTGGGTTGGGGGAGGGATCAGTGTATGATGCTTTAAAAATCTGTTGCAGGGGTGCCTGGGTGGCTCAGTCGGTTAAGCGTCCGACTTCAGCTCACATCATGATCTCACAGTCCGTAGGTTCAAGCCCCACATCAGGCTCTCTGCTGATAGCTCGGAGCCTGGAGCCTGCTTCAGATTCTGTGTCTCCCTCTCTCTCTGCCCCTCCCCTGCTCATGCTCTGTCTCAAAAATAAATTAAAACATTAAATAAAACATAAAAATAAAAACATTAAAAATAAAAACATAAAACATCTCTTGCAAATGTTAAAAAAGAGATGATTTCAAATTTTAAAAAGTCCGATTTCCAGATTGTGTTAAAGAACATCTGAAGTTCTGGCCTAGCATGCTGCCACTGGAGGTGAATGGCAGGACCAAAGCAGTTATCCTGTGGCCACGGGCCGGCCCAGCCTCCCTGTCGGCATCACCTGCCAGGCCCTGCGAGTTTACACTTCTGCTCTAGAAACAACCCACAGAAACAGCTGAACTTCTGCTCCTATCAAAGGTCTTCTACAGAGAGCAGCACCTCATTCTCCTTCCTCACCTCTCCTTGAAACCTCTCAGAGCTACCTGAATGACAAACCACTGCCAGTGACTTCCCAATAGGAGCCACTCTGCCCAAACCGGAATCTGAGGTTGAGAGAGACATCACCACCTTGTTCTTATTTATTTCTGTTCTCCAACCCACACCAGAGATCCCTCTACTCATTTAACGCCTCCCCAACTGCCCCTCCTAGAGCTGTCACAGGACATGGTCTGTCCCCACCTGCTGGCCCAGGACACTGTGTCAGTCTCACTCCTCCAGAAGCCCAGTGGGGGCTCCACTAAATTAAGGGGCAGGATATTCCCTGGCTGTATGACAGGTAGCTCCAAGCAGAACCCCGTGAATTGACAACAGCATGCAATGAGTCCCCACCACCATATGTCTTCAGTAAATATACACACTATTATTGCTGAGATGTAGATTAGATAAAAAGACAATTACTGGGATTGGCTATTAGAATACGGATAAATTCAGGATATATCCCAAACCATCTGGGTCACTTAGATGTGGCAAATATACCCCCAGAAGAATTTTCCCTTAGGTAAGGGTGGGGTGAATTAGGTATTAAGGCCAGTATAAATGACAAATCTTTTCTCACCCTCAGAGCAGCAAAACATTCTGGTCACAAGGAGCACAGGAGAACCAGAATAGAGGAGAAATCATTGCCTTTCCCTTCACATCCCTCCTCTCTCTCTCCCTCCCTCCCCAGGCCTCCTCCCCCATTCCTCCCTCCTTTTTTCTCTTTTGGGCATGAGTTGCTCATCTTCCCCCAATCTCTGTCACAGCAATAGCAGTTAATTTAGCATAATTCTAATCTAACAGTTCGAGTTTCAAGGTCTACACTAAGAAAGAAAATTCCAGGTGATGTGTCAAATATTGAGAAATGTCACTTTGTGAATCTTGGCCACCACATGAACCATGTCAGGTCCATGGCATGCTCCCCAGTCCATCCCCACCCCTGTCCACAGTCTCTCCAGCTGATCAGTAATTTACCCGCTCAGCAGGTAAATGACTGAGCAAACCACTCAGAACCCCGAGAGGGTTCTCTCAGGATGCCAGGTAGCCCAGGGATACTAAGAAAAATAGTGTGGTCCCTGCCTCATAGGACACCCAGTCTGATGGGAGAGGCACACAGGAATATTCTCTTCCAGTGCTCTGTGATAAGTGCCATGATGGAGGGAAGCACTAAGGTATTCACCCGTCATTCTAATTTATGGAAAGACATTGAAGGAGCTTAAGCAGGGAGTGGCATGATCACTCATATAATTGAGTAAATGAGATGTCAAGAAAGCACCGTTCTGTCCACGATATTGTTAGTTGGATTGTTATACAATTGGCGGCCCCCACTCCAGCTTTCCTTTATTTATTGGAAATCTGTGGTGTGTAATGTGATAGGTTGGCCATAAAAACGTCTAATCGCTGCATGTGAAATAGCCAGGTCTTTCAGCTTTGCATGAAAATGGCAAATTCTGCTTACTGTTCCAGGACTCTTTTATAATCTGATTAATTGTGCTAGATCCAAATTATAAGGAATAGAAGAGGCGATGGGAGAGAGAACTAAGACACTATTTGCAAAAGGCCTGTCCCTTGAACAGGAGCCATATTTCAGATGTGCTTATGAGAGCCCAGGTAAACCATGTCAGGCTACTTTGTGAGGTATGCTGGGAGACTCCAGAGTGGGCAGGATCATCAGTTCTCTCCTAGGGAGGCAAAGCTTTTACCCCGAATCCAGTATTCCTTTGTGAATTTGTCGTAAGAGGCCACCCTTTATTCTCAGATGTCAGGTGAGGATGAGAGCAAACGGAATGCACCCAAGGCAAAATGAAGAGGTGGGACACAACCAGAAAGTCAAGGATTTTACAGAAGCAGGGGGAAAAGAGCAGGTGCAGGTGGATGAAGAGCAATTTGGCAGCTCCTGTGTTACCACATAGAAACATAGCATCGAATGATTGCTATCAATTAGCTACCCAAGTGGTTCCATTCTAGTGTCTCTGGATTTTTCTCAGACACCATTGTTCGCACTGGTAGCCTGGTGCAATTTACTGTATTAACTCCTTTAAGCAGGCTGGCTGTAGGCCACCACGAGGCCACACTGATGTGGTCCCTGTGAGGATAACCCAGAACTTCAGGACAGCTACTACCTATTCCACCTGTTCCCCTCACACTCACACGTGCTCCCTCATCTGCAGCTACTGGGATGATGATGATCATAACTGCAAAGACCCCAGGGTCCAAGCAGAGTAACTCCTCTATGGGGGGTCGCCCTGAGCCAGGTAGGTAACGCTTTCCCCAGAGACCCCGAAACTCTCTGTTTTGGGAGCAGCACCCAAGTGGGTTTGTCTTAGAAAAGTGGCATGGCTTTAGAGAAAGTGGCGTGGCTTAGAGAAGAGTGTTGGAACAAGATGAAACTGGTTTTGAAGTTCATCTCTGCCACTTACAAGCTTGGATGACCTTAGGCAAGACACCGGACATCTTTGAACTTGAACTTACTGTAACATTGAGCAAATGAAACCTCCTTTGGTAGGTTACTACTGAAATTAGAAAAACACTTGCTCATAAATTCACTCAATAAACATACTGAGAGCCTACCATGTCCCAAGCACTGTGCTAGGCCTTGTTCACAGCAGAACCCACACACAAATGGTTCCTGCTCCAGGAAAGTCTATGCCCCCAGTGCATGCAAATAAGATAATTGTGATAATCATGATAATTATAAGTGTCATATATATGATATATGATACATACATGATAAAGCAAGAAGATAGGCTAAGGAGTAGTGGAGGGTGTTATTTAACTAAGGTAGGCTAGGAAGATGTCTCTGAGAAGCTGGCATTTAGGAGACCCTGAGTGATGAGAAGGAGCAAGTCCCAGGAATCCTGGAAGGAAACCATTCCAGGCAAAAAGACTAGCACCTGCAGAGGCCCTGAGACAGGAACAAGCATGGTCTGTTAATTGGCCAGAAAGGTCTGTGTGGCCTGGAAGGTACTGAGAAGTAAGAAGCAAGGTTGCAGAGACAGGCAAGGGTCAGAGCACATGACGACAACCCAAGGGTCATGGCACAAAGTTGGGGTTTTATGCCAAGTGTAATAAGAAGACAACATGGGGTTCTGCATCAGAGAGAGAGATTCTCTGACTAGAATGGGTGAGAAGGAACCTGGAAGCAGCGATGCCTGCTGGGTCGGAGGCCAAAGCTTGCTGGGCAGCATCAGGTAGTGTAGGTGGAGGGAAGTGGACAGATGCAGGAGGCCCTTTGGAAGAGGAGCCAGCAGGGTCTGTGGGTAGACTGGATAAGGTCCATGAGGGCAAGGGAGGGATTAAAGGTGACCCATGCTTTGGGGCTATGCAGTCAGGTAGATCATAACGCCATTTACCGTGACATAAAGAGTGGCAGAAGAACGGTTCCATTTTGGACATGCCTTGAGTGAGGAGCCTGTCAGACGTCCCCTTGGAGGGATTCAGGGACAAAGGGGAAATATGTGTTTGTAGTGAGTGGGCAGTCCGGGCCGGAAATAAGTTCGGGAGTCATCAGTGTTTACTTAGTATTTAAAGTCCAGGCAGTGGTTGAAATCCCCTAGGGAGCCCTGGAATATAAAATGCAGTGTACTCAATAAAGGCAATAATAATAATGACCACACATAATAAATAATGAATACAGCGAGGTAGCAGCCCAACAGCCCCACGTCTACTTGGTTTGTTCCCAGCAAATGAATCCACTTGGAACAAAGGACTCAGAGAACTCCAGAGTTTAACATTCCTTCCCCCCACCCTGGTGAGGTCTGGGGACCTCACTTGCTAAATTCTCCCCTCCTTCAGCTCAGCCAGTCCCTCAGCCCAGAGAATTGGACAAATTGACTCATTTGTTGCTCAGATTGTGAAGGGAGCCCACCTGCCTAGCCCCAGGGGCACACGTGCAATAACAGAAAGAAGGCGGCAGTGTTATAAATAAGTGATGGCCTTCTCGTTAGGCCCGGAGCTGTAGACATTACCCAGCACCACTCTGTCCCCTGAACTGCAGCTGGTTTAAAAGGTTGTTATCTGATATTGTTTTAGTAACCAGGTATTTCTATGGCCTCCCTCCGGCCTACGCTTTTCTAATCTCTGCTGCATTATTAAGCGGAGGCCTTTCTCCCTGCGTGGTAACCCACCGTGAAGGGTCCCAGGCCACCCATTCCAGGGGCTGGAGCAGGGGTCTGAACTATTAGAGAAGCAGCAGCCTGCCTGGTGTATGGACCAAACTTGGGCTGAGAGGAAAAGAGGGCGAGTCGGGACTCTTCTCTACCACTCTCATGCCATGTAAACGAGGCAAGTTGCTTAACTTCTGTGAGCCTCAGTACCCACGCTAAAAACCAGGGAGATGCAGCTAAGAGGAAGCCGATACTACGTTCTTACTCTATACAGGGAACATGGTGATTCTCATTTCATTAATCCTCAGGTAGGTACCCCTGTCCCCATTCTATTGATGAGGCTCCTAAAACAGACTGCCTCTGTCTCAGGTTTTCTGCGGCTGGAATGTTCTTGCACACTGCAGCTGAGGTCAGGCAGTCCCAGGTAGTATTAGATGATGCTAGTCTCTGCCCAAGATTTCAAATTCAGTGGGATCCAAAACTTGCCATGCCTGCTTGGATCCCTGTAGAAAGTGGTCAGTGTCATCCTGGCCTTCCTGTGTAGACAACCCCTTCCAAATATGCCTCAGGTGACCTGAGGGGAGCACTCCCTTTTGTGAGCTAGGGCTACCCCCTGCTTTGCTCTGCCAGGGGATGTCATAGTCTTCTCTTTCGCACGCCCTAATGGAATACACTTAGAGTGGGCAGGCTGGGACTATGCTTTCCCAACCTCCTCCTCTCCACCCCCATGAACTCTGCTCTGGGCATCTTCCTTGCTTAGATGAGATGCTCACAGATGCTGCACATCAGGTCTGGGTATGGACTAATGTCATTACGTCTCTCTCTGGACTGCTGGCTCTCCTCAGGAAGGCCAGAGCTCACTCTCTCTCTTGCCCATCTCATATGGGTCCAGCTCACCCTCTCAGCATTCACTGCAACTGGCCCATCTATCCAGTCATCAGAGAACAAACTTGGGCAGTGAAAACTCTCTTTAATGTCCTTATCTGATTCTCCTGCTTTACCTATTGTTTCTATTTGCTCTGTCAAATGTATAGACCCAGTGCCCAGAGCCTTGTGACAGCTCAAGGAGACTCTTGCACTTGTGTCCCATGAGTGAAGTAGAATAATTACCCATGATATGCTGTGTGTGTCCCCACACCTGTTTGCCAGTTGTATTAGATATTATAAATACTTAATTTAATTAGCTATTAATAAACCTATTAAGTATGAATATGAAAAAGAGCTGCTGCTTCTATGACACTAAGTTGAATGCTTTGGAAAGACAGCAAACACAAATTGCTAACAAAAAACCAAAACTGCTCACTTTGTGGACAGAGTAAGACAAAGCTAAAAGATCAGAAACAAAATATCACTAAAAAGCTAGCAGATTTTGCACTCAAAATGCTTCAGGATTTTCAAGTTCTTGTTCCACATAAAGAAGCCAGAAGTGGCCATTAGAGAGGGTGTACTTTAGATGGCCAGAGTAGAATGACCCCTGGGCATGCAGCAGACCTAAGAGAGTGATTCAAGGTGGGGCACAGGCCTTATCCTCCCAGGGTCCATCAAAGGGCTCTTCCTAGCAGTCCCAGAACAACAACTCTTACTATTATTTCCCACTGAATCTATCCTGGAAGGTTGCAGTCCCAGCAGCTGCCTGCAGGCATCTTGGTAAGGTCACATACAGACTCTGTGAGAATGGCATCACCCCAGAGGGAGTGACCAACAAGGCAGAGAGAGAAAGCAGATCCATGCACTGTCTGACCTTCTTGGCCCACTGGGAAAGTGATAAATTCTTTGTTGGTTTAAACCATGTTGGGTTAGGTTTTCTATCACCTACCTAGCTTTCTCTCCTCTATGAACTCTCTTCCCCTTCTGCTTTCCAGACGTCTTCTCCTTCTTCTTCTTCTCCATCATCAAAGCTAACATTGTGTAATACCACTAATCCTTCCAACAGCCATGTGAAGTAAGTACCACTGGGAGGAAACTGAGGCTCAGAGACATTAAGTGACTTTATCAAGGCTACACAACATGTAAGAGGGAGAGGCAAGATCTGAACCCACTTAATCATCCCTCTGGTTAGAGCTCATCAAACCCTGAAGGCTCATGGCCTCAAATGCACCAGTGGCACATGACAGCTATGGGAGTAGCATGACAGCTGGCCTGCTCTGTGGATTCATTATTTTCCCATGAGGAGGCCGATTCTGTGCCTTATAGAAATGTCCATTACTGAACAGGCCACAGGTATGGACCGAACTGTTCACCAGTCTATTTTTCCCTGCTATATGATAAAAAACTTAAAGCTAAGAATGTGTCTTATTTCTGTTGTATCCCCAGAACCTGACACATAGTAGGTGCTTCATAATTGCCTAGTGAACTGAACTGTAAAAGTGGGGCACTTACTCCATCTATTTCACTTCCCAAATCCTCCACAATATCTGCTCCCTCCAAAGACCAGCTTCTCCAAGGAGTCTCCCTGATGCGTCTAGAGGTTAAGACTACCCCCTGCCCCAGCATCAGCACTGTACTTCCCCTCCCCCATGTCCCCCTCTACATCTATTTCCTTTCTCCATGGAACACAGAACCTCTGGATTCCTGTAACCCTCAGCACACATTACAGCGGCAGCACCCAGGAGGCAGTTTATTTTCTCCAAAGTACCCTGCCCATAATGAGGGTAAATTACCACCCACTGGGCAGTGGTGCCTTTGCATGCGGCCTTGGGGTCCAAAGAGCTGAGCTTCATGACCGCTGATTGATGAAAAATGATGAGTCTCCTCTCAGTTATGCTCTTTAAGTTAAAATATAACTCTTTGTTAAAACAGCCAAGGCAGAGATCCTAAGTAGCATTAATCATGTCTACATTTTAAAATCTGATACATAATTTAAGAACGAGAGGCGAAGAAAGAGAAGCACTTAAGTACAATTTGGTATCTTTTTGTTAAACCTTGATTCATCCATCAACGCTTCACCTAACCCTAGTCTTCTTCCCCGGCTGCAGCAGAATCCCGCCTTCAAATCTCCCTGAATTTTGCATTCAGAGATGAGGTCTTTACTAATTGTCCTCAGGGTACGTGCTCCGCTGGTTCCAATTCTCCCTCAGTGCCCCAGCTCTGTTCCCAGTACAGGAGGAAGGGACGGTTGGTACCAGAGCCCCTGGGAAGGAGTCCCCAGCACTCAGTGCCCACAGCATTTCCCCAGATGTCCCGGGAGACCCGACTACTGTCCACTCGGCCATCTCTCCTAACTGCCAGCACAGGACCCAGTGAGAAGTGACATGGCACAACACTCCCGAGTAAAGCATTTCCCAAGATCTGGTCTTTGGCCACCTACTTTCTGTATACTCCCTCTTAAAAGATCTCACCTATTCCTTCGTCTAAGTGAGTCACCATCTTTTGCTTCTGTGAACTTTGGACCAAAATCTTGAACTCAGTTCTCAGAACTCAGTTCTGAGATTCACTAACAGGGTCAGGAAATCAGGGCCAAGGGAGGTAGCGAGTGGGACTCTCCATGCCCATCACCAAGTCATATCTGAATGCCCAGCTCTGAACTTAATAATAATTAAACACCTTTTCCCCAAGGCACCTCTCCATCACACTTTCCAACACCAGACTCGGAGCCAGAGTGATGGCGGGTCTGTCTTCTCACCTCTGATACTGAGTCAGCTTGTTTTGTTTTGTTTTGTTTATTTTTGAGAGAGCACTAACTTGTGCGTGTGCACACAAGTAGGGGAGGGGCAGAGAGAGGGAGGCAGAGAAGCCCAAGCAGGCTCCACGCCCCAGCACTGAGTGGGAGGCTGAGCTGGAGAACTCACCAACTGTGAGATCACGACCTGAACCAAGATCAACAGCAGGAAGCTTAACCAATTGAGTTACCCAGGCACTCCCTAAGTCAGCTTCTGAAGCCTGTTTTTTCCTCCTTCTCAAGGCCAATGCCACCTCTCCCTTTCGCCTGCCTGCTCCTCCCAGGTGGGGCCCTTGGGCTGCTCCTGGAGCTATTGCAGCAGTTTCCTACCTGGCTGCTATGTGGCTCCTGCTCACCCCCCTTTGTCTGTCTAGCACTTCCTGATTAATTTCACAGAGCCCCACTGTGGTCACACTAATCCCTTTATTAACACTGTCCAATGCTGCTTCTGTTATCTGAGCAGTGGGCTGCTGGGTAAAATGTACGCAGAAAATCAGAGGGAGTATAGGATCCTCCCCTGACAGAATACATACATAAGTACACATATAAAGTAGATACATACATACATACGTGCACACACATATAAAGTAGAAAGACGTCAATGCTCCAACATGGTATTTTCAGAGGGAGACTAAAGATCTCTGTCCAGCTAGCATTAACAACAGCTGAATTAAAGGTATTCATAAGGCTAATGAAGGAATGTGCCCCATCAGGGAGAATGGTCACACCCAGAGAATAAAAAGAAACTTCTCAGAGAGAATTAAGCCATGGCCTTCCCAGCACTGCGCCCCTGACACACTCACATGAACAAACACATGCATTTCCAATTCTCAGTGGAAGGGATGAGTCCCCAGGTATTCAGTGATGCATCAGGGCTGGTGTTTCACAGCCCCAGACTGGCCTGCATTGCTCAGATTCTCACCTGCCAAATGAAGGTTTTCTGCCCCTTTGGAGTTGCCTGAGGGGCAGGGTGTCCTTGCCAGACAGCCTGGGTGTCTGCTCCCCTTGGAGGCTCTGCTCCCAGGGTAACAAACACACAGGGCTGGGTCCACATATGAGCCTCTGGGTGCATGAAGTGTGTGACTCCACCCTGAAGAGATTGATCTGTTCTCCACATGCTGATGAAAACAAATGTCTAAGTCTGCAGCTCAAAGATCGAGCTCCCCATGGTGGTGAAGTGCCCTATAGGACCTAGCAGATTACCCTGCCAGCTGCCCAAGGATCCTCCTTGGCCCTGGAAACCCTAAAAGAAAAATCAGCACGAGCTTTGGAATGAACCTACCAGGTTCCACCTCTATCCACTCTCACCTCAGCAGTGGCCCACTCCTCAAGACACCTGCCCAGATGACCCCAAGATCCTAGGAACCTCACAGACCTTGACCATCAGGCTGGGCAGAAGGTAGTAGGTACTGGACATGAAAAAAGTGGTCCCTCACTATGGGCAGCTCTCTTTAAAAGCCCACTTGGTCCAGCCTTACAGAGACTGACACTCCTTGGGCGATGCTTTTGTTAAAATCAAACACAACTGGAGACTAGGCGTGAAAATCTCCTGAGCAGACAAAACAAGTTTAGTCATACAAGCAAAGCCTGATTTAGCTTATTTTGCAAGACAAGTGAGGCTAACTTGACCGGGGTCTCTTCTTGCTTATGTCTCTGAAAATCTAAGTGAAACGAGTAAACAATTCACTTTCAACTAAGAAAATTCTAGGGGCACCTGGGTGGCTCAGTCGGTTGAGTGTCCGACTTCAGCTCAGGTCATGATCTCATGGTTCTTGGGCTTGAGCCCCATGCCTGGCTTTGTGCTGAGAGCGCAGAGCCTGCTTTGGATTCTCTGTCTTCCTCTCTCTCTGCCCCTACCCTGCTCATGTATGCACTCTCTCCTCCTCTCTCTCTCAAAAATAAACATTTTAAAAAATTTTTTAAAAAAAGAAAATTCTAATATTCTAACCAATCACCATGAAGAACAGCCAGTGCCTCTACACAATGTAATCTACTTTATAACAATATATCTCCAAGCCTCATTCCATGTGTTGGTTTGAGTGCTCCCAGTCTGCAAATTGTCTTTTTCGTGTGCGCACAATAAACTTTTACTAACTACTACTTCAGTGATTCATGGGTTTTACTTCTGTTTTTTTTTTTTTTCCTGAACTTTGATACTTTCTTTGCCACACACAACTGCATTCAAAGTTTAAAATTTTGAAAAAGTTAAATTTCTAACTCATTCTCACCAGACCGTCCACACACAATATCGAGAGACAGGGGAGGATAAAGGAGAGAGAAGAGGAATTTTTCAGCAGCTGGTCCACCCTGTTCCAGCCTCTTTCCCACCATCTGGGGCTGGTGTTACCTGGGACTCAGGTGTGAGGACAGGGGCAGAAGGCCTCTGCTCACCCTCCACTTGGACAAGAGGCTGTCCCTGGTTCTGTCCTAGTTTAGAGTGACCACCATTCCTTTCCCATTAGCCACCTCAAAGAGACCTATTTTAGCAAGTCCCATTGAGAAGGTCCCACCCTTCTCCAGATAATTCCGTCTCTTAGCTTATCCTTCTTTTAGGCATATGTTGCATTGAACCATGTGAAATTGCCTATATTCAATCATTCTGACCTTTAAAAATGTGATTTCATTCGCTTTAATCCAATACAAGCAGGTGTGAATATACAGTCTAATTACCCTGTTTTTTAACTAAAAAGGTAACATATTAAATACTCTGTTTTGCATCTGGCTTGTTTGACTTAATAAATCTTGGCAATCTTTCCAACTCAGGTCATTGAGAGCATCCTTTTTGTTTTTTTAACAGCTGCACAGTATTATTTCATTGTGTGAATGTTCCATTAGTTATTCAACCAGTCCCCTATGATGGACATTTGGGTTGTTTCCAATCTTTTGCTATTACAAACAGTAGAGCAAAGAATTATCTTGAACATCACTTTGCACAAGTATATCTGCAAGAGAAATTCCTAGAAATGGAATATCAGGGTCAATGGGTGTATATATTTGTAAATTTGACAGATTTTGCCAAAAGGCCCTCATTAAGAATGTGCTAATTTACATCCCCACTAGTGATGTTTGAGAGTTCCCAGATCAGTGATTCTTAACATTTTTCCTTTAGATCAGTGTTTTCCAAAGTGCAAGTTGTGACTCATTACTGAGTCATGAAATCAATTTTGTGGGTTGCAATCAGTATTTCTTAATGAAATAAAATAGGATAGCATATAATAGCATCAAGAAGAATAAAATGGAAAATACTACATTGCCTGGGGACCCAGAGCAAAAGTGGCAGTTTGACTATATGTGAAAGAGATTCATTTGCTAATCTGGGGGCATTGGCTGGAGGGGCAGGGGACAGCTGGGACTCTCTATGGAGACAGAGGTGCTGGTGGATGCCGCTGTCGTACTCTCCACCTACCTTGCTAGCACAGGTGGGCTCATACAAATGTGGCACCTTCCTGCTGCCTTGCTAAGGCTGGCGGGAGTGAGGAGTTGTGGTGGTCCCCCAATCCCTGGCTGAAGCCAGTGAATGTGAGCAGGACAGCATTCTCCACACCCTTATGGAAAGCCCACAAGCCTGTGAAGACAAAGCACTCTTCTGCTCCCTTGCTAAAGCCAGTGGGTACACAGACACGTCATTTTCCCCACTGCCTTGCTGAAGCTGGCAAGTGTGTTCCACCCCATACACTCTCCAGCTGCCTCAATGAAGGCAGTGGGCACATACAACCCACACAGGGGATGCCTCTTGATCACTTGGCCCTGGGGGCCAAGGGAACTTGCATTCCTGGGCTCCACAGAACTGTACCAATTGGAAAGACAGTTCTCGGCAGGCCACCACCCTCAGGACACCGCACAGACAGCAGATGGAAACACACCCACCACCAGCCTTCCTGTGGCAAAGGCCTATTTGCTTGTCCTGGAACTTCCATCTGAGGGACAGACTTCAGGTTTGACATACCTCTAGAGGCTACAGAAGCACTCTTAGGGAATGGAAGCAGGGAGACATCATCCTTGCACACTCCTGTGGCCTTGCTACAGCTCAATAGTACCTCCCAGAAAGGAGCTTATACAGTTGCCTGGAATCCAAGTTTTTGCAACTGTCACCTGAGGGATGCCTCCAGATCTTCTACAGGCCCACAGGGATTAGGGTTACAGCCCCACACGACTATATAGATCTGTAGAATTTAAAAGCTGCTTCCTGAGGGTCCCACTACCAATTGGCCTGAAACTAGGCGCTAAGTGAGATCCCTCCCTTTGGAACACTGACATGTCTTGGCACACCCTCAGCAATAGGGATATATTAAGAACACATCAGGCTGCTTAGACAATCAAAGAAGGTTCAGAAGAAAACCAAGATCTATGGCAAGGCTGAACAATAAGTTTCATCACCTACACAAGGCCACTCCTTCAAGACTGGGAGAGATACCTGTTTTGCCTAATACATAGAAATAAACACAGAGAGTCCAGAAAAACGAAGAAACAGAGGAACATACTCCAAACAAAAGAACAAGATAAAACTTCACAAAAAGACTTTAATGATATGGAGATAAGTAATCTACCTGAAAAGAATTCAAAGTAATGGTCACGAAGATGCTTGCTGAACCACGGAGAAGAATGAATGAACACAATGAGAACTTCAACAAAGAGAAAGAAACTATAAGAAAACACCACCAAACAGAAGTCACAGAGCTGAAGAATGCAATGAATAAACTGAAAAATACAGTCAAGGGGTTCAACAGCAGATTAGATGAAGCAGAATGGATCAGCTACCTGGAAGACAGGGCAAGGGAACTCACCAAAACAGAGTAGAAAAAGAAAAAAGAATTTTAAAAAGTGAAGACAGCTTAAGGAAACTAAGGACAGCATCAAGCAGAATAGCATTCACATTATAGAGGTCCCAGAAGGAGAAGAGAGAGAAAGAAGCAAAGAACTTATTTGAAAAAAAAGAATGGCAGAAAACTTAGCTAACCTGGGGAAGAAAACAGATATCCTGGCCCAGGAATCCAAGAAAGCTCCAAATAAGATAAAATCAAAGAGATCCACACCAAGGCATATTATAATTAAAATGTCAAAAGTTAAAGATAATAAGAGAATCTTAAAAGTAACAATATAAAAACAACTTATTATGTACAAGGGGAACTCCGTAAGTCTATCAGAATTTTCAGCAGAAACTTTGCAGGCCAGAAGAGACTGGGATGATATATTCAACGTGCTGGAAGGAAAAAAACTTCTAACCAAGAATACTGTACTCAGCAAGGTTATCATTCATAATTGAGGAAGAGATAAAGAGTTTTCCAGACAGGCAAAAGCTGACGGAGTTTGTTACCACTAAACTGGCTTTAAAATAAATGTTAAAGTGATTTCTTTAAGCTGAAAAGAAATGGCCCTAATTAATAACAAAAACACAATAAAGTAAAAATGTCACTGGAAAAGGTACATATATAATAAAAGTAGTGCATTAATCACTTCTAAAACTAGTATGAAGGTTAAAAGACAAAAGTAATAACGTGCCTCAACATAATAAAGGTAGTATAGGATAAGACAACAGCTAACATCATGTCCAGTGGTGAAAAGCTGGAAGCTTTTCCTCTAAATTCAGGACTAAGAAAAAGTTGCTCACTCTCACCACTTTTATTCAGTGGTGTATATAGTATTGGAAGTCCTTGCCATCCCAATTAGTCAGGGAAAGAGGGGGAAAAAAAAAAAAGGCATCCAAATTGCAAATAACAAGACTGTCACTATTTGCAGATGACATGATTTCATATACAGAAAACCCTAAACCCTCCACCAAAAAAAAAAAAAAACTATTTAAACTAATAAATGAATTTAGTAAAGTAGCAGGGTACAAAATCAACATATAAAAATTGGATGCTTTTCTAAAACTGTAAGTCATTAATAAAAGAAATGGAGAAGACACAAATAAATAGAAAGATATTCCATGCTCATGGATTAGAAGAATTAATATTGTTAAAATGTCCATAGTGCCCAAACCAATCTACAGATTCCATGCAACCCCTATCAAAATTCCAACAATATTTTTCACAGAAATAGAACAAATCTCCTAAAATTTGTGTGGCACAATAAAAGCCAAAGCAATCTTGAGATAGAAGAACACATCTGGAACCATCATGCCCCCAATTTCAAATTATATCACAAAACAATACAGTACTGGCATAAAAACAGACACTGATCAATAAAACAGAATAGAGAATCCAGAAATAAACCTACACATATATGGTCAATTAATTTACAAAAAAAGGAGGTAAAAACATACAGTGGGGAAAGGACAGTAAATGGTGTTGAGAAAACTGAATGGCCATATGCAAAAGAATGAAACTAGACCACAGCAAAGGAAACCATCAACAAGATGAAAAGACAACCTACATACTTGCAAATCATATACCAATAGGAGAAGATACATACTTGCAAATCATATACCAACAAGGGGTTAATATCCAAAATATATGAAGAACCCATAAAACAACAGCAGAAAACAATCCAATTAAAAAATGGGCAGAAGACATGAACAGACATTTCTCCAAAGACATCCAGAGGACCAAAAGACACATGAAAAGACACTCAACATCACTCATCACACAGGGAAATGCAAATCAAAACCACAATGAGATACCACCTCACACCTTTCTGAAAGGTGATTATCAAAAAGGCAAGAAATAAAAAGTGTTGGTGAGGATGTGGAGAAAAGGGAAACTTTGTGAACTATTGGTGGGGATGTAAACTGGTGCAGCCACTAAGGAAAACAAAATAAAGTTTCCTCAAAAAGTTAAAAATAGAACTACCATATGCTCCAGCAATTTCACTTCTGTGTATTTATCTAAAGAAAGTGAAAACAGTAATTCAGAAAGGTATATCAACCCTACGTTCATTATCTACAATAGCTAAGATATGGAAATAACTTGTATCCATTGAATGAGTAAGAAGATATGGTGCATGCGTGCGCGTGCGCGCGTGCGCACACACACACACACACACACACACACACGCAAGAATACTACTCAGCCATAAAAATGAATAAAATCTTGCTATCTGCAACAACATAGATGGACTTTGATGGAATCAGGCTAAGCAAAATAAATCTGAGAAAGACAAGTACCATATGATTTCACTCGTGTGGAATTCAAAAGACAAAACAAATGAACAAACAAAAATCATAGACACAGAGAACAGCATGGTGGTTCCCAGAAGGGAGGGCGTGTGGGGAGGGGGAGAAAGGATGAAGGGGCTCAAGAGCCACAAATTTCCATTTGTAACATAAATAAGTAATGGGGATATAACGTACAGCATGGTGACTAGCGTCAATAATATTGTAGAGAACACCTGAATGTTACCAAGAGAATAAATCCTAAAAGTTAACTGCAGTTGATGATGAATAGTAACTGGACTTACTGTAGTGATCATTTCATAATGTGCACAAATATCAAATTGTCATGTTGCACACCTAAAGCCAATGTAATGTTATATGTCAATTATACCACAATAAAAAATTTTAAAAAAAGAAATGCTATATTTATTTGAATGTAGAAAGGTTAAGCACTGTTTGGAGAATTTTTGTTTCAGGGATGAGATAGAGATAGAGATAGAGATATACCTAAAAAAAACTCATGCATACACACACACACACACACACACACACACACACACACACACACCATATTCATGCATCCACACAGACATACATACACAGAGTGTGTGACAGAATCAAGATAATGTATTTTTTACCACATACATCATGGTCAAAAAGTTTTAAAGTCAATCTTAGATCTTGAACTTCTTCAAGAATCTGAGAAAGACTATAGAAACTCTTCTGAGAAAATGTGCCCCTAACTCTCTGACCTCTGGGAGGTCCATGCAAAGACCCTGGGTGTGGAGCACGTCCTGGGCAATGACTGAGCAGAGCAAGGACAGGCCGGTGGGATTTTTTGCCTTCACGTCCACTATGGTCAGCCCAGAGGGCAGTGAATGGGCATTCTGAACACATCTGCTACACTGAATAAATGAACAAACAGCTTCCTCTTGACATATAACCTCCACATGGCCTCTCCCACCCCTTCATTTTCTGGGGGAGAAAACTCTCATGGGGAGACTATTCTCCACCTGCTGTTTTGGCTCTTATGAAAAGTAAGGAGAAAGAGCAGGTTTCAGGGCAATAGAATAATTAATGTCTCTCCTTCGAGTCCACTGACTTCTTTTTTCCTCTGAGCCTGTGGCTCCTTAAAGAATTAGAGCAATCATAGAAAGACTGGGAGGGGAGGCAAAGGGAGGGAGGGGGAGGCAAACTGGAAGGAGAGGAGCCAGCAGTGCGTGTGTGCAAAGGTATCCCAACAAACAGAGGAAAGGCCAGCCAGCGAGCTCAGGGAAGAAAACAGGCAGCCCTGAAGTAAAGAAGCCTTTCCTTACATCTGGGAACAAGGGTCCAGGTCTTCTGGAGCCTTCTCCAGACACTGGAATTGCTAAGCACGGTTCAGAACTCACAGAACAGGGGATTAAAGCAAAGGAGGGGAACAGAACCTCACATGAAAGCAACTAAAGGCAGCGGGGCTCAGAAGAGGAGCAGAGGAGGTGAACAAACATCAAAAGGCCTAGTACTGGGCCTAGAACAAACATCAAAAGGCAAAACACCATCTCTGCTGTTCTCAGCGTAACAGAGGATAGAATGCGCCACTTTCCCCAAAATGTTTTTCCCTGACGAGAAAGACTCCATCCTGACACCAGTGGAGGCACTGCCATCTCCCACAGCACAGTCTCTGAGCCCCCCCACCTGCCCGCCACCCACCTCCCCAGCGAACGCTGACTGGAAGCTGGGAAATGGAACACAACTGTTGTCGCCACTGTTATTCTCCATCTTACAAGGGACGTGGTGGGACAAGGGCCACAGTCTGGGCATAGGACACTGACACACAGCAGGCCTGCTTTCCCTGGTCTCTACATTAAATACAAAGCTGGGGAAGAAGATACATTAGAAAGAAGGAACAATGCTTTGCAGGGTGTGCCACACCTGTTCTATTTCCAGGCTCTCAGGTGAAAGACGACATTCAAAATGTTGAGCTTCTTTCCCAAGGCTTGTTCCAGGAGGTCTGGAATAATAGCCACTCTTCCCCGGAACCAAGTACAGTAAAAGACTGTTAAGTCTTTAAAAACCCAACACAAATATTGATTCTCCTTTTACCTAATTTCTTCCTTCTTTTGTTCCTGGTGGAGCCTGCTTCCATTTAAGAGCACTGGGTTTAAAAGACAAGCATACATAAGGTTATTGATTTCCACCTAAGAACGCGGCTGCTTTTGAAGTGAGCTCACATCAAATAAGCGGGGGTCCGGGTGATGGCCCCGCGATCCCAGCCTCTGCAGGCGGGGACTGCTGGACAGAGACAGAAGGGGCTCTTTGACACACTGACACTTTGTTCGTGTCAAAATAGAGCTCTTCCTTAGAAGAGTGAAATATATTATTATTAAAGTTTGAAAGTTAATGAGTAATTATAAAAATCAATGGATAAAAAATAAGTAAAGGTCAACTACTACCCTTAAAAAAACACAGTCAACTATACAAGAAAGATGCAACTTACTGTTATTTTTAACGGATACCCTGACTTCTACAAAGGAACTGAAATGGCTTGTATATAAGTAATTGCAATACGATGTGAAACAGACCAATCAAGGCCAACATACAGACTTAGAGGAGCAGCAAGAAGACATGTCTAAGTGGGCCTTGGGGAGTAGGTGGCCAGGGACAGTTTTGGAGAAACATCTTATTACTTCCAGCAATTTACCAGTTAGCTGGGAGACTAGAGTGGCTGAGTGGAAGGTCTTTGTACACACAGGCCTGGTGAGAGATGAGGAGAGACAGGGAGGAAGACAAAAGGGAAGACAGAGGTGGCACGAGGCCACAAATGCCAGATCTGCCATCAGGGGAGTCTAGGGCCCTAGCTGATGTCCAGGCTCCCCTGGAACAAAGCTACACACAGGCACTGGCTCTCACAGCCACAGCGCCAAGGATGGCCCCAAGTTCCATCTTAAGTGGAAGGAAAATAGCACCTACAAATGTCCATGTGACTTTGGGTCAAAGTGACTCTGACAGGCGTGGTGCATGCAAAGTCCTGAGTGTATCCTGCAGCCCTTCCTATTCAGGGCCCCAGGAGGACAGCCCCTGACAGCTAATACCTGCTGTGAGCCCCTCTGACTCCAGGAGGAGGAGCAAGAGGGTCACCAACTGTGCCATGGAACTGAGGAACTCTGCAAGAGAGACGTCCTGCTCCCAGGGCTGAAAGCCAGCCTTCTTGATCCCCAAACCCCAAGAGGTACAGCAACATGTCCGACTGACCCTCTAGCCACCCATGGCCAACACTGGTGCCCCAGGCCACCGGGCCATATTGGCTGCTATGGTTGGAAGCACTTTAATTAGTATTCTATTTTAATTGATGATATATTTTAATTGATATTTCAATTTAATTGAAGTTTTATTCTAATTGGGTATCTTTTCTTTTTTTCGACCTTACAAAGGTTAAACCAAAAAAAGAATAATAGCTTGCCCATAAAAGTAATTCTATGACCAAACAAGCCAGTAGCCCTGGGGGAGAACCATGGTTAAGACAGGTGTAAGTCTATTTTAGGGCTGTAGGGAGACAGACTAAGGAAATCCATGGGATACACACTTCTGACCTCTTTGGGCCAACTCAAACTGCTCCCTCTCCCTTCCTGCTGTCCCCCAACTCCAAACCTGCCCAGCCACTCTTTCCCCAGAGATTCAGATGCTTCTCCCAGACATCAATCCCAGTTCGAGACACCCAGGTGGTGTTGTCCCTGAACCCCATCACCCTTTGCACTGGACCACATGCTCCTGGCAGACAGGCAAGGCCCAGGCAAGCCCTATGATCTCTTACTTACCACAGCATCCCTCCATCACCCATGATGCTCAGCAGTGTCTGCGACTCTGAGAATTGATCATGTGCAGGGGCAGCAGTGAGACCAAGATAAACGTTATAAGGAATCCCTAAAGCAGAGGCCCCACCCCAGGCCTGGCTGGGAGGCTGCTAAGTATTTCTAAGGGCTCCTCTTGACTCCTCCAAAATGAATACCCAAGTTAAATATTGGTCAGAAGCCCAAGGACCGCCATATTACAAGTGAGCTATTCTTGTAGCCCAACAATGCTGAACACATCTTTGCCACCTCTGGAGGTGAAGGGGTTCTCTTCCTGTCTCTCCTTGGCCCCATCCAGTCCCTAACTATTCCATACACCTCCTTTCCAGTTCTTTTTCTGGAACCTGGCATGGCTCCCCTTATTCTGCTGTTTGCCTCCCCTAGCTGGCACTGCAAATTCTCAAATTTTGGTTGCTGAAACTCATGTGAATGGTCTATACCTAGAGGTCCACTTCCTCCTTGTCCCTGGTGATGTGGATTCCATCCCACCATGCCAGGAAACAAGCTTGCCAAGGTTGCTCTTTGCACCCCCCTTTGTTGGTGGTCTTGGACACGTTCCACGCACTAGCCTGCCTTCTTAAATGCCCTGGCCCTCGCCAACTCTAGAAGGAGACTATTATCTTTCTACTGCATCTCCTTTTTCCTGTTCCCAAAGTCACCCCCTGCTCTTCTAGACCCCAATGTGGCTCTGCATGTATGTGCTCCCCGACCCCATTCCCCACTGTACTCACTCCTGATCCCAAACCCAGCTGCAAACCCAGCCCTGCCCTCCTCCAGGCATTCCAGCCCACCGATTTTCTGCCATGTGCCCCATTCTTCATGTTCTCCCCTCCTCACCACCTCTTGCACACCGAGCACTTCTAGGGGAACCACAAAATGTAAAACAAAACAGACAGCAAACATATGCAGATTAAACAGTGAGCCCTGAAGTACTACTTTTCATCTATTAAATCTGGGGTGAGCCTGGGTGCATGGTGGGCGTGACGACTGGTGACAGGCTCCAGTGTCACTCACAGTGACAGTACCAAGTAACCTTTTTGGAAAGCATTAAGTGGAGCTGTTTCGTGTGCCAGGGTTAGGTTTGAAGGTCCCTATGGTCAAAACTGTCCTTGAGAGTCAGTGAGGAAGGCACCACACTGGAGACCACCATGTCATCTTTCCACATCTCCAAGCAGCCCAGAAACAGATGGCCTCTTTCTTTGGCTGGGTGCCAGATGAAGCAGTTGGTATACACTTAGGTGCCAGAGAACACAAAAACCACGCATCTTTAACACCAGAATCTTTAATTAGGGTGTGGGGAGACACTTCCAGAATGGGAGGCTTGCAGGAGGGAGGGAGGCTGAAGGGTCAGCAGAGTCTGTGCCCCTTTCCCTCTGTGTGTGTGTGTGTGTGTGTGTGTGTGTGTGTGTGTGTGTGAGTATTTCTACATTTTCCCTTTTGTTAGAGTTGAATTAAGATCACTTAAACATACATATGATATAGCTCTGTACTTTCAACAGCTATCAAGGCATTCAAAATAATCCATTCTTCAAAGTTTACCAGAAGAAATAAAAAACAGTATGAAGGAAAGCTAAATACAGATATATTTATCCCAATTTCATGAAACAGGGGAGTGGTTAAATATTATGTAGCCCCTTGACGGACTATGACAAAGCTATCTAAAATGAAAATTACAGAGATTATATAGAACAAGGAAAATACACACATTAAATTTATATGCATCTGGACTGGAAGAGGAAACACCAAAAAAAAATCAACTTAGGGATTTTGTGACATAAATCATTATTTTAAAAAAGGAGGAAATTTGCAAATAAATGTATGTTAATTGAATGAGTGATTACTCTTGCATAGGGAAATTCAAAGTCTTAATGGTGCAGCTGGCAGGCTCCAAGGGGACAGAAGACAGGGTCTTGAGTCTCAGAAGGAAGATGCTATGAATCCTATTACTGGCTCCTGCAGGCTCCAACAGAAGGGTCCTTGAATGCGGAAGGAAGGCAGGTGTCTCAGCCAGGGGCTTGGGGGCATCAGGCTTCAGAGAGCAGCACCCTGTGACCAGCCCTCTAGAGATCTCAAGCCTAGAACCACTGAACCCAGATCAGGGCACAGACCTGCCACACATCTTGACCAGAATGAGCTAGAATAGGCTGGAAGCTCCTACCACTCCCCAAGTAACTTCGAGCAGGATGAGTGGGGTGGAGTTTCATTTTTGGCTTCTGATAACCACCACCCCAAGGCTGTGTTTGAGAAGAATTTTCTCTGCTATTTGGAGCCCATCGTTTGATGGTCATCCAGCGAGGCCTAAAGAGGAGCAATAATTGGAGAGGGAGGGAGGAGAGAAGATATGATACCACATGTCCCTGGGTCAGAGCCTAAAACAGCTAGCTGAGAGACGCTGCTGAGAAGAAGGACACAAGAAATCAGGAGAAGTGCAGGGTGTTTTCCTGCCCCAAGGAAGTGGACAGGAGAAAGAAAAAGCCCTCTAAATCAGAGGTAACACCTCCCTGAATTCCGTCCCACTTCCCCCATGGGTCTCAGCTCATGTGGCTGTGCACGTAAGGAGGACTTGGTGTAAGCAGCCTGCCCCACACATGACTGTGCAGCACACAGAGCTGGAGCCCACCCAGGATTCCCACGCTCTGGTGGGGATGGCCCAGTGCTTCCAAGGGGACTGTAGGCTGGGCTTTGAGGACCCACGGGGGGGATGTCCTGGCTAGAGACCCTGGCTGGCTGGTCCTGGCTCCAGTGCCATCGCTGACTCTGTGGTCACTTGCCCTCCCTGTGTTGTGCCAGTTTCCTCAACAGTCAGATGAGTGGACTTGACCAGCTCTCAACAGTCCTTTCTTGTGCCTCTGTCTTTTCGTGCTGTTATTTCTAGCTGCCTTTCCAAAGAAGAGAAGCTTTCTTGTGCCCTTTTCTGGAAGTGATTTTTGGGTCAGGTTATATAAGCTCCAAGATCCTTCTGTTGGGGCTGCTCTGTGGGCTGCTGATGGGAACAGATTTTAAAGCATCCCTTGCCATGTTGAGTGCAAACACACCATCACTTCCGTGCCTAACAACACCAGCCATCAATGAAACTTCATATTCAGCAGATGTTCAGCAGTAATTACCTGGACATCAGATATATTCTTCCTGTTTAATTACTGGGCTATGGTAGCCCCAGATGCCCTCCCACGTGCCACTGTGAGTGCTCACATAAATACACTCAAAGCATTGCCTTTGATTCCAACCAGTTAGGGAACGAAATGAGCACATGGGATGATTGCAGAACAGGTTTCTGGGCCCCAACCAGGGAGTGCCTATCACCCCAACCTACGGTGATCTCCTGGAGATGACAATAATGATGATGATAATGTTGATGGGACCATAATGCTCGCAAAAAAAGTTGTCAGCCTGGAGCAGTTCTGGAAGACTTAGGTGGGGGGTATAGAACAGTCTAAGGCCCCCTGGACAGCTTCCACAAAGCTTACCAAATTGGCATCATCTTTCATGAAATTACTCCAGACCAAGTCAGACCCACAACTATGGTAATTTTTGCTAATAACATTCACAAAGCGTGATGTATAACCAGGATGTCAATGTGTTGCTTCTAAATGAAATGAGTAACCATCCAGGTAGCCAGAAAACCTATGTTAACTCACCAGCACACACTCTCTCCCTAGAGACAAGCTACATAGACAGTCACATTATCCAACAGGTACAGGGCAATTGATGGCAGAATTAAATACTTAACAGCATCAGCATCCAGCAGGCTATGCCTTCACCTCTACCTTAGGGATATACCAGGCATCACTTCTGAACAGGTGCTTGGGACAAGCACTGCCCTCCAACATGGTGCTGAGAGGGACACTGCCAGTCTTTGTTTCTGTTCTCATGATTAACCACCCCATCCCCCGATTATCCAGTGCCGTCAGGCCCAACTTCTCTGCCCTCTGCTCAGGGGCACATGCCAAGTTGGCATCCAAACAGAGGAAACCATAGAGTGGATCAGAGGCCAGCACTGCGCCCAAGGCCAACACCCTCAGCCAGTCAGTGGCCATTCCATTGCCTGCTGAGAGACATGACTCGTCTACCAGTAGGCCTGTATCAGGACTCTGAAGTAAGCCTGCAGGGCTAAGGCAGCTAGCAGGAGGCTAGGCCACGTGGAAGACATGAAGAAGGGCTGGACAAGCTGGGAGGAAGCAGGAACTCAGAGGGAAGGAGAAGGCTCTAAAAGAAGAGGGAGGGTATATGCCCAGGGGAGCAGACAGAGAGGAGACAGGCATGAGCAAAATCTGAGCTTAATGCTCGTCAGTGGCAGCCTGGGCTCTCCCAGGAGCCGGCCCCACTGGCACTCGCCGGGCACTGCCCTCCTGGGGCCGGCTCACTCAGCTTTCCCCGCTTGCCTGGCATCAGGCCCTTACCACAACACCCTGCCCGATTAGTCACTTGGGAGATCTCAATTCCCACACTGCCCCTATTTATTTCTCGAGATTCATTTTCACAATAGAAATTCACATAGCTCAGTGCAAAAATTAAAACCTTTTTTTTTTAATCTTTCCTTCTTGTCTAAACCAGTGCTGTCCAACAGACATGTAACCCAAGTCATATATATAATTTCAAGGTTTTCAGTAACCAAATTATGAAAAATAAAAAAGTAAAAATAATTTTAATAATTTATTTATTCCAATTATGTCCAAAAGATTACCAATTAAGCATATATGCAATATAAAAATTATTAAGATATTTTATTCCTTTTTTCATACTAAGTCTTCAAAACCCAGGGTATATTTAACTTCCAGCACCTCTCAGTTAGGACTGAGATGGAGCAGGGTGCAGAGAAGCTGAGCTGTCCTTATGGGATGTGACTGTCTGCTCCTGCCCCACCCACGCTGATTGCCAGGCCTGCTCTCTGAGGGGACGCTGAATTGCCTGGCTCATCAGGCTCATGGGCACCAGCATAGGGCACCTCCCACTCCTGATGAAGCCCCACTCCAGGCCTGGTCCCAGCTGCTGCTTTTCCCCATACATTCACTCCCCCAAACCTGTCTATGGGTCTCCAGGCCCCTGGAAACCCCAGCACCTTCCCCCATCTCAAAGTGGGGCTCTGGGGCCCTGACACTCAGTTCCACCCTTGTCTTCCTCTCTTTTTGTCTTCTTCCAAGAACCAGGAGAGTTTTCTTATTTGTATTCCTGAGTGGGCCCTAGGCCCTCATAAATTAAGGCTGCTGTCTGTGTCCGGCCACTTGACTTTGGATCTCAGCTCTATACATTAGTAGCTCCATGACCAAGAATAAGTTACTTGACTCCTCTCTTCCTCTATTTCATCATCTATAAAATGGGCATAATCCCCAATACTACCATCTCATAGAGGTGCTTTGTGGACTGAATGGTAAATACTTATACACAGAAGAGTACTTGGTACTGGGTCAGGGCTCAATAACATGAGTTATAGTAGTGAAACAGAAACTTCTCTAGGTCCTATCTTCCTTTTTCTCTGCTGTGCAGTATGTTTCCCGTCTCCTTCCGCCAGTATCATTGGTGAAAGGACTACAGGGAAATAAACAACCCTACAGACACAGAATATATCAGGAAATATTTCTAAAATACTATTCCCATTACAGCTAGTATACTCAGGTCACAGCTCCATCTTATCCAGGAGCCAGCTTGTTGCTTCAAGGTGACTTCTGATATCTCCGCTCACATGAGTGGTAGGTTGTCATTCAGAGGACAGACATTCTCCCCATTTCTAACATCTCATAGTTGCCCCAACATTCTGTTACAGGTTCAACAGGTAAGTTTCTTCCCATCTGTCTGTGGAATCCAATGAGCACCTTTGAGCTTCTTCCAATGTGGTCAACTCCCCCCTCAAGGACCTGAGGCAAGCCTGCCAGGGCAATTCCACCCCAGAGGCAGCTCTCACCCCAGTCCAGAGCCTCCAGTTTCTGGGGAGCCCCTATGGGCCCTTCTCTAGAACTTGCTGCAGGCCTTGCCTCACTCTGGGTTCCAAAACTTCCCTGGAAGTCTCTACCTTAAATTTTACATTTTATTTTATCTTATCTTATTTTATTTATAATCCACTCCATCCTAGAAGATGTAGGGTGTCTTACAAGAATTAAGAGTACAATACTACAAGATATCTAAGTAACCAAGTAAAAAATATACATTGCTATTTTTTAAGTTACCATACGCTATACACAACATGGTGAAATTTTCTGAATAATCTGCATGTGTGTGCACACTTATGTATTGCATGCTCCTGCATGTATAGGAAAGTCACAGGTTAGCTAAACACAAAATTTAATAGATTGCCACGAGGAGGGGGTGGGCATTATAAATGACTTCCGTTTTCTCCTTACACTTTTCTATATATTTTCTTAACTTTTTGTAGAGCATCTATATTTGTCTTATAATAAGAGGAAAAGCAATGAAAAGCCTTTAAAGAAACACAGGCAAGCAAGAAAAAGCCAAACCAAAAATGAAGACATAAATTGGAGCCCACAGTGAGGCTAAGACAACTCATTTCTGTGGCCAAGCCACACATCCAGAGCTGGATTTTCTAGTGGTCACTGGGTGAGGAAAACCTGATCAGTTATATGGGTCAGGGGGTCCACAGGACATAAACTAAATGGCTGCTCAGAAAAGCCCAGCCATTCTTGATATGGAAGCCTGAAGCAAATGCCTCCCACGGGCCCTTACAGAGGACACTGTGTAATGCAATGAACGCTGCCAACGACACACTCACAATAAACACCACCAAGAGTTTCCCAGGGCCGTTCGTTTAAAGCCCCTCAGCGCGGGCTGATGATGTCTCGCCAAAGTGTAGTGCATTTGTAAAAGCAATTCCTTGAGGAGTGGAAACCATGAGACAGGGTTCACAGTGGATCTGACTTAATCCAGAGGGAGACATTAGAGGATCAAGACGAGGACACAGATCACCTTTCAAGGAGCCTCCTCCTTTAGCTTGGCTCTTTCCAGGCTCGGCTTGGCTCAGCATGGTCCCCTAGGTCATGAGGCAGGATCCTATACCTCTGCCCCAAAGAGGCTGCAGACACCGACTCCTCTACATGTTTGTTCATTCCACACACATTCGCTGAGCACCTCCTGCAAACTCCTATCACACAATTACTCCCAGACCTGTCATGCACCCAGGGTCCCAGCCAGTCCCACCTGACACCACCTTGGGGCTTGCAGCAAGACAAACACCACTTTTTTGCACAGAAGCCTCAGGGTAATCTCCAGGGCAGGAGAGGAACACGTTTGCCTGCTTGAACACCAACAGAGGTCACAATTGATAGAAGCTGCTCTATCAAAGGATTCTGGGGCTGAGTATGAGCTCCTGAGAAAGACTCCACGATGGATGCGCTCTGGCCCTGGCTGAGGAGAACGCACTTCACAGAGATGTGATGTTGCTCCTATAAGGAACCATGTTCAGTATTTTCCACCTGGCTTCAGTTCTGAGTGGTGGAGCGCAGAGCCTTCTCTTCCCAAAGCTTTCTCTTTTCCCCACCCCTATTAGAAGGGGCCAAGAATATTGCTGGGCCATGGTGCTTGTGATGGGGAGCCCCCATCTGTATGCCACGGCCACCAACTTTCTACCTTCATCCCAATCAAAGACCTCTCTTGCCAGCCCCGGATCCACACCTCCATGTTAAGTCACCCACACGTGGCAACCCTCCATCCTTTCCCATTTCAGCAAGTGGTACCATCATCCATCGGCTGTAAAAGCCGGGAACCTGGTTGCCATATCTGACAACTCCCTCTCCCCTCCTTCCCACAGCCAGCCCTTAACTAAAATCTGTTGACTCGTCTGCCATTCCTTTCCATTTCCAGGTCCACTGTGAGAGGCTGCCCCAGCCACCACATGAACTGAAGCATCCTCAGGGGTGCCAGTGGCCTGCTCTGGCTTTCCTCGGGCTGACCCAGGCAGGGCGAGGGCTGTTAGTCACCTGAGAGCACAAGCACACAGCAGATCCTCAAGCTTTGCCCTGCGGCCCTCCTCTCTCTCCCTCTAACCCCACCAGCTCCCAGGGCAGCATTCACCTTACTCTGTCTTGGCTTCCCTTCCATGTCTGTCCCCACTGATGTTTTCATCTTCTGTTCTGCTTCTCTCTCTCCCACTCCTTGGCCTTGTCTATTCTCTCTCTCTCTCTCTCTCTCTCTCTCTCTCTCTCTCTCTCTCTCTTTTTCCGACCACCACCAGTAACATCATCTGCCCATCTGACTTTATGGATGGGAACGTGAGGCTCAGGGTGGGAAACGGGCCTCCCCATTCTCACTGTGTTTGGCAGACAGCAAGATCAACAGTGGGGGATATCCTGACCCCAGCCAGCATGGATTTTCCTAGTCCCTGTCCCTTACTCCAGGTCTGTGACCCTCTGCTGAAGACAGGGACAGTCATTCTTCCTAAAACACACATTAATAATCAGGGTGCTTGGGTATGTCTGTGTGTGTCTCTCCCCCTCCACATGTACTGCACACATGGACACCTGCACCCCAAATCTCAGACGAGAGCAGCTTCACCCTCTCCAAATGTTACTTTTGTGGTTTTTCAGGTCTTCACGTTCTCCTCCTGGTAAGGGTGATACATTCTGTTGCAGTTGAATGCACC
This sequence comes from Herpailurus yagouaroundi, assembly GCF_014898765.1. Classification (NCBI taxonomy): domain Eukaryota; kingdom Metazoa; phylum Chordata; class Mammalia; order Carnivora; family Felidae; genus Herpailurus; species Herpailurus yagouaroundi. Next base: position 30,895,884 of record NW_024412400.1, on the reverse strand, counting down.
TACAAAAATTGTCTGCAAAATCCCATCACTTCACCACAAAGGATTTAAAAAAATACCACGAAGATGGTGCCCAAAGGAAATTCAGGGGGACGTGGGGGTGAAGGAGTAAGTGCCTGACCCACTGCCCTTCTCTCCTTGTAGCCCCATATGGTCTTGGCACAAGAGGGCTGCAGAAATCAAATAACACCTTCGGAACCCATCCAGATTTAACAGAGCCATCTGTGAAAATGCTGCTGGCCAGGGTGGGAGTGTCAGGGTGTGTTGCGGCTGCAGATTCAGGGTCCAGGCAGACTGCCAGAGGGGTGGGCAGCCGATGAGGGGACCACTGAGGAGGACAGTGGTGAGAGGTGGGGGCAGGTGGATGACACCAGATGGCGGTGCACTGTCCTGTGGCGACCATTTAAAACAGGTAGGAAAACACCCCCGAGGTGGGTTAAGTGCACAGCCGCCTGCACAGGATGAGGGCGGGGCACATAATCTGAACTTGGACAGATCCTGATAGCCCTGGGGTTCCAGTGAAAATCCACCTTTGGGCAGAGTTTCAAAACAGTGAGCAAAGAAGGATGCATCAAGATCCTGGGCTCATCCTAAAGTCCATGGACACACATCAGGTCTCCAGACCCTAGCAAAGGACAATGGCTTGGCTCTGAGCATGGACATAGTTACAAAATACTAAACAAGGTTATAGGTTGCTTTTTACCCCCATTTTCCCCCCAAGATTTTGCACCATTATATGATTTTCAGCCAACGTAATTGATTTTCAGTCAACATAATTCACGTAATGTATAACAAGGGAAATTTAATATTTATACTTTCTTAAGACAAATGTGAGCAAACCTCAGATCTGAAACAAACTATCCCTTCTCTGGCCATGAAGAGTGGCTACGGTGCCCATGGGGCAGAGCCCTGAGGACAGTGAGCATGGTTTTGCCCCCACAATAGACTTGCAGTAGCCCGAGGAACATGACTGCAAAAGTGCAGAGAGCCCATATGAACCCTGCCATAGAAATATGTGTGGAGTTCAAGGTAGACATCCACCAAGAAGGGGAGCCTATCAGCGGAAAAGGAGGACTCTATGAACAAAGTTACAGGAGGATGAGGTGGGGGAGGGATGGGAGAAACTGGAGGGGTGAGGGAGAAAATGAAAGGGAAAAAAAGGGGCGGTGGGGAGAGGACGCAGGGGGAGTACCAGGAGTCGAGGCTGGAATACACAGGACTAGGGGCCTGTGGGGAAAGGCTGTGAGGAGTGGACAATGGAGGAGACCTCAAGGAGGGCCCCAAGATGAGTCTCTCCAGGGGCCTAATTGCCTTGGAAACCAAGGTGGCATTGCATTAAGGAGTCATGTGGGCAACTGCTCAGCAGCCTCCCTGTAGCCAGGACTCTTCCAGACAAGGCCTACCCAGCCCTAGGGGCCCCACCTCCCTTTCCCTCTCTGCTGGACCCAGCCAGACCCTGGAGGGACACAGAACCAGCACCTTTCCTCCCAAACACACTCGGACCTTCAGCCCAGGAGGAAACGGGGCAGTGATCCAACAGGGAAGAGAGGAGAAAGGCAGTTCCTGATGGGGTGGAGGTCAAGGCCCATCCTTCTATTGTGATACAATTTCCTTTCCAGCTGCTTCTGTGGGGCTGTCCCCAAGGGGAAGGGGACAAACACTCCTGGCTCTGTAAGCACCAGCCAGAGCATCTGCTGTGGCTGACCCTGCTCCATGGCGACATTGTCCGGCCTTCCTGATGCCCATGGAGCAGCCATGAGTGCTCCCCAAGGAAAGGGGACTGGGGGGGGATGATGACCTCCCAGCCCCATTAAACAGAAGTCAAGAATCCCCACAGTTCATGTGGGCACATGACATAGGCTGCCCCTCCTTGCTCAGGCACAATCCCCAAAGCCCTCTGGGGACTCCCACATCAGCCCTCAGACCCCATAACCCCTTCTCACCTCCATGCCTGGGGCATGGCCCCCTTCTTGCCCCATGCTCCCCGGTTTCCCACCCTTGACTGAGAGCAATTAGTAGGGGCACGCCCAGAGGATACTCAAGAAGACTGAGGGAACCCCATCTCTGTAGGTTCCCAACCTCATTTCTCTCAGGCCCCAGACCAGGGCAGTCTCCCCAGGGGCCAACGTGAAGGATACCCTTTTCACTCAGAAGAGGTCTCAGCCGACAGGCTGGCTGCCGCCCTGCACCAGGGAGGACTGAGGCCAGGCCCTCCTCTCTCTCCTCCCCAGGGAGCTCAGTGCTGCTTTGATGTGGAACAGCGATGACATGGCAGTAACTGGTGGGAAGGAGCTTTAATGCTGCTGTGTTAAATGACAGCCATTGTTCCTTGGCAATTTTATGATCAAGGAAAAGAAAGAGGCTTTTTAAGAAGCCATGTAGCACATTTAAGAAGCCCTAGAGGATTGGGGAAGGTGGAAGAATGAAGTGGCTCCAAAGAGGAGGCAGCTCCATGCAGGTGTCAGTGACCTGGTCCCCTCCCCAGTGCCCCAGAGCACCGTCAGGGGCAGCCTCCCAGCACAGCTGAAGGGCCCCTGCTGCTGGCTGAACCCCCAAAGCTGGGCCCAGCAGACACAGCACAAGGCAGGAGCAATCCTCTTCCCAAGGTGGTGGTCTTTTTCCGCACAAGCGGGGGCTTGTGGAGCAGAGCTCCAGGACACGCACCCATGCCCATCCCCTTCCCACTCCCCCCACCCCCCGCCGCCCAGCAAAGGCAGAAATGTAGGGAAATGCATTAACCCAGACCGTAGGCTTGGGACAATGTGGCCTGAAGCACAGGTCTCTGTGGTGGTGGCTGGGCTGTACTCCGAGACAGCCATCCAGCTGGTACCAACCTTGATTTCCTAGCTCTGCCCTCAGGATCCCCCTGAGTTATCACAGTGGCAGCAACAGCTCCCCCTGCGCACTCACCCCTCTCCAGAGACAGAGATGGAGCTCCCCTGTCCAATCCCCAGGTCCGCCTGATGGTCTACCTCCGTGTCAGCCTCAAGGGCTCTGAAGCCAGGCCTCTCCCTGGGACCAGCTGCCCTCCAAACTTCCCCTTTCTGACTCTGGCCACTTCACCTTCCAGGGGCCTTCTCCTTGTCTCTGCGTGGTGAGGCTCTTCTGCCACAGAAGCTAAAGGGACCTTCTCCACGAAGTCCTCCTGGTCTTCTTCTCAGCAGTCTTCTCTGAGTCGAAATCAGTAGTTCTCCAAGAGTTGTCATCGGTATCACCTGGGAACTTGTTCAAGATGCAATTTTTTGCATTCCACCCAGAGGCTACTCGGTCAGAAGCTTGAGGTAGGGGAGCAGCAACAGGTTTCAACAAGCCCTCCAGATGATCCTTTTGAAGTCAGAGAACCACCGGTTAGGGTCAGTGGACCTCAACCACTGGTGTGCCTGCTGCTGCCGGTGGCCTGGGTGCCACCCTTTAAGAACCTCCCTCCACTTAAATCTCTGGGGTGCACCTGTCCAAGCTGTTCATCTGACACTCAGGCCTCCCGCCTTAGGTGCAAGCACCATCTCTGCAGGGCAGGGCTGTCCCGCCTGTGTGGGCGGTCCACGTACCTGGCCGGTACTCCATAAATACCTCTCCCACTGGATTGGGAAAGAGAGGCCTGTGACTTCGGGGCACACTTCCACCATGAAGAGACAACCTCAAGGCAGCAGAGGTCTTTCGCTTTCTCAGTGAAGAACATAGGAGCTTCAGCGGGCTGCGTAGCATGGAGGAGCTTCCTGGCAGGAGAAGACCTCCCTGCCGGGTGGCTGGTGACTTGAGGCTTGGCTTGGAGAGTGGCAGCCGATTCAGCAGAGGAGGAAGCGACAGCTGGTGATGGCTCCCTCAAAGTCTCCAACACCATTATCAAATCAGCACCATAATGGCCAGAAAAAGTTATTTCTATTTTAAATTGTCAATATTAATCTAACGCTCACGATGAATGGAGTGGTGATGATAAATGGGGTGTTTAATAAAGATGAAAGCTCCAGCAGCCTAGGAGAAAACCCCCTTTGACTTAAAGTTATCATCTTGATTAAAATTTCCATTTTATTATCCTAATCAGCAATCTTTGTTCGATGTGCTACAACTCTTATTTTCTCCACTTAGAGAGATAATTAACAACGCTATAAACATATTAAAAGTAAAATGTTTATTAAAATTGCTCTGTTACCATATTTAACGTATTTTTTGTAATGCTTCATCGAGATACACCCTTACCTCCAGAAAGACTCCCCTAAAACCAAGCTCTGCTCAGAGCTTCACCCTGTTCCTGAGGCCCCCAGGGAACAATCCTTGTCCTGGGTCACACAGTCCTGTATTCAACAGCTCTGTCACAGTTTAACTCAGTTTAATTTCATGATATTCAATCTGACATCTCTTCATGCAAACCGTAAGAAATTCCTTACTCTCCATTACGGGTACATGGCTGGGATGGAATGGAGGCACAGGTGGGAAACTGAGACATATGGAAATACAAAACTTTCCCCCCAATAAATCACCTTGCATCTCTATGGAATGTAAACATGGTATAATGAGCAAAGAGCCAATAAGCACCAATTATGAGCAGGCTCAGTGGGAAGAAGCCACAGTGCCTCATAATCCAGGGCCTGACTCCAGGCAGAGCATCAGGGCACACAATGTCTAAAGGCCATGGAGAGAAAATTGTTTAAGCCTGATTTAAAAAAAAAAAAAAAAAAAAAAAAAAACCACTGATCCTTATCCAAACACAGAATGTGACTCCCCTATGGGATATCTGCTCCATGAAATATGAAACACTGGAGCCAGCTTGAAATGGCCACTCAGATCACCCGGTGACACTCCCAGGAGGGGCACCCTGGCCAAGGCTTTCTGGTTTCCTCCTCTTCCTTCTTCCTGAACTCATCTCAGGGCAGACCAACAGATTCAATCCACCCACTTTCTCATGTCCTTTAAACAAGGCTGATTCGGGGCACCTGGGTGGCTCAGTTGGTTAAGCGTCCAACTTCAGCTCAGGTCATGATCTTGCAGTTCGTGAGTTTGAGCCCCAAGTAGGACTCTGTGCTGATAGCTTGGAGCCTGGAGCCTGCTTTGGATTCTGTGCCCCCCTCTCTCTCTACCCCGCCCCTGCTCATGTTCTGTCTCTGTCTCACTCTCTCTCTCTCTCAAAAATAAACATTAAAAATTAAGAAAAAAAGAGTATAATAAACAAGGCTGATTCAACACAAGGCATGTCCTCCCTGCAGCCACCAGTCCAGAAGGGCCATGAGCTGCCACCACTCCTGGAGAGGACCTTGGTTTGAAAGCACTTTGGCACAGATCTCATTTAATCCTCTCCAAGGCCTGGGACAGTAGGTATCATCTGCACATTTACAGACGGAAGCCCAGTGAAGGTAGGTACCTTGCTCCAGGTCACACTGCTAAAGGGCCGATGGCAACGTCATCCTAGTGCTAGCTGTCTCCTGGGCAGTCAAGGCTCCAGCTCACTTCTCCAGCCACAAGATGAGTAGGCACCTCTGAAGCAGGAGGGGAACCAAGCCTCACCCTACTTGTGCTGGAAATTCTCAGAGGCTCCTGTGAACAGCCTCTCTGTCTGGGATGTGTTTTTCCATGATGTGTGTGTTTTAACCTGGGTCACCTCCGGGTATCCTGGAGCCTTCCACAGGGAAGGCCATGTTCTGTTAATCAGCGTGAACCGGCACATGCCCTCTGACCCCATGGGAAGGCAGGCATACCGGAGTTGACAACACTTAGGGAAATGAAGGAAACGGCAGTCCACACAGGCCCAGGGGTAAGGGCCATTAATCTCCCTTCACTGAAGGAAATGAAATCATTATGTCTGCAGCTACAGAATCCAAAAGAACAAATTTCCTGCCAGGATAATAAATGGATTCTTTTGTGTTCGCCTTGACTCCCGTCACATGACCCTCCTGAACCATTCCTCAGCCAGGTGACTTGGCTGGGTAAACACTCAGAAGTTTCAGTTTCAACTTCCCAAAATGGACCAGTGAGCCACCCTGGCTGCCCTTATTTAGCCTTTCCTTCCCAGACCATGGCCTGCAAAGGTGAGCAAGGCTTCCGTGCCTTTCCATTCACCACAAAGGCTTTCCTGAAGAGGACTGTCCCCCGCCCTCAGCCAGGAGCAGGTTTTGAAGTAACTGCATGGAGAAGAGGGGGGAAAACCATTTTACTGCTGAACAGGCATCACACAAGATGTACTTTGGAAACAATAATGAATAGTAAATATGGGCTATAAAGTTCCCCGGGCCAGCAGAGGGGCACCTGGGCGATGCTCCTGATGATGTGCGTGGAGGAAACAATGTAGGGCTTGGGAGGTCTCGTGAAGGCAGTGTTATGGGCAACCTGGGCCGCACTGGGCTGCACTGACATCCCTTCGAATGGGACCCCGGAGCCCTACTCTGGCAGGTGGCAACATGCAAGCAATGAACCACTCCATAATGGGCTTCTGTTCGGACACAGCACTGAGTATTTGCCTCCTAAAATGGGTCTGTGCTTGCAGAGACAAATCATTCCTGGCTTAATATACCCAGGGAAAACCCTTGCCCTCCTGTCCCCTGGGTCCCTGAGAACAGGCCATAGAAGCAGAGCAGAAAATGCAACCTTGGGGTGCAGGCTGGCAGTCCCACTTCCCCAGGGGTGTGGCCCACTGCAGAAGACATTCTGTGCATGTGAAGAGAAATTACCACAGGTCTTCTTCTGTCTGACCCAGGCAAGGAAACCTCCAACTCCCAAGTATGAGTGTGTGTGTTGTGGGGGGAATAGTTCCAGTCACCTTAAAAAGGCAGGGATGCCTCCTCCATGAAAAAAAAAAAAAAAAGTGAGAACTTCCTAGGCTCTCCTGGACTCTACTGAAAAACTATGACATGTGAGTGCTTTGGGGTAAAATAATGAATAGAAGTGATGAGTGTCTTGGCAAGAAAAATAAAATGGAACCTCCTAGAGAAGCAACGTGAGCACACAGATGACTACCACAGTGTGACATCTGCCGGGTTGCCTCCCCAGATGAGACCAGACATTGGGATTCTATGGGATGAAGGAAGTGGCTTGACAGTCTTGTCTCTACTTAACTCTGGCTCCCTGCCCCCAGCCAGACAGCCTCAAAGCCACAGTGAAGTGTCATGGACACCAGATCCTCCACCCAATGTCACTTCTCTGGCTTCTATACCCACAGCCCTTCACTGATGCCTGCCATAGCTCTTGCCTACAGGATTACAAATTGTCTATTTATATGGATGTCTATGCTACTAGATGTGCTTCTCCAGAGCATGCATCAAGTTTCATTTATCTCTGCATTTGTATAAAGATGGATGGATGGATGGATGGATGGATGGATGGATGGATAAATCAGAATACCCAAGGCATATAATCTTCATCAATCCCACATCTTATGGAAAGAAATGAAATTTATAGTTACAAAGCACTACTCCATACTGGGTACTGTTGTAAATGACTTTTATACCTTATCGTATTTAATTCACACAAATATCCCAAGAAGTGATGTTTATTTTTGACTAAGGATCAATAAAGGGAAGCACTGTACTTGAGACCCAAAGCTAGATCTGCATGAGTCCACATCCAGTGTTTAAATGGATCATGCCATCTGTCAGCCATCTTTCAGATCATAAGTGCAACAAACATTTGTTGGGCACCTGCTGTGCACCAGGCGTGATGCCACACATGGAGGATTCAAAGACAAATCCGACGTGGATTTGGATGGAGCCCTTGGGTAAGTAGGGGAGGAAACTCAAGCTCTCCACAGACTCCACAGCCAAGAAAAACTCTTATCACATCAAAAAATATGCAACAGGGTAGAGATATATGGCTAGAGCAGAGGGAGAAGATTATTAATTCCCTTTTCTAAAAAGCAACTATAAAGTTGGGCAAAAGTGACAAAAACAACCATCTCAGCACTCTGGAAATTTATCCAGAGACAATCTGAGAAGTGTTTATGTTTCAAAGGCTGAACATCCGATAACAATAGTGGGAATCCATGTGACTCTTGCTGCTTCCTCCTCCCCGCCCATCCCCCAGCTCAGCTGACATGGAGATTCTTCCAGGAAAGGAAATGACATGAGAGTAGTGGAGGTGTGGGGTCAAAGAGGACTCACTTGATTGGAGCGGCTGACAATGCCCACATCTAGGAGCACTGTCAGTAGAAGTAAAGATCTCATCAGGCACAGCTGTGGTCATGGTTGGGGCAAGCATATTCCTGGCTGAGGCTGTGCATATATCCAATGAAACCAGAGAGGCCCCAAGATATCCACACATGACTGGCCAGCCCCAAGACTGTGCTTGCTCATAGTAGAAGCAGAGTCAAAGCCAGAGTATGTTTCAAGATGGCCTTAATTTTGAATGTGCTTTTTTACCTACACACAGATTCATCAGCATAGAATGGAAGATTTACTGACTCAAAGTGTTTAAGCACAACCTCTTTTTCACCACTGGCAAATTCCTCAGCTACCCAAGCAAGGGAGCTACCTCCAGGAAAAAAGCTTAAAAATAAAAAAAACACAAATTAAAACACAAAAACTAAACCATCACATCAGTGGCCACACACTTCAAGGGAGACAAATTTCACAGAGTTAGCCCAGGTACATTACTAAACAAACAAATAAACAAAACCGTGACAACAGTCTTTGGGGGGGGGAGCCAGAGTTGCCCCAATACATTATCTAAAATGTCCAGTTTGAAACTTAAAAATTATGATACATCTAAAGAAATAGGAAAGTGTGACCAATAGTCAAGAAAAAAAAAAGCAGTCAATAGAAATGGTCTCTGAGTCCCCAGATATTGGATTCAGCAAAGACTTCAGATCAGCTGTTATAAATATGTTCAAAATCCAAAGGAAACCATGTCACTGAATCAAGAAAGTGTGACAACAATGAATCAACAAAGATTTTCACTAAGGGGGCAGAAATTATAAAGAAAGAACCAAATGGAAATTCTGGAGTTAAAGAGTATAAGAACTATAATGAAAAACTTACTAGAGAAACTCAGCCAAGGACTCAAGATGGAAAAAGGAAAAATCAGTGAACTTGAAGACAGATCATTGGACATTACCATATCTGAAGAACACAGAAAGATTAAAGTAAAAACCACCAGAACCTCAGCAGCCTGATGAATAACATCCAGCACACCAATACACATATGATGATAGTTACACAAATTGAAAAAGAGACAAAATTTTTTGAAAAACAATGCCTTAAAATTTTACAAATCTGATGAAAAACATTGATGTATACCATATTCTGGAAGCTCAATGAACCCAAAGTTAAGGAGACTCCCACATAAATACACCATAGTCAAACTTTTAAAAGATAAGAGAACATTTGAATGCAGCAACAGAAAAATAATTTATCACATACAGAGGAAAATGATCTGATTAAAAATGACTTCTTTTCCAAAACAAAAGCGTCCCACAGACAGTGGAATGATATTCAGTGTGCTAAAAGGAAAAAAAAAAATTGCCAAAAAATTCTATATCCAGCAAAACTATCCTACAAAAAAAGAGGACAAAATAAAGACATTCCCCAATAAACACAGACAGAAAGAATTCACTGCTAGCAAACCTGCCTTACAAAAAACTAAAATAAAATAACCAGTATTAGATGTCACTCAGAATGGAAAGATATAAACCAGAAGGTAACACGAAAACATGAAAAGAATAGGTAATGGAAAGCATGTAATATATGTAAGTATGTGAGTCTTCTCTTAATTTATTTTAAAAGCATAAGATTATAAAGTAAGAATTGTAAGGCTGTATTGTTGAGTTTATAGCATCCATAAATGCAACAGGAAAATACAACAGGAATAGCGTAAAGGAGAGGAGGCACCACTTCAACCAGGCCATTAAGGATGTGGGGTTATTAACAGGCAGTGAGAGTGGGAAAAGGGACTCCAGGCAGAGAGAGCTGAGGAGCCACAAGTATGGAGACAGGAAAGCTGTGTTTGAGGAAGAGCAAGTTGTCTTATTTGAGGGCCCAGATGATAAGGCTGGAAGAGTCTTCTACAGGTAACTAAGGAAACCTGTGCAAAGCCAGGCTAGGGAAACAGGACTGGTTTTTCCCCATTCAAAAGGAAACTGGAGGGCTTTTTGTTTTGTTTTTTGTTTTTTAATTAGAGAAATAAATCTTTCTAATCAGTGCCTCAGGAAGTGTCTTCTAGCTCCTGGCACTGCAATGGCTCAGGTCCCAGATGGAATGAGTGCCATGATGGCACAGGCTCCAGATGGCATGGGCATGCAAGAGTGAGGCTCGTTATAAGGGAGGTTTTCAGGAGCCCACCGTAATGACATGTGGTGATATCTATGACGTCCTCTTACTTTCATTCTCTCCCCAGCTCAAAGTTGCTGCCAATAAGCTCATTGAGGCGTAAAGCAATGAGAGAGACCCCGAGGAGTGGACACTCAAGTGAATAAGAAAATAAGAGAATTTCAATAAATCCATACACAATGCCAGGCTGTCTGATAAGCACCTCAAATTCCCTTATTTAAGCCTGAAAGGGAGATTTTATTAAATGTATTTTATAGAGGAGGAGACTGAGGACATATTGGCCTAAGGTTCACACAGAGCAAAAGCCAAATTCAGATGCACGTGTACCTGACTCATCACCACTCACACTCTTCCCACACTTTCAACCAGCTCCTCAGGTGAGAAGGTGCCCACCCCAACCATTAGCTTTTGCAAGCAAATCAATGGAGAAATGAGTAGAAAACTGTTTAAGCTAGACTCGTTCCTGTCTCAGCAATCTTTCATCCCTGTCTGGGGTCCCTAGAAAACAAAACACCCAGGCTTAGCATTGCTCCGTTGTGAGCTGCCTCAGTACCTCCCACCCATGCCCCACACCCACATACATACTGATATACATTCAGAAAAAATAGCCGCCACTAAAACGCAGCACGAATAGCAAGAGGTACAAGGCTGCAAGGACAGGAAGTTCCACTCCTCCAAGGCTCCCTGCCTGGGTCTGAACACGGGACAGGCAGGGCACCTAACAGGGTTCTGGAGACATCATAGCCACTGTTTGCTGCTCACATCAGAGCTCTTCACAGAAATCAGGAAAACACCCCAGGAGGAACAGGGGCTTCCAGTCATACTGCAGTGCCAGTGACTGCTGCCCCTTCTTGGCACACACATCCTCTCCTAAGTGGGGTACAGGGAAGTGCATCCAGAGAAGGGGGCTCTGGAAGCATGGGAGTCCAGGAACGGAGCTCATTTCCTGGGAGGAGCCCTGAGATGGGGAAGCATATCACACGGTTCAGAATCCACCCTTCCTAATAACACCTACCAATGACAGTCCAGTGACTGTCACTACCAGAATGAGGCAATCTGGAAGTGAGCCAGAGGGCCATGGGTGGCCAAAGCCACTAACATCCACCACTGTGCTGGAAGCTTCCCTCTAGAAGGGAAGGGGCCTCACATCTGCCACCAAAAGAGAGACCCAGGGGGCGGTCAGGGAGCTGGCATTTACAACATGTGCCAGCTCTGCACACTACAAAATGGCATCCACATTACAACTTTCCACCAACTTCATAAAATACATTTTATTGGTATTGTTACGGCTCTGACTCAGACAACTTCATAAAATTTTTCCTTCTTATGAGGAGGGTATTGTTACAAATGCACTCGTTTGAAAGTTTGAAGTTCAATTGCCAAGACCCATTTAATTCAACATGCACGCTAAGAAACAATTTTTTAAAGACTAGGACATACACAGACTATTTGTAGTGCTTTAATTTAGAGGGTTTTAATGCATCCAAGAGCCAGACTGATTTTATTTGGCCTGCACAGAGATGTTACAAAGAGAGAGAGAGAGAGAGAGAGAGAGAGAGAGAGAGAGAGAGAATGTGTTTTTGTCAACACTTAAATATTGGTTATTATCCCCTTGAAAATCCAGAAGATAAGGCAATGACCATATACCTAGATGGGGTGTGGGCTCATCTGTCTACACGGCACCCACCAGGCCACCCCACCTGGTTACAAAACCTCTAATCTCTAGCAGTCATGGGGCCTTGCTCTAGACAAACTCCAAACACTGACACAGTAGTCTACTACAGGCCAAGCCCTGTGCCAGGCACCATGGGGAAATGAGTAAGTAAGGCCTGATCCCTGTGCCCTAGTGGTTCATTCTGCTTGGGAAGACAGACAGACACACAGAAATAACTGATTAAAAGAGAAATGAGAGTCAGAGAATAATGGAGGAGCCAAGTGGAGATAAAGAGATTTTGTAGGGAGACTCAGAGGAGCAATGTGGTCCCACAAAGAAATATGACTCCTTGCCCCAGCCCCAAGACCCCCTAGCAGGATGTCCTAGGGGCCCTAATGAGGTCCCAGTCCTAGCCCATCCCAAGCTAATCCTCAACAAAGCAGAAGCATATTCTACCTTTCATTTGTTTATTCCACAAAGTTCCCCAGGGCACACAGTAGAATCACCTGGAAGCTTTTTCATCCCACACACAAACAGGTCCTACCATCTAAGGAGCTGGGTTCCCTCTTGGGGGTTGGGGGAGAATATGCTCACCAGGGCATGGAAAACACTCACCAGGTGGCTCTGTGGTCTGTCTCCCATTATTCACCACTGCCCTGCCCTATGCCAGACCCCATCTAGGCCACATCTTCTCTGTCAGGGGTTTATCCACTGCACTAGCCATCCTAATCAGGGACAGTCTGCCCAGAGGTCATGACCTAGTCAGGAGGCCAGGATTGGGCATCCTTGGCCTTGTGCCTTAGGCATGGCACAGAGTGGCTTCCAAAGTGTCCAAGGGCAGAGGTATTTTAAAGACATGCCAGAGCCTTCTCCTTGTAACCTAAAATCTCTGCCTTAGCTCTAGTCACACTGTCTTCCACAGGACTCATTCTCCTCCACTCCTGCCTCATGACAGGCAGTGGCTGGTGACACAGCCAGAACAGCCAACAACAAAGAAACAGCCTCTAGTGGTCCAGGTGAAGCTCACATCACTCATTCTATCCATGCATGGAAATAGCCACCAGCCAATAACTAGCATAGTAATGGTAGGGCTGTGGCTGTCGCTGTCATGCACTCATGCTAGGTGAGTACAGGACCCTGTAGAATCAGCGGGCAGTGGGGCAAGAAAGACAGTTACTTGTGCCTGAACAATTGAGTTCACATCCTAACCCTGTGAGCTCCAGATTGTGTGTCCTGGCCTATTAACCTGTGCATCTGTAAAATAGGAATAATATTTTGGTATTGTACACTGAGAATCAAATGAAGTGACATAGGCAAAGCACTTAATACAGTGCCTGGCACGTAGAAGGCACTATGTAAATATTAGTTCTCTTCCATTTGAACATTACTTGATGAATTAATGGATGAATATACGGTAGAAAAAAAGAATTTACTTAAACATGCTCCAGACTGCTTCTAATTATTCCATTCTTGTTGTTTTTATTAGAATCTCCCTGGGAGTCGAGTGTTTACTTTTATTTTCTAGCTTCAAAGTTGCATGCAAAAAAGCTGCCCTTTTCATGTACTTCTCTTGTAATTAGGGTACACTGCCACCAGGTGGCAGTGGCTGACTTTGGGCTGGAAAACTCATGATTTGTTTTAGATCCAGCTACACCCATGAATTTTCCAGATATTAATTTTCAAAGAGCAAGAAAGGCTACATATGATTGATTAGAAGATTCTATTAAGTGAAGGATTTTTTTTAAAGGAAAGTGCTAAGCAATTATTCTCCCATGACTTTCAAGTATAGCATGAGAGGATAAGGTTTTAAATTTGGGCAAAATAGATGACACAGTAGAAAGAACTGATTGACCAACAGGATAATAACATTTTAGCATAAACTGTTAAGAGACTCTGTACAGAAGACACCCAGGAGATGTCTCCAAGAGCCAAAATAAGCCCAGAAAAGCTGTAAGGGGACAAAAAGGCTAGGATAGAAAATCAAGAAACTAGGATTTCCTTTTGGCTCTCCTTCCAACATACTGTAAGACTCTGGCCAAAACAGCAAACTTTTCTGTGCCTCAGTTTCCTCACTATAAAAGGAAATCAGGGAGCAAATGATCTCTTATGGCTCCCATGACCTTGGCTGACATGAATCTTCTACCCTTCTGTGTTGCATCTCCCTGGTCCTAGCCTCTGTCATCTCTGGTAATGACGGATCTCCAACCAGACCCCAGACCAGAATCGCAGGAGGACAGCTGCATTCCCAACAAACCTGACCACCAGGCCTAAGGGTGCTATGGGGCAAGAGTGGGGACCAGAGCAGGACAGAACCAATGAACCCCCCAAACCTCCCAAATAGTCCTGAAGCTCAATCCCACTCAAACCGCACCCCTGTTCTATACTCCCCATAGTCTTACCTCCACTGCTTGCCTATTCTTGGGGTCCACCCAGGTGCTATCTCCTCCTTGTACGTGGCTGTGTATACAGCTGTGTAATGTCCAGGGCCTGTTCTGTGGGGCAACTATCACCACTTTTCTTACCAACAGAGCATCCACAAGGGACAAACAGCATGAATGAGGCTATTCGTGGTCCCCGCTCTCCTTTTAAATTGTCCTCTTATGGACACAGTGGAAAATTCCATCAAATAGCCCCTAACCCCTAGGTCTTTCATATTGGCAAATCCTCAATCTTTGGCAGCTGGGGAGAACTTCCTATAAGACTTTGTGCTTTTGAAAAAACAAAGTTTGTATACACAGGAGCATGCAAGGCTGAAGGAAGCCCCAGGCCAAGAACTCCTCTTTCTTCCCCACTCAAGTTCAGCCTTGCAGGCATCTTCTCCTACCAACCCCACCCCTCCCCTGCTCTGGAAAGGTTTGCATGGAAAGAGCGGTTGTCTCCTCCAGGCCATCATCCTGGACAGCTGGGGCATTCTGCAAAGCAGTCTGAACCCTCCGGGAACCCTCTGGTGGTCGCCCTTGAGTTTATGTCAACAACATCTGCATCCACATGAACCAGGAAGAATGACAGTCAGGGATTCTTTAGGAGTAAACCAGGTTTTAAAACATCTTTAAAAAAAAAATTATCCTCAATTTGAAAAACACTGATTTGCCTTTTTATAGCCAAAAAGATATGCTACAGCTCAAAGACAGGACTATGAAATAGAAAGTACACTCTTTAGTTAAGAGGTGCTTGAGAGACTAAGTTATTTTAATCTTTTAAAGAAAAGTTTTACAAATGGGTCCCCACATGCTCCTGACACATTGATTGCGGGTGTTCTCCATAGAGAACAGGCTGTAGAGGCTCCTTAACTTCAGGGATACCTTAGCCTCCAGCCACATGACCAACTATCATCCTTTTTCAAAGTCGACTCTATGGTCAATCCTAAGGAGGAACACATTAAAAGATAGATATTTGCTAATGATTCATCTGAACTAAAGTCATTTACCTAAACTCATCAGAATATTAAAATGGAAAACCAAGCTTTTATTAACAGTAGCCTCCTCTATAAATAGAGAAACAATGTCTTCTTTCTTTAGACAAATTTATTCAAGATCAGTCACTTGGGAATTGGAAAAGCAGGAGAGCTCCTATTTCTTTTCCGGTCAATGAATTAACATGAAGGAGAAGGTAAATGCGGAAGTAGCTGCATAATAAAAGACATTAAGTTTCTTATCTTGATTAAACTTAGGCTGATTCATATTTACTGTTATTTTTTAAGCCTGCATTTCATATTTATAACTGAAATGCTAACAAAATGTGTGCATGTTTTTGTTAAAATGTGCTTTTGTTGAATGTAGATAGTCACAATACATAAATATGTGGTTTTAACCAAACAAAATAATTTGGATATCTGTTATTTCTGTTACACTTTATTTGCCTAATAAAATACAGTTTTAAAAAATTCACCAAATATATATCATTTCTCTGGTAGATTGGAGATGGTTTCACTCTTAATATACAAATATCTGCTTCAATTTGTGTGAATAAATAAAATTCCGGAAAGATTACTACATTTTCAGACGCAAATTAAAAATAGACAAATGAAGTTAATTCTTTAAATGTACCTTTAAAAAAAAAAACTGCATCTGATTTAGGAAAAACTAAGAGCTTAAATCCATTATTAAAATTTATTTTAATTGAAAAAGCTGCATATAATAAATGATGAAATCATGCTTTGCATTGACTATTGCTGTGAAATCAACCTGGGAACTAACAGGCACTGATCATGCCTTAGGGGGTGTTCAGTGTGTCCAGATGGCCAGAGGGACTGGGATGGCTGTGGCCACTGGGTGCCCAGGAGACAGCTCTCCCAGAGGGAGGATCCATCCCTTTCTCACCTCCAGACACCCTCTGCATCAACTTCTGCCTTCAAACAACATGTGCACAAAAGATACAAACTGCTGACTGAGACATACATAACCTTTCTCTAACACTTTATTTATGAAGAAGCTTGCTGGCTCTTGGTAAGGCATCAGCAATTTCTGCATTTGGACCAAAACAACTCCCACACCTGCGGCCTCCAACCTGTGACCAAAGGAGGCCACAGGCAGGGAGACAGAAACCCCCAGGTTCTGATGAAGGGGATGCCGATGCCGGCTGAGAACATCACAGCCCTGGGAGCCCAGGAAACTCTGACACACCTTCCTCGTCCTTCCTCCCTCCCCAGTCAGGCTCTTCTCTTCACAGAACCACTACTGAAGTTCCGTGGCCTATCTTCTCACCTCCACCAGAGTGTGTCCCACTTGGCTGGATGTATCATGTGCTGGGACAGGAAGAACACAGGCTTTGGAGCCAGACTTTTCTGGACTGGACTCTTGGCTGGCATTTCTACTTATGTTGGGAATGTCACATCGCCTCCGTGGGCCTCCAGGTCCTTAAGTATAAAGCGTTGTGGTCAAGATTCAAGACAACACAGGTAAAAACCAGCCCAGTGCCCAGCTGCACTGTCAACATCAATAAATGTCATACCCACATCTGTTAATGTGTTCCCATTATCAACTCCTCTGCTGGGCTGCAAGTTAGCAATCATATGAGCAGGAATCTGGAACCTACCACCATTAAAAGCTGTCCAGCTTGGGAAAGAGAAGGAATCTCTGGTGTTCTGACCCCAGTCCCACCAGGATAGACCTGGTTTCTCCAGAGTCCCTTCCACCTTCGATATCACATGCCAGTATCTCTCCCCTCAAGCAATGGCTTGACTAAGGCACTACCATCAGGAGGAATACACGTGCTCAGATGTTAGTGCAGCGTCTCCCATGGTCACCTGACTTCTGACAGAATCAAGAACCCAAATCCCAGACACCTCGTGGAAGCCAAGAAAGAGAGGCTGCCAATGCATTACGCACGTGTCCAGCCAACCGTGAGAGAGCGCCTCTAAATTACCCCCTGTTCACTTGACTGGGGAAGTAGCATTTGTTTTTACTTTCCAGGACAGACAGTCAATCACTTGTATGTGGCAGAAATAAAGATAAATACCACCCATTGAACTTTAAATCAAAATGCTAATCCCAGGCTGACTTCTCCGTCAATTACTTCTACTTCTACTGAAGTAATTCAGCAGGCTTTGATTATACCCAAAATTAATGCTCTGGTGGAGATTATGTTTATTAATCACAGATTTTGATGGTGGCTGCTCATGTTCCTCCACTGGGTGACATCCCAAACTGCCCCGATGGTCAAGAGACCTCTGCTTGGGTGTCCCCAACTCACAGATTCTAAGGCATCTCCAATGGGGAGAAAAGACCACTTGATGTTAACATAGTAAAAAGGCTCAAAGGGTAGGATGGCCTTTGAGAAGAAGCTAGAAGATGGCATGTTCTGAGCATTAAAAAAAGGCAGAGCACTGTTCTATCTTTACTAAGGACCAAGGAAGAGAGACTGGGACTGGCCAATCTGAATCCAGCAGAAAAGATCCATTAGTGGACCCCAAGGATGATCACACCAAAGATAGTCATAGACAACTCACACTCACATCCCAAAAGATCACCCATAAGTCAGTTTGTGTGGAAAAAAAAGAAAAAGAAAAAGTCTTGGCTCTGGAGGTCTAAAGGGGGATAGTCAGGAATCCAGATTGGAACAGCAAATGCCCATTTCATCTCCACAAAGCTGGAGGCCCTAAATCTCCCCTCAGTCTGAGCCTCTCATTCAACACATATTTATTTGTCACTTACTATTTACCAGGCTCTATTCTGGGCACAGAGGGTATGTCTGAACAAAACAGAGTTAAGATGCCTGTCATCATGGGGTTTACATTCCAGGGAGCCTGGCAATTCATCTGGTCCAGCCTTCTCATTCCCTGCCTAGAAAGACACAGAAGCTGGTCTTTTCCCTCTGAGCAGCCTTCTGGCCATCACTGCCAGGGCAACTTTCTTAAAGGTAAACTTGACCAAAACCCTTCAGTGGCTCCCTGCCTAAAATACCGAGTCCAAGCTTCTTAGGTTCTGGTGTGCTTCCCATAATCCTCTCTGCATATCCTTCCAGATTCAAGTCATGTGAGATGCACACAGGGCTGGTCAGCTCCCTGCTCTGCTATTGGCTGTTTGCCCTGCATGCATGCCCCACATCCCTGCTCTTCACCCACTAAGCACCTCTTTGCCCTTTGAGACAGCCTTAGGGCAGCTCCTCCAGATGCCCTCAAGACCGGCCAGGCCCCTCTGCCAGACCCCACAGCACCCTCGGCTTCTTTCAATGCCAGCACCCACGATGCTGACCTGCCACTGCCTGCTCATTTTCTCTTTCTCCCTCAAGACTGAACTCCATTTAGCCGGAAACAGTGCTTTATATGTTCTATAGTCCCAGCACAGTGTCTGGAACATATTAGGTGTTCAATGAAAGTTTACTATCCTGAACCAATCATACCATAAAACCTAACCACCCTTTAGTACATTGTTTCCATGGAAAAATTGTGCTCCAAGTTCTGCCTGGCCCGTCGGGGACACAGTTTGCCCATTCAAAGTTCCAACGACAAAAATATTGGTCCATTTGGCATATCCTGTGCTGTGCCTCCCATCAAACCAGAGGCCCTGGTGGTGTCACAGGGTCAGTGTGTGGCCACCATCAGATCAAAGCTGGATAATCTAGTTGGGTTTACCCCTGCAGCCTCACTCATGGGAGAACGTGAGTTCCCAGGGACCCCAAAATGGTTTTTGTTGGATGTTGGCTCATGGCCCTGGGACACTGTCCCTGAGGTTGAGCACAAAGGATATGGGTTAGATCACTGTGGGCATGCTCTGCAGAAACTCAAATACTCAAATCTCTTCTTCTCCGCAGAGAAAAAAAATTCACTTATAAAGGATTTTTTAATAAGTAAATAAGTAATAAACCAGCATTACTGGCCACTGCTAAAACATACCCAATACCAGCACCTCCTAGAAGTGAGAGTCATATCAACCATGAATGCATGGCCACAGCATTAAATATGCTGACCCACAGGGATAAAAAGTTGCGTCCTTTGCAACTCTTCTCTTGTTCTTCTGATTACATCCAGAAGAAAGCTCCAACTGGGACTTGTGTGTTATTAGCATCTCTCTACCACTTCCCAATTTGACTTTTTAAAGAATCAAGAGCAGGTTTCACACTCAGAGTCAAAAGCTAGATTTCAATACCATCAATTTCAATGTCCTCATGTTTACAGTTACCTGCAATCTGTGAAAAGTGAGATTGGTTTTCCCTGGCAGTGGTGAAATCAAGTCTCCTTTTTGAAATACATGTATTCAAGATTTTAAGTGAACATAAGGACAAATATTAGGTATGTGCTAGCACTGGTGGCACAGGGATAAGGGGGGAATCACAGCGGTGACACTCAGATGGCAGAAGCTGGGGGACAGAAACATGTCCTCAACACAGCAAATTTTCAGGACAGTACAATGACTCAGACACTTCATCTGAAGATTTGGAAGTTCAGCTGACTCATGACTTATCCCAGATTTCTTTTCAGCTCCGTTCTGTCACTGGATATGGAATCTTCACTTTGGAAAATAAGGAAAGCTCAGAAGCACATAACTCCTTTGTAGTGGGGGTAAGGGGATAAGGGGAGACAAATCTTATAAAATAGAAACAAAGCACTGGGCCAAGCCACAGTGGTCTGAAGGGACAGAAGGCCAAAGCTAGAAGGTAATTTTCCATTTGTATACAGGCAACCCTTGGGTGATAAAAAGTCAAACCAATCCCAAACATAGGGAAAATGTCCTCAGGGAAGTGGAAGCAGCTTGCGGGAAGTGTGTTGAAAATGCGGGGTGTTGTATGGAAACTAATTTGACAATAAATCTCATGTTTAAAAAAATAATAAATTAAAATTAAAATTAAATAAATAAATACTTAAATAAGGGGAGAAAAAAAATAAAATGCAGGAAAAGAAGGAAGAAACATCAGAGGCCAGAAGCAAGTGTGTGTTGCTTGTTTTGGAGGGATGTGAGCCAATCTGTCAACCTGGGGAAAGCAAGCTGGAGAAAGTGAGG
Source organism: Herpailurus yagouaroundi (assembly GCF_014898765.1). Lineage (NCBI taxonomy): Eukaryota > Metazoa > Chordata > Mammalia > Carnivora > Felidae > Herpailurus > Herpailurus yagouaroundi. The sequence continues at coordinate 30,875,548 of NW_024412400.1, read as the reverse complement.
ACGGAAAAGGGTGGGAACGCATGGTCCCAGAGCATCTGCTGGCACCTAAATCTGACCAGCTCTGGGGTCAGCGAGCTGGTCTGGAACTGTGGGGTCAGGGGTGCAGCTCAACAAGCTATAGTTCCCAAGTTAGATTCCAGGACTCTGTGGGTCCACACCTGGTCTCATCTCCCAGCTGCTCTCCCAAGCTCTGTGGCACATTGGAGGCCATGCCCACACGTGTTTTCAGAGCTCTTGGAAGCAATTTGCCTGGAGAGGACACTGGATCTCAATTATGCCAATTATGAGGCACCCTCTTAGGACTCATCCCCTCCTCGGAGACCACTCTGGAATTTATTTATTAGAAGGGTATGGAAACAATACTCTAGTTGGATGAGGGATGCCATGACAGTTTACAGGAAAATAGGAAATCACTATCCATTTCAAAAACGGAGGGAGAGCTTTGGAGGGACCCTTTTATGGATGACATTGGAGCAAATGCAAAGTACCCAAACCCCAAGCCCTGAGGCCCCAGGATGGGAAGGTCCTCCTGTGAATAAAGCACCTTCTATACATGTTCTCCAATGTTTCTCAGCCCATCAGCATCAATATATGCTAATGAAAAGGGATCCCTTCACACTGAGGAACAGGTCCCATAACAGCTAATGAGTCTGCATGGTTAGCAGGCAGACCACAGCCCTAAAAAACCACAGCGTTCAGAAAACAGCAGGCTGAAAACACAGCTTCTCCTCTTCCTTCAGGTGGAGGAGAGCAGGAACCCAGATCCACAGAGAGAATGAAGTATAGAAAAGATTTCATTAAGCTCCTTGATTAAAGTCCATAGACAAGTGCTTCCTTTTGAAGCAGAGTGGAAAAAGTCATATAGGCAAGAACACAGGGAGTTACAGTTAAGAGACAATCTAGAGAACAATCTACTGTCTGATTCTTAAATGTGGATCTCTATATCTCTGAGGAGCCCTGCAACAAGAAAGACAAACAAACAAGAAAAAATGGTCAATTCAAAAAATACTTTCCTCAGCCCTTCCTCACCTCCCCCAACCCCACTTAAAAATTCTCTAATCAGTACCCTTGGAAACAAGGCATTGGATCCGAGCAGCAAGAATAGAATACCATGTACAAAAACAGAGAAAACACAGAGGACAGTGATCTGATAAAGCTTAGAAAATTACTGTCAAAATATATATATCTTTCAAACAACAGTTGTAGGATGAAGCCAAGGAATATCCCCACATAGAACAGGAAATAAGAAAAAGAGGTAAGAGTCATGGAGGCTCCTTCCAGGCATCCAACTCCTATTTTCAGGCAGCTAATGCCAAGTTTACTTTCTATGCACCTTTTCTTAGAAGCTATTTGAGGTTGTATTGCAGTCAAACAAGGTTATCAGTCATGCAAGAGAAAGACAAGGGGCCAGGACACAGGAAGTGGATCAACCCATGAGATTAGAGCTGAGAAGTCTCTGGGGGGTGCTGTGCAGCAGACTTGGGAGAAAACCAGCCTGGACCGGAGCATGATGGTGAAGAACCCCAGGAGGGAAGTCTCTGAAAAATGAGGGGATACAAGCTCAGTTACATACTGCGATGGAGTGTTTGAAAATACTTTGGGGAAAACTTATTACGGGGGCAATGTGGGGATATTGTATTGGCATATATTACAAAACAAAACAAAACAAAACAAAACAAAACAAAACAAAACAAAACAAAACAAAA
>NW_024412400.1:30858876-30873832 GCF_014898765.1 Herpailurus yagouaroundi | reverse complement strand
AACAAAACAAAACAAAACAAAACAAAACAAAACAAAACAAAACAAAAAAATATGCAAGAAAGAAAGAGGCAATCCAAAACTCCAGGAGGAAAAAAGGACAAAAAAGGCACCATCCAAATATGTACCACACCAAATGAAGGCATTACTTTAAGTAACTGGTAGCATATGGAAAAAAAAAAAAAATGCTAGGGGCACCTGGGTGGCTCAGTCAGTTGAGTGTCCAACTTCGGCTCAGGTCATGATCTCACAGTTCATGGGTTTGAGCCCCACATCAGGCTCTGTGCTGACTGCTTGCTCAAAGCCTGGAGCCTAGTTTGGATTCTGTGTCTCCTCTCTCTGCCCCTCCCCCACTCACACTTTGTCCCACTCTGTTTCTCAAAAATAAATAAATGTAAAAAAAAATTTTTTTTTAATGCTAGAAATACTTAATTTTAAATGGATCATGGGGTGCCTAAGTGGCTCAGTCAGTTAAGCACCCAACTCTTGGTACTGGCTCAGGTTGTGATCTCAAGGTCCTGAGATTGAGCCCCTCGTTGGGCTCCATGCTCAGCATGGAACCTGCTTGGGATTCTCTCTCCCTCTCTCTCTCTTCCCCTCCCCCACCTCTCTCTCAAAATAAATAGGCATTAATAGATATATAAATAAGTGTGAACCTTCAGGAGTGATAGCATTAGAAACTTGGACAAGAAAATCAAGTTACAGCATGCTGCTTGGCCTTGCAGTGAATGACACTTTCAGATTATGATGTCATAAATGCCATGCAATGGGTTTTGCCTTTTAGAATCAATCCATGGTCAAATTATGGAATATTCCACTGTGATTAAAGAACTGAATATAAACATGGACCTTCACAATGCAAAGGTGAAGGCACAGTTGACGAGACTTGGGATGAGCTGCTGGGAAGGGTGAGCGGTGCCCATGTCCTCACCTCACAAAAAAAAATGCAGAATCAGGTGGACTGAACAAGAAATAGAGATTTAGGTATCAGGAGGAGTGGGATGGGGAGAAGAGGAGGGATAAAAGAAGTTCAGGCTCCAATCTATTATTTCAGAAATGTCGACAGACAGGATATTCAAAAGTCCACTGAATTTGAGAAATAAAGAGACACGGCTACACACGTGTACAGACATGGGCATAATCACCAGAAGAAGAAAATATAAATACAACACAAATGGTAACTTCTGAGAAGTAAGGCCGAGAACAGGAAGAGGTGGAACACAGGTATATTAACTTTTTGTTTTTAAAACCTTCAGAGTTATTTTCCAAATGTGCATTTATGCTGGTAAAAATCAAAGATGTTAATTAAAAAATTTTTAGGAAGATAAAAAGGATCAAAATAACTTTTTTCTTTGGCATTAGTGGAAAAATTAGCAAAATATGAAGGTCTGTATATCTGAAAAAGTAAGAGCATTATATCAGTGCTACTTCCCTGATTTTGATCCTTAAGTAAGAATTTCCTCACTTTTAGGAAACAAACACTGATTTAGGAATGAACAGGCATTATTTTCAAACACTTCAGGAAATAACAACTCTATGTGTGTATGTGAGCATATGTGTGCAGGGAAAGGAAGTGGTAAAACATTCACCTCTGAGGAACCTGAGTGAAGGGGTGTATTATTACTTTGCTAGAGTTGCTGTAACAAAGCACCACAGACTGGGTGGCTTTAACAGAAATGTATCTTTTCACGGCTCTGGAGGCCCAAGATCAAGGTGTTGGCAAGGGTAGATTCCTTCCAGGGCCGTAAGGAAGGCTCTGTTCCAGGTCTCTCCTCCAGCTGGTGGTGGTTTGCTGGCCATCTCTGGCCTCCCTCAGCTTGTTGGTGCATCACCCTGATCTCTGCCTTCATGTTCTCATGGCCTTCTCCCTGTGTGTGTGAACTGTCCAAATTTCCCCTCTTCATATGGACACCAGTCATATTGGATTGGAGGCCCACCCTCCTCCAGTATGGCCTCATCTTAATTTAACTAATAAACCTGTAAGGACCCTATTTCCAAATAAGGTCACATTCTGAGGTACAGGGGTGGGGATAAGTACTTCAATATATCTTTTCTGGGTTGGAGGGGATACAATTCAACCTGTAACAAGGGTATAATGGAGTTCTTTGTACCATACTTAAAACTTTTCTGTAGGTCTGAAATTATTTCAAAATTGAGAGTGTTTGTTTGTTTCTTTTTTTAAAGATAAATAGAAATGAGCTCTAAGAAGGCCTTAAGGGGAGGGTGTGCAGGGGAGGAGAGCATGATCAGGGAGCCCTCTCATAGCCACGGGGTTCTAAAAGCCCACAAGGGAGGCAGCTGCTGAGAGGAGCCTACTGGGGGTGACAAAGTCCCTATGCCCCCAGGAAAAAGACAGCCTCCTACTCCCACCTCTGTGGTGATAGACTCAGGTCCTTGAAGAGGAGCCTCACTCAGGATTTGGGTCAAGAACACAAATAATTTTTTTTCCCCTTTGAAACGAGAATATAGTGGGGCGTACTTGCCCGGCATCTCAGTAGACACTAGCAGTAGTTAATTAGAAGAATGTTGCTACACAAAGACGCTAAATAATTGTGTGTTTCACAGAATTTTATTCCTTAACTAGTATCTCTTAAAAATAGCACACTCCATATGAGAGTTTTCCATTTATTCAAATCATGTCTGAGAAATACACATTTGTACAGCAATACTTCATCAACAGGGAGGAAGATGAGGACAGTAGGTGCATCCCAGAGGATGAGCCGGGTGATGGACAGCCCCAACCTGCCGGCCTCAGGTAGTTCATACCTGTGCCACTCAGACCTCCTCCTCTAATGCCTCCAGAGAAGGAACCCAGTGGCTACCATGCATGGCCCACCCCAACCTCTATCACCCTGACAGTCCCATTCTCCTGCAGTACAGAAAATGGTGGGGTGGCATCTTCCTAACTAGATGCTTGAGAAGCATCATCAAGCCAATCCAGCTGTCTGTCCTTACACTGGTTCAGTGTCCACATGTACCAGGACTGTGCTGACCAGCCTATAGGAAGTACCATCAGCTCCTTTCCATGACCCTCAGCCTCCTTCCGGCTTGGGACAGCCTCACAGAGTATTATTCCCCAGCCTTAAAAACCTTGCTTGGCCCCCTGGAAAACCACAGAGATTGCAAAGGGCACCAAACGAGATTTCCACTTCTGGCTGTGCTGCTAACCCACTGCATGACCTGGGGAGTTAATTCAACCTCTCAGAATCTCAGATTCCTAATCTGTAAAATAATTAGGTTGAGTCAGATGCTGGGAATTAACATACGTTTTCAGGTATAATGGCTCAACTGGGGACTAGTCTCTAAAAAGATTCTAACTGACCAGGAGGAACAGAACAAGAGGACAACCTTCAGCCTGAACTGCCCTATTTGTTTTAATCCCACCTGGGGAGCTGGGAGGTCCAGGCTAAACTTCTCATTATGGCACTATATTCAAAGTCATATTCATCACTAGCCTATTAAGACCCCATGACCTTTTTTGTTCCTACTCATACAGAGTTGCTTTTGCTTCCATCTTTAAGGCAGTGATTTTCACCAACTATTCACCAAAAGCCCAAATAGCACCAAGATGTGAATTGTGCACATTTATTCCAACTTGAACATAATCTCTTTTCTTGAAAACTGTCCAAGGCGCCAAGCAGATGTCTTTCCTCAATGGAGTACCAAATAAGGGAAAACGGGAATGCAGATCACAGGTCTTCAAGAGAGGTGAAGCCTCTGGGCCAGGGGGCCAGGAAGGCTTCCTCAGTCCGAGGACACATGAAATAGGCCAAAGGGTGTGGGGGACTCAGATGAGAAGAGCAAAAAACAGGGGAAGGGAAAAAAAAAAAAAACATAAGCAAAGACATGGGGCAGGGAATGCCCATCTGAGAGGCAGCCCAGCCAGAACGTGAGGACTCAGGGTGGGGTGCCAATGGAGGGCTGTTATCTTACTTTTCATAACCACCCCTGTCCTCTATAGTTTCATCTGCCCATCCACTGCCCCCAGCTCCCCTAGGGGAAGGAGTAATGTGGGCCAACCATAGAATTCCAGCCCCCTGGTATGGTGACTGGTTCAGGGATGAGCATGTGACCTAGGTTAGGATCAATCAGAATGACCCCAAGGACTGTGCAGGAACCAAGAAGTGAGTCTCCCTGTTTCTGTTGTGGTCAGAACAATAGACCTGCTTCCCATTATGGAAGAGCCTGAGGCTAACCCCAAAGAAGTGGGGCAGAAGGACAGAAACTGAGTCTTGATAGCATATTGACTCCAGCCATGCCTGAAACCAGCATCACCACTGATCTTTCAATTACATGGGCCAATGCATATGTATTCATATGCACCGACTTTGCTTACTCAGAACCAAAATAATTGTAATGGGCATAGCCCTAAGCTCAGGTTAGAGAGAAGAGAAAGCGCTAGACTGGGGTGATAAATAAACCTGGCCTCAGATCCTGGCACTATCACAGGATAGCTGTGTGAGTTTGAATAAGTCACTTAGGTTCTACAAGCCCCAGTTTCCTCATCTATAAAATGGACAGAATAATTCATGAGCTGATGTATATGAAAATTCAGGCTTCGTGAATATTGGTAGACTCCGTGGCACTTGTACTTGATGGGGTGGGAGACTCTGAAGCATTCTGGGCAGACAATTCGCTCTAAGGAAAATGTGCATTGCGTTCATTAGCCTGGGCGCCGTACAGGCTGGATAGAGGGAATGATGCCCACCCAGGGAGCCCACTGCATGCTGCGCTCCAGGTGGAGAATATATGCCACACCCCATGGGTGCAGTGTCAGATGTTGAGTAGAGAGCTGAGGCCTCTTTCACACCATGGACTGTGCCTGCCAGAGGCTGCTAGAAAAGAAGTCACCTGCACTTCCACCGCTTTTCCTCCAGTAAAATAGATAAACAACCCCTACCCTCTTTCTCCAGGACTGGGTGGAGCATTAACTATGAGCTCTACAAACTACTTTGTACTCCCTGTGGAAAAGCTGCTATGTAGCTATAAGGGGTGATTAATTTTATGTCTCTAAATGTCTTAGTATCATTTGCCAAAATGATGATTTATTATTTAGACAACCTTTGTATTTCCAAGGGGCTTTAAAACCATTTATAGTGGAGAATGAAATAAAACTGATTAGGGCCCTGAAAAACAGGAGTGGTGAAGAAATGCACAAGGAGCTGGGAGTTATTTATCCAGAACCTGAGAAGGCAGATGAAGGACACAGCAAGAATCGTCAATTAGAGAGGCCCGTATCTTGCCCCTATGTAATCAGAGGAAAAGAAATGAGACAAAAAAATGGCAAAGCACCCGGACTGATTTGGGATAGACATCAAAATGGTAACAGGAAGAACTTCCTAAGTGTATACTGCTTCTAAGTTAGTCATCTAAAAACATTTTCCAGCACCTTTTATGTTCTAATACTATCTGGAAGAAAATGTAATATAGAAAGACAATGCAGATATGGTCAAAGAATTACTATATTCTTCAAGCAATGCCAGAAGATGAAAAACATGGTAGAAAACTGGGAGGCAAACGTATTATTTCTTTAAGGAAGAAAAAGTGAACGCTACATGCCATAAAGCCAAGCCATGGTGGAAGATGGAGACTGGAGTATATTTGTATACAGAGGAAATAATGGAGATGACACCATGGGTTGAGTAAGAACCACCAAATATATATCCCTTCCTTCTTGAAAGTCTTCCCAGGCCCCTAGATGATGGTGTATCTGAATCTCGGTTAAGTACTTCATGAAATGGCGGATCAGATGGAGAGCTCTGGGCAGAGACAAGTACAAATTGGTGGATTCGCAGCTGGCAGAACAGTAGCCAAAGAGGGCCCAATGGAAAGCAGCATCTCCTGTGAGATTTCACAGGCTCTGTTCTCTTTGGCATTTTCATCAACCACTTGGATGAAACCCTGCAAGGGACACTCATCCAATCTCAACTGCTGGGACGCTCAGCCAAAACCAACCAGATGAAATGAACAGTCCTGCATGCTTAGGTTCAAAACGATCCCATCAGAGCTAGAATAGATCTGGCTTGATTGGCACTGATGTTGCCAAACTGCAGACCAACCGCCAAGCTTGTGGAGTTGATTGACAGATGATCTCCTCACCTCCAGTGTGCCCTCCTTGGACCAGGATTCACCAACAGGCCAATGATCATTTCCTTTGGTTTTGAAGGTGTAATGCCTTGAACCCTTGGGCCTACTAGAGGAATAGACACATGCCACTGTGGTCACTGACCTAGGGCCTGCCTGGGCTTTGTCTCACATGACAACTTCAAGTGATTGCTTGTGTTCCTGTTATCTACTGTGTGTAACAAATCACCCTGAAAATTCAGTGGCTTGGGACAATAATGTTTTATTATGCCTCACAGTTCTGCAGGTTGATTGGGCTCCACTGGGTAATTCTCACCTGGGCTTGCTCAGAATGTTGCAGTCAACGTTGGTAGAAGATACAGTCACGAAAGCTCTGCCCAGTTTGATGCCCAAATGGCCCACTCATATGGCCAGCAGTTGGTTCTGGCTGGTATTTGCGAGGTCACCTGGGGCTGTCAACCCTCCACACATGGCTTGGGCACATTACAACATGGAAACTGGGTTCCCAGAGTGAGTATTCTAAGAGCAAGTTCCCAGAGATCCAGGTGGGAGCCGTGAAGCTGCACATGACCTAGCATCAGAAGTCCCAGAACATCACTTGTGTCATATTTTATTGGTTGAGTGAGTTACCAAGACCAGGCCAGATTCAAGGGGAAGGGCATAAGCCTCTACACTGGAACAGGCCCATTGCTGAAGCACACGTGAGATGGAAGATATTGTTGGAGCCATCCTTGAACAACAAAATGGGCCACAAGTTTGAAAAGATGAACACTGTAATGAAAAGGATTGCAGTTGGCAAGGGGAAACAGTGCTGCTGTGTGTCATACCCCTGCAAAGCCCAGACCTAGACCCTTTAAGTCCAATGTGCACCAACTGGCACTCTGCCCCAGCATGTTCACCATCTGGTCTCCACCTTCCAGTCTTCTTCCAGAAACCCACTTGCCTCCCGGCACTTGACCCCCAGCTAGTCCTGTCTCACTGCCATCTCCACCCTGGCATGCCATATCAACAGGAATTAACAGCTTCCCCATGCTTGACATACAAAGAACCAACCACCAGTCAGTCCACTGCAAAAGCCCAGTATTACAAAACAACAACAACAACAACAACAACTACAACAAGTATGGTTCTTTTTGCAAATATTCAAAGAAAACATCCAAGGAAATCCTATTTGCTTTGGATTACTGTGTGAGTTTGCAAGGTGAAGCATTCAGTGGTTCATAAAGTTTGTGTAGCTGCTGGGGGAAGGGTGGACGGAAGGCCTTCAGCATCTGTACTAATAGATCGTGTCCTCTGCACCATGGCTCCCCACTCCCCTGCCTGTTGTCTCTCTGCTATTGCAGGCATCTGTCTGTGACATCATAGCGTGTTGCCATGGAAACTGATGCTATCACCAACTTCTGACTTCAGGCAATAAAATATGTTTGTATTTACAATTTTTTGAGAAGACATCAGTGTGGATCTTCACATGTATGATGTTCAGTGGGACACTTAGCAGTTTCCTGAGTATTCACTATGTTCCATGCAACTGATTGTCTCGCGAGAATAGTAGAAAGAACCTGCCTTGATTTTGGCCAAGCTGGGTCTTGACCTCCTTGTCTGTGAAATGGAAATGAGAAGGCTTAGCCTTTTGGGTTATTGCAAGGCATCCATGAAGAGTTAGGCGTTGCAGAGTCTGAGGCAAGGCAGGTGCCCAGCAGGTAGGCCTTCTCTTCTCCCAGTCCCCCAGAGCTGACTTAAAGAGTATGTGTGGCACATTTCAGCAAGAGCCCTGGCAGGTGCTGGGGGGCTGAAATGGCAGTTAGAAATCCTAAGCTCCCAAGACAGCCATGATGATATCAATTCTGCTGCCCCTTGGTCCCCTCCCTCCTTTCTTTCTCTGTCCTCTCTCTCCTCTTTGTCTGGTTCTGCCCAGAAAGGGCCATATGAAGCAGCCCCACTCCACCTCCCTCTCTCTTCCTCCCTGTTTTCCTCCCTCCTTTTCTTTCCTTCCTCTCTCCATCCACCTCTCCCTCCCTCCTTCTTTCCTTCCTATCTTCCCACACTCAGCAATCCAGAGCCTGCCCTTCCTTTAGTCCAGAAAGATCTCTCTCCCACCATCCTGGGCACTCATGCTATAGTGCCAGTGGCCCCATCCAAGCAGATTCATCAGCCCTGGATGCTGAAGGGAGGCTCTGAGGATTGCACAGGGACTTCCTTCCAGCCAAGAGTCAAAGCCCCCCTTTCCCCACCCCTACCTCCAGGGACTGCTACAGAAATGTGCTGGTTTTCTCATCTCAAATGTGCTGTTTCTGGAAACATCTTGCTCCTTCCAATTCTCAAGTCCAGAGTGACTGCCTCCACCCTATCCCTTCTCCTGTGCAAGTTCGGCCCTCTCCATTCACCACACCCACTGTTTACAGAAGATACTTCCCTTCTGGGAGACCCTGGCCTGTCCTTGTTTTCTGGACACTTCTCTCTAAATTTGCTCCCTCCATTAAGGAGGCAGGTGAGTGTCATCTACACCAGTTCACACCTTCTCCTGAGAGATGCAATGGCTTTTAAGCAAAAGCAATGATCTGAGAGGCCACAGGCCCAGAGACAAGCTACTATAGCCTTTCAACTCAGTGTCTGGAAACTTGGGAGTGTGAAGGGAACTAGGAAACCAGACGGTCCCAGCGGTGTGAGAGGTGGACCAGTCCACCCACTGAGGGCGCTTCTGTTTCCCTCTTGCCCAGATCTGAGACAAGGGTGCAGGTCGTGCTGACAAATCAGCCCAGTATGATCCTTGAGTGGATCACTGAGGTTCATGTATGTCAAGTCAAAGCTACAATCTGCTACCTCAATTCCCATGAACCATTCCAGCACTTCTGAGAAGGACACAAATCTGTTCCAAGGTGATTGGAAAAAAAAATTGTAACAACAAAAGTATGCTATTTAAAAACAGAAGGGTCCCTGATGTAATTTAGATCTGTCATCTTTGCAAAATGAGGCAAAATAAAAAAGGAATGTGCTTTGGTGCTGTATTGCTCATCAGAACCAGGCAGGGAGAGGCTGGAGTGGTCCTGCTCACAAATGCTATGGAATAATATCCTACAACTTTAAATAAGAATCATGGGCATTCCTGAAGGGTCAGGGAAAGATCCTGATTTTAGAAAGTAAATCTTTTCACAATGGGAATGAGAAAGGAATACATGTTGTTTAGTGCCCCCTCCATCCCGCATACACTGTCAGCCTATAACAGCTCAGCTCACCTGGAGCCAAGGTCTCAGTGAAAGGTGGCCAATGTCAGAGCAGAGAGGTGCCAGAGGCTTGGGAGCCTAGGCTACAGGGTGTCTGTGGAGCATGCGCCTGCCTTGGGGGACAGCCCTGGAGCCTCCAGTGTGGTGACGGGGGTATCCAGCAGACCAGGTTCCAGGCAGGAGGGCAGTCAGAGGGAAAGGGGGTGTCTCTGCCAGATGAAGCACCCCTTCGCACCCAAGATACAGTCCCCAATTCCAGAAGTGGAGCAGGGAGACCTCCCGGCTCCTACACTACTTCCCAGACAGCACAAGGCCTTTGGTGACACCTCTTCCTCCTGCCCCATGTTAACACCATCTCACTTCTCATTTAACCAATGTTCTCCTAGATACACTGTCTGGGAGGGACCCCTCTGCTCTTGGTGGCCCCCAATTCTGACCTCCCAATCTCTGTGCTCCACACAACTGCCCCAAAGACAGGGAGAAAGGAGAGACCCAGAAGGCCTGGAACCTAGGGATACAACAAACGGTGCAAGTTGCCCCGCCTCCCAGTTTCACGGTCTCCACCTAGAGCCTCTTCCTGCTCAGAGAAACCTGTTTCTGTTTGCGCTGGAACTTTTCACACACCAAGAGTTCTCAGAGGAAGAGACACAGGCTCCCTCCAGAACAATCACAGAGCCAGGCTGTTCCCCCACCTCACCTATGGTTTGGGAACAGCTGTTTCCTTCTGAATTTTTTTCTTCTTGCATTATTACAATCTAGCATAAAAGTATTTTAGTTTTCTGGATTTCACGTTTTTTCTTGTGCACCTGGGCTTACACTTTCATTCCACCATTATTTATCCCTATCTTTTATCTTTACTTGAACCATCTTCGTTATTCACAAATCCTTTTAAGCAATTACATTCCCTGGTTTTTTACCACTTTATTATCATTTTTAAAAATTTCTCTAGATTCTTTCTTTTTAACATAATTTATTGTCAAATTGGTTTCCATACAACAACCAGTTCTAATGTTTCTTTTTCTTAATTTTTAAATTAAATTTCATTCTCCCTTTCAAAGCATATCAAATGTTTGTTCCCTTTACCCAGCAGCGGAACAGCAGGTGCAAATGTTGGGAGGCAGGAGGAAGCTCGTGGGGAGTGCCAGGAAGAGAGGAGGCAGCCAGCGTGGGGGGCACACTGCAGGCGGCCCAGGCAAACAGAAGTAAATAAAAAACAACACCAAGAACTTGCTGTTGAAGAAGCGCTTCAGCCCTAATTATTCTAGTCACCTGTCTCTGTGTGGAATAACGTGGTTGATTTTTTGCCTGTGGTCAGAGAGCCCAGCCTCCATGATCCGAATAGTTACTCTCAGGTATCTCTTCCTCCACTTCGTAGAGGCAAGACCAGTTTCTGGTCCAAGGGGATGCTCTCTAAACACTGGAAGGAAGGAGGGAAAGACAGGAATGTAGGGAGAGAAGAAGAGAGGGATTTTCGGAGCCCTCTTGGTGGACAGGCTTCCCCTGGGGGCAGGGAGGCATTTGTCCCTGTCCCTGTCCCTGGCCTGCAGAGAGGCTGTGGTGGTACTGCAGGGACAATGCTACCTGCTCTCTAAACCAGCACCCTCTTCCCAGATGGACATTCACCCCATTTCTCAGCTGGTGTGGGTGCGGCCACTGGAGAGGGGAAGGGATGCATCACCTCCAGGCTGAGAGAGGTAAGAGCAGGTGTGCCTTCTCCTTCATCAGCACGGGTCCCTGAGGTGGGATGTGACAGAGATCCCGTAAGAGAAATAATCTTGTTGAATAACAGATTCGGAGTCAGTTCTAGCAACTAGCTAATAATACCGGCCACATTAGAAACTGGCCCCAGGAGTGTCCATCTGTCCTCTGAGCAGGGCCCACCCCAGCAAGGCACAGAGCAGGAGGCAGGGGTGGCAAGACCAGGGTAGGGAAGGGGGCATCAGCACTCCTGGCTGCCTGTCACAAGGAAGCACCCCAGGAGGGCAGAGATAAGGGAGGCAGGGCAGCAGGAAAATGAGTTACAGGGCAGTCACCTCTCCCACAAGGAGAAGCTACAAGGGCAGTGTCTACACAGCTGCAGGAGGCAGGGTGTGGGTGTAAGGTGGAGACGCAGCTTCTCCAAGCAGAACCCCCATACCATAGCCTTGAAGGAGAAGAGAAAGAAGAGACACGGGAAGAAAGGAAGTATTTATTGAGTGCCTGCTGCACACCCCACACTGCACTGGGCACTAGACATACGTTCTCTCACTTACACTGAGACCCCTATAAGGACGTATTACTCATTCCATTTTGCAGAGGCCAAGATGACTGTTCAAGGCCCATACCTCAAGAACAACCAAGTGAAGATGGGCACCTGGTCTCTGAGACACCGCCCCCGCAAGGAGCACCATTCTACATCCGTCATGGTTTTGAAGGAGGTCACTAAGAGGACATGACCACTGGCTGACCCACAAGCTGGACCTGGGCAGTGGAAGGTCCTCATCCCCTCTTCCCCTGTCCTTGGAATGTACACTCTGCCTGTGTCCCCACAGTGGGGGCCATTTTCAAGGACACAGTCTTGAGAGAGCAATGTGTTGTTGAGACTATCTGCATGGTATACATGATGGAACCCCATCAAGGACCCTATATAAACTTGTTAAGAGTCTGGTGGAGATCGATGTGTCTTGAAGCACCCAAGACAAACCTCATACATAAGTTCCCTTATTAAACCTGCCACCTACCTAGCTGGAGTGGTCTGCCTCTTTCTTGGGTCTCTCCTTGCCCTCCAAATGGGGCCCAATTTGTGAACTTGGGAAACAGGGAGTCACCAGTGGGGCACACATCCTGCCTACTCCTGCCCGGCTATGCAAGGCACAAATGCACAAACAGGAGGCTCCCAGCCCTCGGCAGAGAGAGGACAGACATACGCCAAATGGAAAACCCCAATTTATAATGGAAATGTAATACAGAGGTATATTGATGCCTATCCCACTCCCGTTTCTCTGTATTCAGTGAGGAATTCACCTCTGCATACAGCAAAACACCCACCTGGCAAAGCATTCTCCTGTCTGGTACTCCATGTATAGATCCATTTCTACCCTGCTCAAACGTCCACTTCTGCTCAGAAGCTGACTACTAGGCATCTCATGGTAGTCTGAAGATTGAATCTGCCCCCCTTCCCACCTCCATCCCATTTCCAGCCAGGTTGACTGTTTCCTACTGTTCCTCAGCCTCCAATCAGCTCCCTGCTCACCATAAAACATATTCCTGCAGAAGGGCTGCCCTGAGATCATCTTGGGAGGAAGCTGGTCTAGCTATGGATGAGGAGGAGCATTTTGGAAAAGATCCAGGCATCCCAGCTAACAGCACCAACTCCAGACTTATGATGAACTTTATCGCCTGTACCATGGGTGGACTATTTGTCGACATTTCAGTTCCCATCTGGCTGCAGCGCCACAAATGATCCAGGTCTCTTCATCTGAAGGACTCCATCTGAGGAGCCTCATCTGCTCCTGGATAGAGACCGTATTTAGATGAAAATATCCTATACTAAAATCCCGAGTCTGAGGCCAGAGTGGAATGAAACGTTAGGGTCTTGGGTGAGGATGTGCCTACTTAGCATGTGGGAGTGATACGAATTGTGGGCCAAAATCCCCATTAATTCCCTCCTCCTTCTATGTACATACCACTCTTCATATCAAGAAGAGGAATCTATTTCTCTTTCCCTTGGAGGTAAAAAAAAAAAAAAAAAGGTGACTATAGCAATGTCCCCAGCAGCCTCTCCACATGATTCTCAGAAGAGTCAGGGGAGTCAACAGCCCCACAATTCTTAGGTGAGCCAAGAATGGGGCAGGAGGGGGGCACTGGAGAGCCATCTGTTTGAGAAGTGGGTGGGTGGGGAGCACAGGCATGAGACCTTGAAAGCTGTCAGCCCCTCCACCTGTCACTGCCCCTTCTTGCTCCAGGCTGGTCAGGGTGTTAGACTTGATCCTCCTCTCTAGGAATAATCACTTAGCCAGCCTGGGCCAGGGAACTGACACTATCCACTGGAATCTATCACATCCACTATTACTCCAGAGGACAGCTTGTATTTCCAGAGCACGTCCCAGTTCTAGAACAAAGCATTTCATACACACTGGCTCCAGCTTCTACTCCACAACCTCACTGAAGAACCCAGAAAGGAGGAGGTTGAACTCTGTGACCAGCACTGGACTGGGGATGAAGATGAGCCTCAGAGATATGAGGTGGCTTTCTAAGTTCACCAGCAGGTAAACATGGGCCAGTTCTCTGGCCCCCCCACACCACATCTCTTCCACGGAGGCGTACTTTCAGTTCTAAGGCCAGAGAGGGGCTCTGTATATCCCCTCCACCGTGACAGAGAAACAAGTGCTACCCGGCACCAACAGAAGCCACCACATACCCATGCCTCCTTCTGAGCCACGCTAGCCACAGGCCTGGGGAGCCAGGTGCTAAGAGCATCAGGGTGTCTGGCCCTTTAAGGGATGAAAGAGCCACACTAAATCTAGAATTGCAGCCTCGTTGATATTGCCGTCTTGAGGACCACAAGGGCCAGGGGTGTGCTCTCCAGTCATCCCCAATTTCTAGGGCCACAAAGAGATTGTGTGGGCAGACTGAGACCTTCAGACTTTAGTTTTAAACTTTATTTTTTACTTACAAAACAGGCAGCCAGCCACAGGCCAGAGTTTAAAGATTTTATTTTATTTTTTAATATTTAGCCTGGTTACTGAGGTTTTGGGTACCCCCTAAATTGTGCACCCAAGGTGAGCACCTCACTGTCCCTACCCTAGTCCTATCCTTGTGCCTCCCCCTCCTTACAATGTTGAACTCTGGTCTAATGAGAAGTCCTGGGGACAGGGTGGGAAGGGAACAACGGGCCACACGCCCTTTCCTTGCTAGTCCAGCGCTGTTGGGATTTGGTCCAGACCTGCTCACCTGGGGGTTAGTGACCTGGGAGGCCTGGCTGCCCAGGCCTGGGGTTCTGGGTCCATGATGAGTGATGGCAGGCCGCTGAACATTACCCAGTATACGTGCCCAGTACAAATTTTCAGAGACTTGGAGCACCAGCCCTCCACATCTGCTGGAGTAGACAAGACAGAGCCACACACCAGGAATAAATGGGCCAGACACAGTACCGGCAGGCAGGGTGAAGACAGGGACCCGGACGAGGTGCCCTATAGATCTGCTTTAGATGAAAAGAGGGATACAGGAAAAATGACAATAATAATGGCTACTACATGCTTTCAGTGGATTGTCTCATTGATCTTTCTCAACCATCCTGACAGGTAAGTGATGCCATCCCCACTTATCAGATGAATAAACTGCGACAAGGAGAGGTTGAGGAGTTTGCCCATGGCCAGAGATCGAATTCTAATTTGGATCTGCCCAACACCAATGCTCTAGTAAACTGCTTCAGAAAATAAAAAAAGTGTGTGTGTGTGTGTGTGTGTGTGTGTGTGTGTGTGTGTATATATATATATATATATATACACACATATGTATATGTATATACATATACATATGTATATACACATATATGTATATATGTGTATATACATATATATGTAAATATACATATGTATATGTATATACATATATATGTGTATATATATGTGTGTGTATATATATATACACACACACACATATATGTGTATATA
>NW_024412400.1:30648070-30858476 GCF_014898765.1 Herpailurus yagouaroundi | reverse complement strand
CCCCCAAACTGTGTACTGATAAATAAACATGGTAAAATATTAACAACTGTTGAATCGAGGTGTGGGCTATAAGATGCTCATTGCACTATGACTTTTCTATACTTTTATAAATATTCATAATAAATTGGGGGGAAAAATGAATGTTCCCAGGTCAAAACTGATATATGACCCCATCAGAAAAGTCCCTGGCATCAAAATAGCTGAATAAAAATAGCAACATCAAACAGCTGCACCAACCGTCTTGTGGCATTGTGAGAATATAAATTGGTGCAGCCTTTTGAGGGTAACTTGCAACATCCATCAAACTTTTAAACAAGCCATATTTTCAAAAAAAAAAAACTTTTTATATTTAAAATATCAATCACATAGGAAGGTTGCATGAGTGGGAACAACAACCTCCACAGATCTTTTACCCTGATTCACCAATTTTTAACATTTTGCCACATTCATTTTTTTCATTCTCTCTTTCTACATATATTTAAAGTTATAACAGGGGCACCTGGGTGGCTCAGTCAGTTAAGCAGCTGACTTTGGCTCAGGTCATGATCTTGCAGTTCATGGGTTTGAGCCCCCATCAGGCTCTGTGCTGACAGCTCAGAGCCTGAAGCCTGCTTCAGATTCTGTATCTCCCTCTCTCTCTGCCCCTCCCCCACTCCTGCTCTGTCTGTCTCTCTCTGTCAAAATTAAACATTTTTTTAAAAATTTTTTAAAGAAGAAAAATAAATTATAACAATATAACATATTTCATATACAGTATTGTGTTATATGCACCTTCATTATAGTATATACACACACATTGATTTATTTGCTGATTTAATTCCCTCCATTAACCCTCTGAGAGTAGGATGTATACATCAAAAAAGCAAGGATATTCTCTTATTTGGTCACAATAGGTTATCAAATTTGAAACATTTAATATTGTTATAATACTTTCATTTAATGAGACCCTCTCCCTTAATGTTGGGAGCCCACTGTCAATTGTCAATTGTCCCAATATTGTCCTTAAGAGCATCGTTTTTTTCAGTGCAGGATCTAGTAAAAGGTCATGCGTTACAGTCACTTGTCATGTCTCCTTTGTTTTTTGTTTTTTATGCTCCAACAAAATACTCCAAGAGCCTGGGACTCTTGATCAAGGTAGATCTGAATTTGATCACTATGAGGTGGGACCTGGAGATACTGCATTTCCAACAAGCTCTCAGGTGAGGCCCACAGACCACGGTTCACAGACCACACACAGAGCATGAAACCAAAGGAAATAGCTAGTGAAAGTCTGGTGCAGAGCATTGCAAGAAGCCTCTTGCTTTCCTCTAGGTGAACCGTGTTGGCAACGCCAACTGGGCCTCGGGACTCAAGACAAAACACTGATGCTGAACCCTCTCTCACAGGAACACCTCCTAGGCTTTCTGAAGGCAAGAGGTCCAAGACAAAGGGGCATATATCACAGAAACAAACATCTCTGTCAGTTCTCCATACCAGATGATTTCAGCTTTGGGCAGGGCAAGCCTGAATAGAAGGCAGACCCATGCCCTGCCTCCTCTACCACAGCAAACACTCTTTTTCCTTTAAACGTTACCCCCTCCTTCAAGAAGCCACCCCAGTTACCCTAGCCTACTCTAATCTCTCCATCCCCTGACACTCCCTACAACACTGACCGCATGGCTGTACCACTGAGCACTCACCTGACTGTAACTGCTCTTCCAGGTACCTGCTTTTCCCTTCTAGGTACGTGCCTTTCCTCTCCCATCACCAGGCCTCCACTTCTGCTACTTCTCCCATGATGTGCTCCCTACCACCCTCCAGCTCATATATTCGAGGCCCAGTTTACCTCTAAGCTTCCCCTAGAAACAGGCCTTTCAATGGCAGCTCCTCATCTGAACCGTCCATGGGTCTCTCCACCCAGCACCAGGTGCACCGGTCTTGTCTCCACAACTAGATCTTCAGGGTCTCCCGTGCTGTCATTGCTTTTGTTTGACATGAGTCCCTGGCTTTATGCCTTGGGGTCACCAGCATCAGCCTCTCCCTGAGTGACCTATGCAGTGTAACAGAGACCCAGTTCACCCATTCATCCATCTACTCTTCCACATTTACCAAGTGCCCACTCTGTGCCAGGCCCTGGTCTGGATTCTGGGGGACCCTCAGGCAGCCCGTGATGCCCACAGCCAGAAGTGGGCAGCACCGATGGAAGCTTTTTTCACGAGCATAAGAGGCGCTTGTGAGAAGTGATGTGGGGCCCAGCAGAGCACACCAATCCTTGATGACACCACAGCAGGCCTTTTCATCCCTGTCACATGTCACCTCCCCCATGATTACTGTGATCACTGATCATCACGCAAATAACAGCAAGCATGGCTGAAGCATGAACATCACCCCAGTGTTGGAAAGACGTGGGATCCTGAGTCTGTCATCTACAGTTCAGAAATGAGCCAAAGGCATCCTCCTCAGCTTGAATGCAGCACAAAGCAGAAGGGCTGGGAGACCCCTCAGGAGTTGGAGTGGCAGGAGAAAGGTGATGGGCAGCCCAGTGCGCCCAGGCCTGAGAGTCCAGCCTGAGCCTGGGTGTGCTTCCCTGTGTAGGATCAGAGCACCTTTCCTAGGGGAATCACGCCTTTCTTTATAAAAAGAAAACCCCAAACCAAAAGATACCTGTCATAGAAATACCCTGGGGAAGCAGAACCCTTGGGAGATTTCTACCTAATTTCTGCTGTCACCATGGAGACACAGCTCCCCCTGCAAAGCTGGGCAGGGGTGGGGGTACAGGTCCTTCCTTCATACCCAGAAGTATGGTGGAGACAAGGTTAGAATGTGGAAAATAAACACTGGGAACACAATCCCAGATCACCTCAACTATGGTTTCCTATGGAGGCTCACACAGTGCCATAGTTAACAGCCCACTTTCAAGGTGCCGGCCCCTGTATGGGGATGCACTTTGTCCCTGATAAGTAACATCCATTCTTGTGGAGAAGATCATGGTCCATACCTACCCCCACGCCAGGCATGGGACCAAGCGGGTAGCAACCTATGGTCTCCTGAGCACAACACAGCAACCCAACAGTCAGGCGGAAGTGGGGGGGAGGGGAGTTTCCTCTGTTACCTCCGAACAACCAAGTTGAAAATGGACCCAGAACAGACAACCTAACAAAAGTGGACAAAAGATCTGAACGTCCATTTCATCAAAGAATACATATGAATAGCAAAGAGGCACGTTAAAAGCACATCATTAGTCATTAGAGAAATGTCCATGGAAACCACAATGAGATGCCATTATATACCCACCAGAATGGCAACTGGAACTCTCATACATTGCTGGTAGGAATGCAAGGTGGAGCAGCCACTCTGGAAGACAAATTGGCCATCTCATAAAGTCAAACTTACGCTTACCATATTATCCAGCAATTCCACTCCTAGGCACTTACCCAAGAGAAATGCAAACCTATTTTTCATTTTGTGTCCACAGGAAGACATGTACTCACAGTAGCTTTATTCATAAAAGCCCCAAAACTAGAAACTAGGAAGAAAAAAAAAAAAAAAAACACTCATCAACTATTGAATGGATAAACCAACCATGATTTATCTATGCGATGGGACAGTATTCAGCAATAAAAAGGAAGGAACCAGCAATACGCGCAACAACATGGAGGTTCTCAAACGCATTACGTTACGTGAAAGAAGCCAAATATATGCTACGATTCTGTTTATGTGAACTTCTGGAAAAGGCAAAATAGAGAGCCAGAAATCAGCTCAGTGGATGCCAGCGGCCAAGGGCAGAGGGAAAGGAATAACAGAGAAGGGACATGAGGGTAATGAAAATGTTCTGTGTTGTGTTTGTGTGGTGGCTAACAACTACATTCATTTGTCAAGTCTCAAGGGATTTTACAGTTAAAATTGGTGAATTTTATTGTATGTAAATTATACCTCAAGAAAATTTATTTGTTTATTATAATATAATTTATTGTCAAGTTAGCTATACAGTGTATACAGTGTGCTCTTGGCTTCGGGAATAGATTCCCATGATTCATCGCTTCCATACAACACCCAGTGCTCATCCCAACAAGTGCCCTCTTCAATGCCCATCACCCATTTTCCCCTCTCCTCCACCCCCCATCAACCCTCAGTTTGTTCTCTGTATTTAAGGGTCTCTTACGGTTTGCCTACCTCCGTTTATAACTATTTTTCCCTTTCCATTCCCCCATGGTCTTCTGTTAAGTTTCTCAAATTCCAAAAATATATTTATTTTAAAAAATGGATCTATATGGGGATTAAGGAGTGCACTCGTGATGAGCATTGGGTGTTGTATGTAAGTGTTGAATCACTAACTGTACACCTGAAACTAATATTACACTGTATGGTAACTAACTGGAATGTAAGTGAAAAAAAATTGAATTAAAATTAACACTAAAAAATGGACCCAGACAGACTCAAGAAACTATTTTCAAAACTGGTATACTCAGGACTGATGTCCAGAAAGTACAGCCTGGCAAAGGCATGCTTGTTAAAATACTGAAATACTTCCACACCTACTGATTACCCTTGTGCCCCAGGACCCAACAATTAAAGGCTAATAACAGCCAGCAGGGGACCTTCTGGATCAGCCAAGGGGAACATTCTTCCCAATGGGTCAGTGCCACCCTTGGTAAAAGTTATACGGAAAAACAGATGGTGCGAAGCAGTGCTCTAACTCAGCTGAGGGCTGGCTACTTTGCTGCCAGCTTTATTTCGTTTTGGTTATGTATTCTGAACAGGAGCGAAAACTGCTTCTTGGGGGACACTGGGGGACAAAAACACTTAGATATCACAATGGTTTGTGGTCCTTCAAAGGGCCCCAATATATAAACACACGTACAGTGTATCTGTGGTATTAACATTTCATGGGGTATGGCGTGCTTAGGAAGAAAAGGTCTTTAGAGCAGCAAGGATGAGAATGAGACTGAGAGACACTGGTCTTGATGCGGCTCTCCGTGGGAGAGTGTGACACCAGAGGGCAATGCCGAGGCCCGGTGTGGAAATCCCACCTGCTAAGATTACCAATGCGGTGAGCCCCGGTCATCAGCATGGTTAGGTGGCCTAGTAGCTGGGAGGGTGTGCAGGAGGGAGTGGCCACAGGAGCTCCTGTGATCCTTCTCTACAGGGGAAAGCCAGTCACCCACTGTCCCATGAAAGCCCTGAAGCCAGCTCAACTCAGCAAACTCTCCCCAGGATCCCTGGAGCCAGCACCCCGCTAAGCCCAGGCCATCAAGACATCAAGACAGCTGCAGCCAAAACTCCACCACTGAGGTCGACAGGGACACGAGCAGAAATCCAAGCACCTCCACCCCCTTCCTCCCTGACATCTTGGCTTTCTGGAGCCCGTGATGGCAGAACTGCACGCGGCACGTTCATGGTTTTCTGCTGTGTTCAATAATAGAGACAACTTCCAGATGAGAAGAAAATAAGCACTGGAGCTGAGTCCCCTGCTTTTGTCAAGCTCAGCCAAGCCAGAGCCTCCTTGGGAATGGCTTGCTTTCTACGCTTATACATTATGACAATACTATAATTGTTCTTTCAGTCTCTTCCCGATATTTAATAACAACGTGAAGTGGGAGTCGCAAAGGTCAGCCCTACCGTACAATGAGCTCTGTTCTCATTGTCCTTTTCTGAATAGTGCCTTCCACTTGCCAGGCTGTTCCATGCCAGTGAGCCCTGGTGGTGGATGCCTGGTGCTGTTACAGAAACAGCACCACCTCCTGAGGGTGGAATACTCTAATTTGCTAAATGGTCCAGTGCCACTGTCTGTCTACATCGTCTGAATAAATACACACACAGACACACGCAGAGACACACGCACTCTGGGCTCTCCCGCACCCCACCCATACTGCCCTCAGCTACAAGCCCAAGAACAGAAAGAATATCAACTGCCAGGACTAGAGAAACTAGGGGATACACACACACTTGGCCTATTCACGTGGGCAATTACTCTCTAGTTCGGTGAGAAGTGAAATTTGCTAGGACTGCAGTTGAATAGAGTCACATATCTATGCTTAAAAAAAATTTTTTTTTCTTTAAATTTATTCTGAAAGCTCACAATAGGCAGCAAACGGGAGTCTCTCTTTGCAGCACGTTGACAGTGGACCAGGAAGCAGAGGTGCCCTGAGCTCTCATCTGGCCCTGGTACCTTCCAGGTGCCTGCCCCTCCTTGGGGCGGTCATTTCACTTCCCTGAACCTCAGCCGCCAGATCTGTAAAAAGGACCTAATTCACGGCCTGTCAGAAGACAGGACTCTCCTCCAATGTGGAGATCTGGGATTCTCTCTCTGAAGACATGTTATTAGAGGACAGTTTTCAGGAGCTACGAGGTTACTGGGGGGCATTTCGGTGCAAGGGTCACTTGGAAGTCTGCATGCTCAGATAAGGTAAGGAGGCACTGCATTGTAATTCGGAACCCATGTGATGTTGTGAGTAAACCTGTTTCGTGTCTGGGTAGGGCTTGGTTTGGTAACTCAGGCACCATAAAAGAGGGCAATGTAGCCCTGGCAGTCTGTGTCAGAGAGCAGCTTTGTACCTAATCCTGAGGGTATGATAGTTGCTAAGGAACCATTGAGATGCAAATGAATTGGCAAATACTTAGCAGCAAGATATCCGAAAAGGGTGGGGAGGGGACGCTTTGAACAAGTTAGTCAGGTGAGTGAAAGGAAAATTACTTTCTTCTGATTGGAAAAAGAAAACCATGGGTTTTCATGCAGAGCAGAAGCATTGTGCTACTGTGTAAAAAAAAAAAAAAAATTTAACTGTTCTTTTTCTGCTTGGCTGGGAGTAGAGGAAAGTTGGAGCCAAGAGCAGGGAACTTGGAAGGGCAAATGGAGTCCTCCTCTGATGTATTCTAAGCAGATTCCTCAAGAGAGGAAGAGATATCTAAAGTATGAAGAAAGGAGTCTGCAAAGGACTCTGAAGGTCTACCATCGTTATACAAGTCTTAAACCCTTGACAAAATGTACACAGAAAACTGTGGATACATATTCTATTGATGCAAAACAGAAATTCCAGGTAAGGCTAAGCCATGATTGATAAGATAATGCTGAAAACTGAAAGGAATTGAGCCATCTCATTCTTCCTATGAGTTCGCATTTCTTTCGTTCTTGCTCTCCACTGGGTATCCAATTTACATGCAACCATTAGGTTAAGATGTTCTCATAGCTAAGTCACAACCTGGAGAGCTACAGTAAGAGGTGTGGCCCCTCATGCACTGTGTTTTCATCTTTCCCCAAAAAGGAGCCCTCCTTTAGAGTCTGCTTTGAGATACCCTTGTCTTAAAATCACTTTGCCTCTAGCCAAACACCCCTGCTGTCTGCCTGTTCATTACTTTGAGTTTGATCATGATGCTTAGGAAGACAGGGAACATCCTCATCAAGAAAGAAGCTGTTTGCCCAGCCACCTCCAGCTTTTCCCTTCCTGCGTTTTTACTTTTCTCTATCACCTTCAGTTTCCCCAGCTTTTCCCGTATCTTCCACCAGGACCCTCACAGACACAACCCCCTCTATCTGCCCCTTCCCCACCTGCACTCTGGGTCCTTTCCTTTACTGCACACACTAGTTCTCCATTATGTTCCATGAATCAGTTATGCAGCAAATGTGGTATACTGTCCAGCACCCACTCCTGCATCTGGTAATGGCACCCTGACTTTTAGTGGTGGCCCAGCCCTCATTACAGGCCATGCACCTCCCTCCAGCTCCAGAGATAGGTAGCTGTGTGCCCAAGCCTGGCCAATGAGTGCATTCCATCATCCTCATGACAGCCTGATTCACAAGAGAGGCTTAGGATCCAAGGAAGGCCAGCTACTGGGGGTGAGCCATTATCTTTCTGCTGAAGTTTCAAGAGGATGTGAGCCTGAGCTGCCAGTGGCCACATGACCATAGCAAGAAGGCCTGTCTGAGGATGGAGTCAACCTAAATGGCTCTGTTCATTGTCCCTTCAGATCCATTCTCCACCTTTCTTTGCCCTCTTCTGAGCCTCAGGAGACTGACCTTTCTGAACCAGGCTTCCATACCCCATGCCTTCTTGTTGAGTTCATCCAATGGGAGATATTGGCAGGAAGAGAAAAAGTAGAGGTGAACAAGTTCAGGGAATACAATGCCCCATCTCTGCCCCTGCATGGTTTGGGCAGCAGCTTCATTCCTCTGTCTACAGCCCCTGTCAGGGAGCCCTCTCCCATGCTATAGCTCTTTCCAGGCCCCCAAGCATCATTCCCTTCCCTTGCCCTACTGGCTATGGGGAGTCATGGCCTCCCACTGTTGCCAGCCTCTGGCTGCGTCTCCATCCTTAGTGATTCCCTTAACCCTATTCCTAACTCTGTAAAGAGTCTCTTCACTAAACTCTCCTCAAATAACCCTTTGAGAGAGCAGTCTGTTTTCTGTCAGGACCCTTCCTGACACAGACACAGAGCTAAGGTATGAGAAAAAGGAGACTGAGTCTGAGACAGCCCTGGTGCCCCTAGGTATAATCACAACCTAAGTCCCAAACTGTCCACTAATAACAATTGCCAATAATCACCCCTACCCTTTGCTTTCCTTCAGCTTGAGTTGAACATGCGTCTCTACAGCCAGAGATCTGGCTAATAAAACAGGCAACGCTCTTGATGAAGAGCTCTCTACCCTCATGACACAGAGAGTAAGAATAACTATCAGTCTTGGTTTCTCATTCCTAACCACTCCTGACAAACTCCTACCCTACCTCTATGGAGCTTCACCCTGTATCTCTATATAGTCTCCCTCTCTTACACATACATACACACACACACGCACACACACACACACACGCATACACATGCCCACACACATATACACACTCCTTCCTCAAATCCTTCCCACCAGAAATATGACCCTCTCATCTGGTTTCTCCTAGCAGCTGATGTGTAAATGTTATACCACATCTATCAGACTCCATCATATGTCCTGTTACAGCCTGTAGTCTGCATGGTTCTGTCTCCCCCACCAGTCTATTAATAGGTGGCTTCTTGAAGGAAAGGCTATGTCTTCTTTACTTCATGTTTTCCGTGTCAAGCACAATGTTTCTCATGCAGATGCCCAATAAATGTGTT
The DNA here is from genome assembly GCF_014898765.1 of Herpailurus yagouaroundi. Lineage (NCBI taxonomy): Eukaryota > Metazoa > Chordata > Mammalia > Carnivora > Felidae > Herpailurus > Herpailurus yagouaroundi. The sequence continues at coordinate 30,849,410 of NW_024412400.1, read as the reverse complement.
CTGCATGAGTATTCATGAAACTGATGGCTCCTAAGCAAAGGTGTCAGTTCGGTCTCTTTGTTCCCACCCCCCATTTCCTTCCCTCTTATAGAATTTGGGCTTTCTAATTTGGAAGTGGCTTAGCCCTCACTTGGATATCCTGGGATGGGGCTCTATCACCCCTCATGGCAGCTTATTCCATCTTGGTTCAGCTTTGCTGGAAAGAACTTCATAATCAAGCCAAAATCTATCATGCATGTAGAGTAAAGCTAAGCCTGTTTGGCAAGACCAGCCTTCACATACTCACAGAGAGATGCCTTTCCTTCCCCAGCCTCTCCCCTGTTTCAAGTTGTCCAAGCCTGCCCTCATCACTTTCAATTACATTGCCCTGTTTATCCTTTCATGGCACTTTCCTAAAATTAGATTCTATATTATTTGTTATCTTAATGACTGTCTGTCCTCCCCACCTGGATGCTCCCAAGAGCTGGAACATTTCCTGTTTTGTGCATACTGCCTAGCACATAGTAGGCTAACAAATATGTGGTAGATGTTGAATGAATGAAGTAACATATCTCTTCCCCCTCCCCAGTTTCCCTCTGGTCTTCTCTAAACAATTTTTCTTCTACTACTTCTCCTAGGATATTTTGGTCATCAATTGCTGCATACCATACCAACCCCAAATTTGATAGTTTTCAACAGTGACAACATCCGTTTTGTTCACAAATCTATGATTTGGACAGGGCTCAGTGAGGAAAGCCTGTCTCTTCCCACTGGGAGCCAGCAGGGTTGGCTGGAAGGATGGGGGCTACAACCATCTGAAACCCCCTCACTCCAATGTCTGGCATTTGATGCTGGCAGTAAGCTGGGATTGGGGCTGGGGCTACACATGGCCTCTCCATGTGGCTTTGGCTTCCTCACAATATGGTGGCTGGGTCACAAAGGCAAGCAGGCCAGGAGAGAGAGAGCAGGGAAGAGGCTGGAATCCTTAATGATCTCACCTCCAACATTACGCAGGATCACTTCTGCCATGTTCTATTCATTAGATGGAGTAAGAAGGCCAACCCATATTTAAGAGGAGAGGAATGGGCTTCATACTTTGACAAGAAGGGCATCTAAAACTTTGCAGAGATGTTTTAAACTACCACATGTGACATGATTTCAGGTTTTTACACAACACATACTTGTTGATTCTACCTACCTATGTGGCACATGCTGGGAATATCATGACAATTAAGATAGAGCCCTACCCTTCAGAGGCTCACAGCACTATGGGGTATCCAGCAAAAGCAACATCCAAGTATAGACCAGTGGGGAATGTGCTCCCCAAGAGGGAGGCAGAGGCAGCTGTGGTAGAGACCAGCAGACCACCTAATCCAGACTGGGGCTCGGAGGAAGGTTTCCAAGAGAAGGTGACCACTGTTGTGAATTCTAAAGAATAAGTTAGGGTTAGCCAGGAAAAGATCGATGAGAAATATAACAAAGGCAGAGTGAGCAGGTGCAGACCCAGAGGCACACAGCAACAGAAGGCTCAGTTTGGCCTCTGCACAGATGGGAAAAAAGAAATAGGGATGTTGCTCAGGGTGTGTGTACCTGTGGAGTGTGTGTGCATGTGTGCTGTGTGGAGCAGGGGGGAGTGAAGCAGCAGGAGATGCTGCTGGCCAGGAGGAGAGGATAAAAGGAGGACCTAGACTGTGAAGGGTCTTCCACTAGTCATGAAGATGCTGAAAGAGACTCACAGGTAGTGGCCAAGGTAAACCGAAATATCAATCTATGGTCTGATACCCAAAATATGGTCTGACCTGTGCCCAACACATGCCCCTGGGCATCCACCAAAACTCAGTGGATTTTCTGATGCTATTGAAACCCTCTTCCCTGCCCCAAAAGTTACAGCCTGTGCTCCTCCACCCAGACCATTTGGACGCATTGCCTAAGGGGTTGAAAGCATCCCAGGATGGCTCCCCTTCCACCTTTCCCCAGTGAGGCTCCTCCTCTCTCCTTCTCCCCTCCTCCAAGCTTACCACCCAGTTCCAGCCTTAGCCTCAATGAGAAAGCCAAGGGCAAAGGTCCTACCTTGATGTGCTGGAAAAACAGCGAGAGGAAAACAACAGAATAATTAACTGCAAGGCCCAGCTGCCTCTCGCAGATAAGGCATTTTCTCAGCCTCCACTGTCAATGGGGCTGCCTGCAATTATTCCTGGTGCTCCTGTTCAGCCCTTTCCACAATCACAGCCTCCAGGGGGACCACTGTCCAGTGAGACTAGGACACTGAGGTGCTCTCCTCCCAATCCTCCCACACGTCCCTCCATGCTCAAAGCTATGCTAAATCCCAACATCCTTCTCTGATGTCATGGTGTTCACATCTGGCAAGGTGGGTGGGAACAGCCAGAACTCAAGAAGCAACACAGCCCCAGGCAGGACAGGGCCCACAGGACAGAACCCCGGGGGGTGGGGTCTCCAAAGGTAAGCACCCACAGCTCTCCCTTCCCCTGGAAGGTGGGCCTGTGGACGGAGCTCCAGGAGACCCACGGTGACCCCGCTCCCCACGGTCCTCCAACTCCCACCACTAAGAGCCAGGCACAGATGTCAAACTGCAATCACCTAAGCAAAACAGCTCATCAGAGACAAGAGCCAGATGGACATCCAGCAAAAAGAAAACCAATAATGACCACAGTGGGGATCTAACTGCTGGGGAGCACATGGGAAAGGCAAAGTACATGTAGGAAAATACAAAAAGGTTTTCTTCCAGTTTGGGGCACAGGTGGGGCAGTTCCAGAGAGCAAAAGGAGAGCCTGGCCAAAGGACCTAAATGTGGAGACCCATGGCACTGTCTGGTACCTTTGACAGCACTTGGCAGGACAGTAAACAGCTGGTGCTTAATTAGATGTGCCCTGATTTAATTTATGAATAAGTAACGTTAATGGAAAAGGTGCTGAACTGGGAAGCAGAGGCCTGGGGAGTTGTCAAACCTATCAAAGCTTGAGTTTGCATCTTAGTTCTTGAGTCAGTAACTTAAACTCTCAGAGCCTCAGCTTCCTCACCTATAAAATGGGAGAATGAATGCTTCAATATTAAGCGCATGGGGATCAAGATATACATAGGGTCCAGCATGTGGTAAATGCTCGATAGGCAGATGAGAACTTAGTTCAGTTCTGGTTCTAGTGCCACTAGGGTACAGGACTTCTGGAAAGTTTCTTCTTTTTATGTCCCACCCCTTGTCTTGACTCTCTGGAGCTTACACAGCCCCAAGACACCTCAGAGACTAATGTTAGGCAACAGCCTGGGGCCCCTGCTCCCCTCACTTGCCCCCTCCCCTCATGGTCACCTGCCTCTGCCCATTTCTCTGCTCATTATCACCTCCACTGGGGGATGGAGAAGCAGTGTAAGGAGGTTAAATTCAAATCAGTCATTTTTTTCACTTGCTGCCAGGAAGCCGAAGGGGAGAGAGGAGAGATCAGGGCCTCAGGTGCAATTTGCAGGCAGAAATGAGTCCTGGTAATTCTCAAGAAATTTCCTGTACGTGTCCATATTGGCCCAGCTCTGCTACCAAGAACTCTAGGGGAAACTTCCATGAGGGGACAGTGCAGCCTCCTTAAGCAGCTGCTAATGGCATTGTCTGTGCTGCTGGGATTTCAACTGACCGGAACATGGCTACAGGTGACAGAGGGGGAAACAGGTCCTTCTTCTTATCCTCTTTCCTCTTTAGCAAACAGATTGGCCTGAAGCCCCACTGGTCAGCAAGGTCTTACAGTATGGTAAAGGGCTCCGACATCTTCAGCTCTGCTCATTCTCTCACAGAGCTGAGGAATGCTCCGTGCTGGCTGGGGAGTGAGTGAGCAGGTGAGCAAGATGCCTCTTCTAGGCTGTGGAAATGAAACCTTCTCATTCACTAAGTTGGAGGCAAACTTACAAGCCAGTTGCACTGAGAGACACCCAGCAGGTGATACCACATGTGGCCAGCAGGGACCGTGGCTCCAGGGCCCACTGTACCACCTACACAGACTGGGCCTGCTGTTGGCCAGTGGGAGGTTCCTAGAGCAGGGAACTTGAGGGAGGCACTAGGCTAAGGCCTTTCTTGATGCCAGCCATGCTCCCCCTCACTCATCTCCGGTGCTCCAAAATTGGGTCCTGAGCTGCCCCCGCAGAAATCCCGCCAGTCTGTGAGGAGCCACACCCCACCCACAATTAGCCAGGGGGTCACCATGCCCCACCGCCCCGGACCATCCTATAATTGTCCACCTCCTACTTCTACACTGCTTCTACCCTGGGGTTTGCCCCCACCCCAAACCCCTGCTAACCTTCTCCACCCTAACAACCTCTCCTCTAGTCTGATTCAGCAATGAGAAAACTGAGGCACAGGGAGGGAGAGAGCTAAAGATGCATCTGGTTGCTCCCTGTGTGTTAGGCCAGGTGGAAAGCAGTTTTCCATTAGCAAAGAGCCAACTCCCCATCCTCCAGGCCTCCCTGGAAAGTGTGTTCCCATTTCTCTAATCCCCAGAGGAGTGATCCACTAAAGCCAGCGAGGCAGCTCAGATGTCAGGTGTCAGGGGTCTTTGATGGAGCAGGTGGCCCTGACTTGGCCAGTCAATGCCCCCTCTCCAAGCACAAACACACTCTGACCAAGAGCCCCAACTGTTGCTGAAATTGAAATGGAATCCACAAAAGGAGCTGAGGAATTTCTCGTGTACTATTTTGCTTTTAAATATGAAATCTCTCCCAGGGCATTACTTTATTACTATAGTAATTTCCTCAGAAGGGCAGGCATCCAATGCTCTGTTTCTCCACCACCTTTGGAGACATGGAAATCTAACAGAAATATTCAGGTTGCTTAAGTGGCTAGTGCAGAAGAGGGAGACATAAAGGGAGCTCTTCCAAGGAATGCAAACTCCTGAAATCCAGGTGGACGGATGTGCTCTAGGCTATCAGGTGGAGACAGGTAAGGGTCCCATGTGCCACCTCCACTACTCCTAGAATGCACAGGGTGCTCACACCCATCCCCTTTGGGGACACTTGCCAGTAATCATTTCTTCTTTGGGAAGCTGGCCAGGGCAGGGAGAGGAGAGGAGGAAAGATACTCGAGTCCTTCCACTAGATTCCTGATCATAAGCCATGCTGTGGTACAGGTGTCCAGCAGTGTGTGTGTGTGTGTGTGTGTGTGTGTGTGTGTGTGTGTGTGAGTGTGTGCGTGTGTGTGTGTGTGTGTGTGTAGGTGTGTAGGGTGGGAGGTGGGAAGAAGGGGCAGGAAGGGAGCTATACGGAGACTGGTGTTCAAGCTGAAGTGTTGGGGTTATCTGAACACTTCACTCATCCCTTCTCCCATGACCATGGAAGCATGGAGTGCCCAGTAATCAATGAAGTACTCAATGGCCAAGTTAGCATCAGAATTCTTTCAGCCTGTGGATTCAGGCCAATCTGAACCTTTCTTCATGCAAAGCCTACAAAAGTGGTGAGGTAAGGTGGATGGTTAAGAACACAGATTCCAGAATCTGACCACCTGGGTTCAAGTGCACTGACACTTAACTAGCTATGTGACCTTATCAAATGACTTCTCTACTCTGTATTTCAGTCTTCTAACCTGAAAAATGGGAGAGTAGGGTTGATAACAATACCTGATACAGACGTTGTACAGATTAAATGAATTGACTTATGTAAAGTACCTAGAACAACACCTATGTTAAGTGCTGGCTATTACCAGCAGCTCCCAAATATACTGGTGCCAGGTGGCCTGCATCTGAATCACTGGAGCCCTTTGTTAAAAATACAGATTTCCAGGCCATTCTGACTCAGTAAGTGCAAAGGGGAGCAAGACTGCCCATGATTTCTGGCTGCAGCCTCATTGAGAACCTCCCCTTGGGCAGTGTTTCCAGGAAGCGCTACATCAGGATCTTTACAGGGAGGCCAGAAACAGATTTCCATCCAGACCTGCTGAACTTTGGGGGTTAGAGCCCATGAGCCTACAACAAACTGCCTAGGTGCCATGAAGATTCCTGAAGCCTGAGAACCACTGCCCAAGATGATACTCTGCTCTTCTGGCTTTTAAAATTGCTTTAACCCTTGGCTCACACTGCCAAAGACTATGTTCCTGAATTTGAGTGGTATTAAGAACTTTTATAGAATAGTTATAGATGACTGTTTTGATTCAATAATAAAAACATATCTTTGACTTTAACAGCATCTCTAGTTTTGAACTAGTACAGGTGTATCCTCATAACATATATAACTTGCCCAACTTCTAAGGTTGGAACAGGTGAGCTTCATGACCCACTGTACAGAGAAAGACACTTGGCCCAGGGGACTGATTTTCCCCAGCCACAGAGTTGGAAGATGAAAAATCTGCCTTCACAATCCAGCCTCTGTCTCCACTTTGTGTAGATCTCTGCCCCATCCCGTAGTCAGACCCCATTCCTGACCCTACACCTCCTCCACTACCCCAAGTTCCTGAAATTCATTCAACCAACTAGAGAAGAGGTAGCTTCTAGTGAACGGGGTGGTGGTGGGTCCACACACTAGATCCAGAAGAAGGGGTCATGGAGCTGTCATGCACACCTTGACACCACCCTTCTTCAGTCCAATCTGTTTTATCAACGATTACTTCTGGATGGGTACAATTGTACAGGATGCCGTATCCTATCTCTGCCTCACGGGCCTTTCCCAAAGCACATGTTGGTAATCAGGATCCATACTTATGAGGGGCCAGGATAGGGCTTCTGGGATCTAGGTCTGGTTTTATACAGATCAACAAATGGCAGGAGGGGCTGGAGCAGGATACTATGTGGCCCAGCAGGCCTTCCTCATGTCCCTGGGCATCACCGGTGACAATTCCGCTCTGTCAACCCAGAAGGTTCAAGCTGGGGCTGGGTCCAATTTCTGCAGCTGTTTACACTGCCAAGAATTTTCTCAAGCAATTACCCAGAGCTGTGTTGCCCTGCCTCACCAGCATTCCACTCACTGGCTTGAGGGGGTCCCTCCACAAACACTGAGTAATAGCCACCTTTTCACAATGCATAGAAAATAAAATCACCTAATAGAATTTCCTCAAATTTACTTGTCTCTCCCAGACATTTTTTTAAATCTTTGGCGCCTGCTACTGCTTGTAGACTCATGTACATTCACAGATACCCAAAACAGATGCACACACAGCAAAGAAATAGTAACATAAAATGCAGAAAGAGCCAATCAGTGCCTAGCCTGCTGGCCTGTTGTAGACACAGGGGCTGAGGATGGGGGTTTTCCCCCATAAACTTGTAATGGAGATTTAAGTGCATATGGTGTAACTCAGTGCCTTTGTATTTTAAGGTGTGCTCCACAAAGGAGCACAGTAACTCAGCTGTGTATTCATGCATCAACAGCCCCTACTGAAAACCCACTATTTGTCAGGCCCTGAGAAATCTGCCACCAAATCAAACACATGTGTATGTTCAAGGACGGCAAGCCCAGGACTTCACTGCAGGCCACACCTAAAAGCAGATCTCCTGGGAGAGCTCTGGTCAGCCATTGTCCAAACAGTGAGGCCACCTGCAGGCATATGGTCATTCATGGATGCCAGGGGTGGGGCTGGGAAGATGCTATGAGCTTTCAGTGATGCCAGATGGCTGCCTCCCAGAAAGGCCAACATGCTTAGTCCACTCTGAGAGCGGGCGTTCTGCTGCCAGCCCAACACGTCCTACTGCTGCAGAAACAGCCCAAAAGAAGGCCAGGTCTCCAGACCCTGTTTTGCACAGGCCAAAGGGCAGCTCGGAGAAGGCAGGTGGTTGTCTTCCCTTGTAGACACCAGCGGCCCATTCTCAACAAGCCCCAGACACAGTGTGAAAGGACTTAAGCTTGAAGAGGCAAGTGTTTGGAGACTAAGAGGCCGGTTCTGTGTCCGGAAAGCCAGAGGATTTCAGCATCCCTGCCTCCCAGGCTGCCCTGTTCTCCTCTGAAAATAGACTTTAAAAGCCCCAGGCAGCCTCCTCCCCACCCCCCACAATGCCTTCTCTCTCCCCACAAAGCAGAGCCAATGGAAATGGGGAAGGGGAGGGAAGGGAGGGGGGCTCTCTTTCAGTGTGGATTTCCCACACCTCATGTCAACCAGCCCCTTCCTTCCACCCAGGCAGAGAATCTCATAGGGGCCTGCCTGTCTGGCCAAGTGTCCCCAACTGGCCCATGGCTGCCACTGTCCCTTTGTTCCTGCCCTGGCCTGGGCTAAGGACCTGCCTGGTTTTGGAGATGCTTGCCCCAGTGCAATTCCACCAGAGCCCCACTAAGGGAAAAAAGACAGGTTAAGGGGCCAAACCAGCAAGGAGAGGCACCCCTAGATACAGCAGAGTTTGGGAGGGATCTGCTGTCTGTGTAGGCAGCTCATTGATCCACTGTTCTGATAATTATCCCTCACTCATCACAAACCCAATGACGCTGGCCCCAACCCAGCCAGGCAGGCGGGAAGGCGGCTCTGCGTGTGAAAAGGAGAAAATGAACCTGTCTGTGTTCGCTGGAGGAGAGATAGGAGTGAATGGTGTGTACTATCCCTGCGCACTGAGCAGGGACGATGGGGCTGCTTTAATATTCTGCTGAATGTGGTGTTTCTTTTAACCCTTTCTGGAGAGATTTTCAGCTTAGAAAGCCAGGCTCTTCTTGCCAGGCTGCTGGCAAAGTTGCTGGGGCTGTGCCGAGAAGGAACGCAACTCCCACAACAGGAGCCACTCCAGGACACCAAGTGACAGGGCGCATATACAGGGCTGGGCGCCACCCGTACAAGGGCACTCTCCCTCGGGCAGCTCCAGCCCAGCAGCCGACCGGCAGCCAAGAAGGCGTCTACGGAGGCAACTGCGAGCATCCAGACGTGGGTTCCCACGCACTTGCTCTTCGAACAATTTTGCTCGCTTGCATGCCCTCCTTTCATCGATGGAGACCCAGTGCCAAGACCAGGCTCCCAAAGTGGGCACCCCTCTGCTCTCCGAGGCTCAGCCTCTGACCCTCTGGCGGGCGCGAAGACACTAGGACGTTGGACGCTACAAAGTCCAGCCTCGCCTAGCCCGTTGTTCACGCTCGCTCACCCAGGTTGTCCTGATCGGTTTGGAAGTGTGAAACGCTGCGCTTGTCCTATTTCAACTGCTCCCGCCTTTGCCTCTCTGTAAGTCAAACCCAAGCATCCCTGCTCCGGGGTGTCGCCCGCGCTCCACACAGCTCTAGTCCCCGCACGTCCCAAAATGCATCCCCTCCGCACAAAGACCAGGAGCCGGGAAGGGCAGCGGGAGGCAGACAAAAAACCATCTTCAGAAAAGCAAGTGAGAGCTTTCTAGGCATTCATTGTCGCACCCCCGCGCCGCCACCAGAACGAACGCGGCACACCGTGGTCTTCCCCACGCGGGGAAGGAATCAGCCCCGCCCTGGGGCCCCGAATGCCCCAGCTCCGCTCCGAGAAGGGCAGCGCTTTCCGGAGGTGTCAGGAGCGCTGGACCACGGTGTCTGGGGTGGGGGCGTTTCCGCTGGGCAACCGGTAACAGCTTGCGAGGGACCGGACAGACCAGCCCAGCGAGCCACCAGTTCAGAACGCTGCGCGTGATTCCCGCGCAGAGTCCCTCCGCGGAGTTTCAACCCGCCGGCCACCAGGAAACGAGGCTGCGAGCCCGGCCGTGGCGGCGCACCACCCCGACAGTGGTTTCCCCCCAGCAACTCCGCTCCGCTCGGGGGCCGAGCCGCGTTCCCAGGAGGGGCTGCGGCCCGCGCTCAGCGGCTGGGACCAGGGGCGGGGGAGGGGCGGGGGGCGGGGAGCAAGGAAGGGATTTCCCACAGGGATTCGCGGGCGCCGCCGAGCGCTGGTGCTCCCTGCTGCGCCAGGCGCTGTGCCCGCGGGGCGCGCTTGCCCGGCCACAGCCCAAAGCGCAGCCAAGGCTGAAGTAGCAGGGGGAGTGTCGCTGCCTCCTGGCCGGCGAGTCTCCCCTCCGGGGCGAAGACGATGCTGGGCGAGTTTCGGCCGGACCTACCACCCACCCACAGCACCCACCGTTCCCAGGCTCAAGAGGCGACAAAGGTGTCCGCCTCGCCCCGACTTGACCCAGGAAAGATGCAGCTCCCGCGGGCTCCGGGACCACCAGACTGTCCCCCGAGGGTACGGCCAATGAACTCAGTCCCTCTCCTCCGGCGGCCACTTTCGGGGCACCGGGGTAGAGCTCTGGTCCCCGCGCTCAGAGCTAGCCCGCCGAGCCCAGAGTCCCCGAGCCCGAGCAGAGGTAAAGGAGAGGTGGCGCACGGCCACCTAAGCGCATCCGTGGCCGGGACAGGAAGGGAACCGACAAGCGCTCGCACTCCAGGGGCCGGATGGCCGGAGCCGTCCCTTCGTCCCCAGTACCGGGCGCCCCCGGAGCTAAGGAGCCTGCACCGCAATGCAGCGGGCTCCACGCTCCCCGGAGCTCCGAGAGACCCGAGCTGCCCAGGAGCGCCGGGGCGCGGTAGCCAGGGGCTTCGCGAACCAGCTGCTGGCGCCGAGAGCCAGCCAGGGGCGCGCCAGGGGTGCCGCCCCAGCCTCGAGCTCGGTTGCGGCCAGGGCTCCCCAGCAGCCGTGCCCTCCGGTCGCGGAAGGCTGGCGGCGCGAAGCATCCAGACCAGCCCCGGGGATACAGCCGCCAGCCGCCAACTTGCTCCGCGGAGGCTACGTTACCTTCCATAGCGGCCACTGCGGATGCCAGGAGGAGCAGCAGCAGGCAATCCGGGGCCATCGCCGGCCGGCGGCTCCCAGGCCGAGCCCAAGCCAAAGCGGCCGCGCGGGGAGGGCGCCGCGTCCCGGGGCGCCGCTGCACTCCCCGCCGGTGGCTTCTCCGTATCCTTTCGCGCTCTAGCTGGGACCGGACTCCCCGGAGCGCGGCGTGGGCGTGGGCGGGAGTGTGCGCGCGTGGGGCGGTGCGGGCGCGCGTGGGTGTGGGTGTGCATGTGTGTGTGTGTGTTTATGGGAGAGGTGGGTGTGTGCGTGCGCGTGTATGGGAGAGAGAGGGCGAGGGAGTGTGAGCTGGGGAGAGCGCGCGAGTGCGTGTGCGTCCTGGTGTCACATTGCGAGCTACAGCGGAGCCTACGAGAGGACGGAGCCGGCCAGACTGACGCGGGAGGGAGTGGAATCCCCCACCATCAGCTCTCTCCCCACCCCTAACACCTCCTGTCCAATCAAGGAATCAAACCTGCAAAATTCCCCCGTCCAATCAGGCGCGAGCACCTCCTTACACAGGCATTGTTAGTTTAAGAAAAACTTTTGCTTGCAAGGCTGTGCGGGAGGGCTCGGAAGGCACTAGGAGGGGTCCGGGCTCCCCCTCGTGGTGTTCTCTGAGAAGCGCACCCGCCTGCCCAGCTCCCGAGGCCCCAGGCTTAGGAGGCCTAGTCAAGGAGCCTGTTGAGGCGCTTTGCCCTCCTTATAGCACACCAGGATTGGGTGAGCTTTAAATAATCAATTTTTTCTTATTTCATCTTAGCGACACTTGCCCTGGCTACCCTTTAGAATACAACCGGAAGGTGCACTCTATCCTTCCTATTCACAGCACTTCACCTTCTAACACAGAATGGATTTTACATCTGTTTGTTACTAATCAATTATGTTTAGGGGCACCTATCCTTAGGCATCTAACTCTTGATTTCAGCTCAGGTCATTATCTCACTGTTGGTGGGATCTAACCCCACAGTGGGCTCTGCACTAACAGTGTGGAGACTGCTTGGGATTGTCTCTCTCCCTCTCTCTTTGCCCCTCCTCCCCCTCACACTCTCTCTCAAAATAAATAAATAAATTTTTAAAATATGTTTATTGTGGGTCTCCCCTTATTAGAATGGAAAGGATCTCCATTCTTGGGATTCATATGTGTTTTGTTACTACAGAAAGCCCAGTACCTTGAACAGTGAAGGTGATGGCATATATGGGAAGGAAGGAAGGAAGGAAGGAAGGAAGGAAGGAAGGAAGGAAGGAAGCAATGAGGTTCAGAGAACCTGTGGACTGCTGTTCCAGTGTGTACAGCTCGCTGAATATGCGTCCTAACTCCCTGCTGTTCTAGTCCTCCACAAGTTTCTGTCTACTTTTCACTTCCAAATGCATTCTATGAGCATCCACAGAGGGCCTGACCCCAGAAGTCAGGTCAGGTGGGAGAGACCAATGGTGAACACAGCTTGCTATAAAAAGCAGAGATCGAAGTAGAAGCAGCAAAAGGTTTTGCAAAGTGGGGCACAGAAAAAGGCACCCTAATTGCAGGTGAGACCTCACACATGGGTTGGAAGGACTTGACTGGGCAACAAGGGGACAGGGCACCGGAAGTAGGAGTGATTCTCCCAGGCCCAGCTCCCACTCTTCCTCTCCTCCTGTCTCTTCCCGTCTCTGAACATAGCCAGTGTTCTACACTGAGGACCTGCCTTGAGGCTGTAATGTTGTGTTGGAGAAGTGTCCTCACCCCAGCACTCCCACCCCAGACCTGATGATGGTCTGGTACTACAAGGTCAGGGAGGGTCTGCTGGATGGCCTAACAGCAGCAAAGGTGGCTGCCTCTTCCCCATCAAGCCCTTCCCAGAGTTGTCAATGAATTAACAGTGAGCAGGCGTGGTGACCCTCCCATGCTCTCTGTCCTCCTTCTCAAGCTTTGCTAAGTCCATTTCCCACCGTGTGTGTGTGTGTGTGTGTGTGTGTGTGTGTGTGTGTGGTCTCTGCTTTGCTGGGACCACACCCCCTCTGTCACAGCCAAACTCCTCTCCCTATCCTGATCCTGCTTTTCCTCCCCCACTCTCACTAGGGCTTCTTGCCTCTCCCTGACCCTCCAGCCCACACTGCCTCAACACCTGAAAGGTGGATCCCATCATCATCTATCTTGACGCCATGCCAGCTGACCTCTGCCCTGCCATACACCACCAATGGTGTCCCAACATCTCTGGAGTGATCACAGTGGGAATGACCCACCCCCAGTTACCCATCATCCTCTTGGATCCCTAGCACCCCCGCCCCCCCCCCAATGGATGACCAACAGTTGTCCTGCAGCCCTTGCCTCCCTTTCCAAGGTCCCCATTCTCTTACCACTGTCTTACCACTTTCTACTGTTCCCTCTTCAACTCTCCAAAGCAGATCCCCTCCACCAGTTCATCCCTGGAAACTGCTCCCTGGGTCCTTGGACAATTCCTTGGCAGCTTCACCTGCTCATGTACCTCCATCGCTCCCCTCACTCATGGATGGATGGATGAGGCTCAGACTCTTTTCTCTCCTTCACTACATCACAGCCTTTTGAGAGGCATGTCGGGCAGCGTCCACTTCTGCCACATCTTCCTCCCAGTGCCCTTGTCCCAAACAAGGCTTACAAGACTGTCTCAATTCCAGCCATGTTCCTTCCCCGGGACAACTGGGGACTCTGAATAGCTGCCCAGCTTCTGTCCCCTCCCCCTCTAATCTTTCTGCACTCTGCTGCCAAACCAATCTTCCTGAAGCCAAACTTGATCTTATCTCTTCCCAGCACAGAAAACTAGTGGCTCCTCGCTGTCTGCTAAAGAAAGACCAACCACTCTGGCGCGGTGTCCAGACTTCTCTATAGGCTCCCTGAAACCTGCCTTCTGGGCCTGGGTGGCTCAGCCAGCTTGAACCCCTCACTCTCCACACCCCCACACCCAGGTCCCCCTTTCGCGGCACGTGGCTAGTCACACGCCCACCCACTTACTCAACAAATATTGAGTACCTGCGATGAAGCCAGGCAGGCCCTGCGCTAGACTGTGGGGACTCAGTGGACACAGGCCCTGCTCTGAGGGAGCATGCAGTGTAGTGGGGCAGGATGACAGAGGCAGTAGCAATGCCAGGGGGAGAAGGCAAGGCAACAGCTGAAGGGAGATGGTGCAGTCAGACATGAGGGGAACGGCTTCTGTTTACTCAACACCTCCTGCCAACAAGCACTGCGCTGGATGTTTACGTGCAAAACTGAAACGAAGTGGGTAGAATTTCCTGCCCTCTGCTTCTTCCCAAACCCCTCCTTGCCCAGGCAGTCTTGATGGCCCTCGGCTGGTCCCTCCCACCCACAGTCTCCTGCTACATCTCTTTGGGCAGTTCTGAGTGGCTCTTCCAGACCTGGCTGAAGACCACTGTCCAACTGCAAAACGTCACCGCTGGGAAGACCCTAGCAAACCGTAGGTACAGGGATCCCAAGGAGAACTCTGCCAGGGTCTTTCAACCTGTACCAGGCAAATTACACAAGAATTTCTGACTTAATGTCTTCTAATTCCCCAAGCTTCACTCCTGAGAATTTGAAGTCAGTAGGCATGAGGTAGGCCCACAAATATGATTTTATAGGCCCCACCCCGGGTGATTCTGCTGCACAATGAGGCTTGGGAGTCACTGTTCCTGCCCAGGTGTTTAAAACTGTGCTCTCAGGTCATCTCAGGGGACTGCCAGGTGGGGAAGTACAGGAGTGATCAGGGGATGGAGCCCCAGACCTCCCTTCTATTCCAGCAGCTTTTTGTATCGGGGGGCGGGGGGCATCCATACCAGGTTTTGTTTGAAGAAAGGGTTCTGTGGCAAGAAGAGGAAGAGTCAGAGGGGAGGTAAGAGGGGCTAAAAGAGAGGGTTGGATTGGGGTGGGGTTGGGGCACATCAGACCAGAAGGGGTAAGGAAAACAGCATTGATGACTCTGAAAGCGTGCTGATGGCTCAGATAAGAATAGCATCAGTTTAGGGCTTTTGTTAATTTCTCTAATAACCCAGGGGATTGACTTTTCTTGAGCAAGTTAAATATTAATTTAGCTGTGCAGCAAATTGATCTTTCTCTTGCAATGGGTTGTGATTTGCAAATATCCCTGAAAGCACCATTGGTTGGGGAATGCAAGCCTGGGTGCCTATTTTCCCCAAAGCATCTCCTAGGCTATTTTGTTTTTCTCTCTGATGTCAAATGCTCGCTTGTTTTCTTGATTAATCACCCAGCTATTTGATATCACTAAATCACTCCTTCAAAGCTATAGATGCTCACCTCTAAGCCTGTAGCTAAGGATTCCCAGGAACCCAAAGGTGATTTGACCCTTTGTCTACAGCTCAGAAGTCCTTCTGGCTAGATGGTTTTGGGGCAGCCAGTCAGTTCACCCCCCACCTCTAAAGAGTCTGTCTAAAAGGCTGAAAGAGATTTCTGGTGAACACAGTTGTATAACTTCCCTTGATAACTCTACACATTATAAAGCTAACCTATAGAATGTGCTAGCTCACCTCTAACCTGCATCCCTTTTATTGTAATTTAAGGCTGTTTTCTTCATTCTACCTAGTGGTGGAAAGCGTAGACAAACAGTAACCATCCTGAGGATGATTATATGGCTATCTTATACCTGAGAAGATGTTAAGTTGCTCCCTTATCCCATCTTTTTAAAAATATTACTTAACTGCATAAATTAAAGTTTTAGTTATACACTCCATGACCCAAGTTACCTTTAATTTGATTCTTAAGCTGCAAGATACCACTTTCATCAATTCCTCTTGGAGAAGCAGGTAAACCATTTATGAGTCATATAAAACATTTTAACAATGGGTGATAGACAAATAACAAAATCTTCCTCTCTCTTGTGCTCTTTCAACATTTATTGTGCAGCAACTCTGTGTTAGTCACCTGCAAGGTGCTAGGGACCCAGTGATGTTTGTGACCCAGCCCCTCCCTTTGAGGATCTCATGGTCTCCCTAGGAAAACAGATGTCAAAATGCATTGTGGGACTTTCTGTACAAAATGGCCTCTGGTTAGAGCCTTCCAACAAGACTTTCCTTGTTTCTCAGGAAAATATCCCAGAAAACATAGACAAATATGAAGACTCACACTAATGAGGTGAATGAACACTGATAGACAACATAATTGCCAGGATGTAGAAGGAACTGACAATACTTATAAGGCAGATGAAGTTGGTTGGAGAACAACCTATCAAGCACATGTATGACATATGCCAAGTTCTCCCCTATAAGGAGGATGTGTTTTAAAGAAATAGATAGGAAGATATGTTGTAGTTCCCTCTCTGCCAATACCTGACTCAGACGCCCAAATAAAGAACAGTTTTCCCTGGTCATCTTCCTCCCTTCCCCCAAGGTCTTCTTATACCCAGGAAGAGCCCCAAAATGAGCAAGACAACTGGGAAGACAGATGGGCTGGTGAAGACACAGTGTACTCAGGATGTGAAGGATGGTCTAGAGGCTGGAGCAGGCACAGTAATAATTATGGAATTTGTGCAGCCTGCTGAATGTTGTTTTTCCTATGACACATCAGATCAGAGCACCAGAGAATCAGGACGGTGGTTGGGGAAAGATGCCACTTCAGTAGAGCAAATATACACTAGATGAAGCCTGTTGGCAACTGGCAATTGAACATTGGCTGGCCCTCCAGTATAGGTCTAAACAGAAGATTCAACCATCAAGCAAGAGAGAGATGTAGGGCCCAAAGCCAACCCACTCATCCTGCCTAGCAAAAAACAGCAAGAATTAATGAGTCTCTTCCTTCTCAAGGAGCAGGAAGAGGAATCATGACACCCAGGGTCTATTATAACACTGAAGAACAAAGAGCAGAACAACACCTCCACGACCCAGAGGGGAGCATCTTTTTAAAAATGATGTTCTGTACAGTCAAGAGAGACTTTCAGGAAGCTTCTTGGCATGCACGAAGACAAACTCCATGAAAAAGGTCCAAGTTTACAAGAAAGCAGGTTAAGCAGAAAAGACAACAGAATGAGAGATGGGAAGAGAAAGAGAGAAGGGTTTTCAGGAAACAAAACTGCAGTGTCGGAATCGAACTTCACCTTGGTGTAGCAGTAAAGGGCAGATGTGTTGTTGTTGAGCAATGAATGAATGATATGCAAGACAAACCGAATCTTTCAAACAATAACTACAAAATGGAAAGAAAAGGAAAACCATTGAAAGAGAATACAGAACATACAGGAAACAGAAAATGTAGAGCCAACATATATAAAATTGTGCCCATGCTTGCAAAGGACTGGGGACTTGAAAGAGTCCCTAAAATCATTCCTAAAAGAGATACCACTACAAACGCCATGAAAGTAATGGCAGAGCTATGAAAGAACAAAACTTGTCTTAGCTGAATAAAAACCTGATAATTACATCTAGGTAATGTTTTCAAACTGTATGGAGATTTTAAAGAAACCTTACATCTGTATAAGGACACACAGGGACAAATAGGTTACCTACAGTAGAATAAAGATCGTTAACTTCGTAACACTAAATTCCAAAAGAAAATGGAACCGGAGCTATAGAGTTTTACGAGGGAAAATTTGTGACACAAAAAATATATTTCCAGCTGACTGAAAGCAATAGATGTTTTGGTTACATTTTCAGGTCTCAGAAAGCTTGCAACTGTTTAGAAAAAATATACTTGAAAATATATTCAAATGACAGAGACGAGTTTTGGTGACAAGTAATAAAATCAACTAAAATAGAAGTCTACATGTTTGCAAACTGCTTTTAAATTGAATTGAAATGTCAAAAATAGTCTCAATAAAGAATATACATGTTGTTAACATTCTAATTACAAAAACCTAAATCTAATAACTCAGATCATATTAATTAAGAACAAAGAGAAGAGGAATTTAAGGAGAGGTAGCACAGCTATGTGAAATTCCTTGTTCACATGGGTGGGATTCAGAAGAGGTGTTTTTAAAAATAAGATAAAAACAGGGGAGCCTGGGTGGCTCAGTCGGTTAAACGTCCAACTTCAGCTCAGGTCAGGATATTGCGGTCCGTGAGTTCGAGCCCCGCGTTGGGCTCTGGGCTGATGGTTCAGAGCCTGGAGCCTGCTTCTGATTCTGTGCTCCCTCTCTCTCTGCCCCTCCCCCGTTCATGCTCTGTCTCTCTCGGTCTCAAAAATAAATAAACGTTAAAAAAAAAAAAAAAAAACCTAAAAAAAAAAAAAAACAAAACATAAAAACAGAGAGGGAGGCAAACCATAAGAGACTCCTAAATACAGAGAACAAACTGAGGGTTGCTAGAAAGGTGTTGGGTGGGGGGATGGGCTAAATGGGTGATGGGCATTAAGGAGGGCACTTGTTGGGATGAGCACTGGGCATTATATGTCAGTGATAAATCACTAAATTCTACTCCTGAAACCAATATTACACTATGTTACCTAACCTGGATTTAAATAAAATATAAAAAAAAAAAGAAGAGGTGGGGTTTTTTTAATGCTCGAATCTTACAAATACCAAAATTGCTTTAAAATAATTAAAGTTCATTTAAAAACAATTTAAATACTTAAAAGTTTGCACAAATATACTTAAAAGAAGTATATATGCCTTTTAAAATACTGGAGAAGTTAAAAATGAAATATACCTCGATGTTTTTTTTTAAATGAATTTTAAAAATATTAAATAAACAGAAGTGAAGTTATTATTTAAATAATAAGCATTTACTAGAAATTACATAATCACTTCCAATTACAAATATGAATGAACTGACTCTTGATTAAAAACACTTGTTGGCTACAAAATAATATCATTACATATGGTGCCTAAAACAAAGGGAAAAATACATAGTAAAAGAATAATTTTAATTTAGGGTAATATTACAGGTTACCCTGCAAAACTTTTGCTAACCACAGCTAGCAAAACTCAGTAAAACAGCTTCTTTTCAATATATTACAGAGCTCATAAGAAGTATTCCCAAGGGCCTTGAAACAAAGAAGCACTAAAATCCCGAATGGTAAATGTGGGAGCTTACATGGCAGTGTGGGTGGGGATTAGTCCCTGTTCTGGGAAATGTAATGGCTTGAATTTTAATGTACATGAATTGGAAACAAGACTTCGAATGAATGCAAGGCAAAAAGTTGGAACAACAATCACTGCAGAAAGCTGAGACCTCAAATTGCAACACCTTCACCAAAAAAGTGGACTGAGGGAAGTGTCTCCAGTCCCTCTCACAGAGGAGAGGAAGGAAGCTTGCCCCTCAGCCTGGGCAGCTCCCCTCAGAATTCCTCTCATAGGCCTTCACTTACATGAGTTTGAGTTCAGATTTATACTATCTGATCTCAGATCTCCCAAGCCAAGAACTCAATTGAAAACAATTAGTTGTAAATGCATTGGCAGGAGGAAATGCAAAAAAGAACACACCTCCCACAAGGTTTCCACAGATAAAGCCCTGACAGACATGAACTCACAATCCACAATCACAGAGCACCTGAATAAATCTACCATGAGCAAAATTCAGCAGGCAAAACAAACAGGATTAGACCCTTATTCCTGTAGAACTACCAGAGAAAGTCTCTTAAATATCAATATTTAAAATCATAAGACACTATTTAAAAAAACGATTGATTTGAGACAGAACCACATAGAAAAGGAAACTAGAAACTGGATAGGTTTAAGAGGCTCTATATACTGGACAGGTTAACTGAACTTCATGTTAAATTTGAGAAAATTAACTCTAATGCAACAGAGAAAAGTGAAGCTTAATGTAAAACATTTAAAAAGGGGTTGAAAATATGATAGAAGCAAAGATAAGGCTATAATTTTTCAAATACCTAGGAGGAAATAATAGAAGTGGGGGGGGGGGGGCGGGAGGAGATAAGCAATATTAAAAGAAAATGGCAGATAAATTTCCAGAACTTGGTGAAGGAAATGAATTATTCAGATTCAGGAAACACAGATTTTGGAAGTCCTGAGCAAAATAAAAAGAACCTATCCCTGACTAGGCAAACTGTAATGCACTTTAGAACACCAAAGACAAAAACTTAAAAGCCATCAGAGTGAAGTGACAAGATGCTAGTAAGAAATGACCATGAGTCTTCCAAGCAGCAAAATGTTCGGTACAGAAAGAAAATAACCATCAACTTAAAATTTTATGTAACCTAAAATCCTATATCCAGCTACATTTTTTTCAAGACTGAAAGCAAGACAAGGATGTTTCAAGCAACATTAAGGAGGTTAGCAGCCAGGTGCCATCTTTGAGACTTACTTAAGGAAATGGTTCAGGAATAAGGAAATAAGAAATGAACTCAGAAGAGCAAAGTAAAATGAATGAAGCAATAATGAGCAAAGGAAGTGGTAAATATGGGTAAATCTTTGGGGTTTATAAAAGCAAGATAATACTTAAAATACAGAATAAGAACAGCATCTAAGTCAGGAGTTTAAAAACTGAGTTTTCTAAAACCCTGGTACCATTCTTTTTTTTTTAATTTTTTATTTTTTTTTCAACGTTTATTTATTTTTGCGACAGAGAGAGACAGAGCATGAATGGGGGAGGGGCAGAGAGAGAGGGAGACACAGAATCGGAAACAGGCTCCAGGCTCTGAGCCATCAGCCCAGAGCCTGAGGCGGGGCTCGAACTCACGGACCGCGAGATCGTGACCTGGCTGAAGTCGGACGCTTAACCGACTGCGCCACCCAGGCGCCCCAACCCTGGTACCATTCTGAAGGCAGTTTTAGATGTTGCTAAGTCAACCATGCTTTAAAAATGTTAAGGGTAACCTCTTCCAGATAAGCAGCGGTATGGCGGGGGTGGTGGTGGTGGACTAACCAATACAATGGAAAGTAGGAGAGGAGAAAAAATAAGTAAGAAGAGCATTGCACACACAGAGTGAAAAATAAAATGATGGAAATAAATGCATATTTACGACAGCATTCACAATAAGGGTATCAGCAACACAATAAATATAACTAAATGAAAGAACAGTCTAATTTTAGACAATCTATTCACTCATTAACCGATTAAAGGACAAAACCTATACAATCATCTCAAGAGACATAAAACATTTGATAAAAATTCAGAACTTCGTCACAATTTAAGAAGTATTTAATAGGGGGAATAGAAAGAAACCTTCTTGTCTTTAGACATGGTATCTACCAAAACCCCAGAGCACATAATACACTTAATGATGAAACATCAGAAGTATTCCCTTTAAAGCTGAGGAAGAAGAAAGGATGCCTACTCTCCTTGCTGCCGTTCAACACTTGCTAGAACTAGGGTTCTAGCTAGCACTCTTAGACGTGAAAAAGAAATGAAATCCATAAGGAAGAAAGAGAACCAACAGTAAGTTTATCACAAACACTAAGATTATCTATATAGAAAACCAAGAAACTGACAAACCAGTAGACCAAACATGAAAAATGAGCAAATTTGCTGGTTACAAAGTCAATACACAAAAATCTATTGCTTTCCTAAACATCTACAGAAAATAGATAATTTTCAATGCTATGGCATTTTAATAGCAACAAAAACTCCAAAGTATCTTGGAATAAATTTAAATAAAGTTTTAAACAGCCTGTATGGAAAAAATTATAAGACTTTATGAAAGAACATGTAAATTACTGGGGAGATGTACCATCTTTGTGGGTAAAAAAGCTGATGGTGATTCTCTACAACTTTAAATATAAGTTGAATACAAATATAAGAAAAATACCCACAAAATTTTGGAAGAATTTGACAAATTGACCCCAAATTCAAAATCAAAAGGCAATAACCAAGTCTATTCTGAAGACAGAATGGGAGGCATAATTAAAACAATATGGAATTGATGTAGGGATTTAGGACCAATATGTTTATGGAAACACCGTGTCAAGGAAAGCACTACCAAGTACTGCGGAAAGAATCAACCATTCAATAAATGTTGCAGAGACAATTTGAAAAAACAAAATTAGACTCCTCTCACACCAAATACAATCAATTCCAGTGGATTAAAAACAAATATGAAAGGCAAAAGTTTCAAAATAATTTTGAAGAAAATATAGGATAATGTTTTAATGACACAGGTGGGTGGAGGGGAATTTCATAAGCAGGACACAAAAAAGCACAAATTACAAAGGAAAATATAGGCATATATGAAGGACTGCATAAAATGAAAAACTTTGGTACTTTTAGTACCATAGTTAGGCCACACATTGGGAGAAAATATTTGCCACCCATCTAATTTAAAAAAATATTAATATCCAGATTTATATACAGAACTTCTCTAAACCAAAAAGAAATAAACATTTTTAAAAGGGCCCATGTGCTTGCTCTGGCAGCACATCTACTAAAATTGAGATGATGTAGATGATGTAGACACTGGCACGACACCAGTGCAAAGATGGCACACACATTTATGAAGTGTTCCGTAGTTTGAGACCATACAAAAAGGACAGATACTGTATGATTCCACTCATATGATTACCTACCTTGAGTAGGTAAATTCATGAAGAGAGCAAGTGGATTAGAGTTTACTGGGAAGGAGGTATGTGGAGTTACTCTTTTTTTTTTTTTTAATGCTTATTTATTTTTGACAGAGAGAGAGAGAGACAGAGCATGAGCAGGGGAGGGGCAGAGAGAGAGGGAGACACAGAATCCGAAGCAGGCTCCAGGCTCTGAGCTGTCAGGATAGAGCCCGATGCGGGGCTCAAACCCACAGACGGTGAGATCATGACCTGGGCCGAAGTCAGACGCTCAACCAACTGAGCCACCTAGGTGCCCCAGAGGGGGAGTTATTCTTAATGGGTAGAGTCTCTGTCTGGGGTAATGAATGGGTTTTGGAAATAGATAGTGATGATGGTTGCACGATATTGTGAACATAATTAATGCCACTGAACTGTGCACTTCAAATGGTTACCATACAAATTTGATGTTATATATTTAATCATACTTTTAAAAGCACCCAATATTAAAGAGGGAAGAAGATTTGAATAGACATTTCAGACAACAGCTAAGATCGGTAGGAGATGGAACAACAGGAGTGTTGATACACTGCTGGTGGGAGTATCGATCGGCTCGAATTCTGAACAGGAGTATGGTATCACTCAATGAAGTTTAACATATGCTTTCTTATGTATTGGAGTAAGTACAGGCCACCATAATACAGACACTAACAATAAAATGGCTTAATGGTAAAAAATGTATTACTCTTTCACATATCCATCCCAAAGTTTACCATCCGGGTCAGTGAGACAATTTTGGTCCTCGTGGTCAGACAGCTGGCTCCTTCTAAGTCATTGCTCCACCAACAACTAGGACTCTGTTGTTTTTCTGCAAAGTTGAAGTTGGGTCACCGCCATGTTTTGGTTTTGGGTCTTATGAAGGGAGAAGAGAGCATGGACGAGGTACACTCATTGCCTTACGGCTCTGATCCCAAAGTAGCAGAATGGAAACTGCTTAGATTCCTTTGGTGAGAACTCAGTCACACAGCCATATGCAACTAAAAAGGAGGCTGGGAAAGATGTCTAGCTGGACTCCAAGTGGGAAGATGGAGAGAACAGATTTGGGTGCACAACTGGCAATCCCCACTACACCGTAGGACTCTACAATTTCACAGCTGGGTATACCTTAGCAGCACTTATGTACATTTGCACCAGGAGAGATACACAAGAATGTTCACAGATACTCAACTCATAACAGGAAAAAAACAGGAAATACCTCAAATGCCCATCATTGTGAAACAAAAAAATAAGTATTGGGTATATTCATATACACGAGCAAAAATGAATAAATTATTGTCACACAGTTGGGAAGATGCTCCTAAGACAACATCAATATTCAGCTAGGTAGGTATTAATATTTAAATTGTATGTCTATACATGCATACATACATATATATGTATAGTCTATTCATTATTTTGTATATACTTTCAACAGTAAAGTTATCTCCTCAAAATGAACTAGATATAATTTTTCACCCAGCAGACTGGTAAAAACAAATGTTTGTTAATATTAAATGCAGGCAAGGATGTGGGCAGATGGACAGTAAAAGTATAAATTGCAGTTTTATTCTGTAGGGCATTTTGGCAGTATCTAAGAAAACCTAAATTGGGCATCTCTATGTATTGCAGTTTCGCTGCTCAGCACTAACCCAGAGGAAAAAAACCATGGAGCACATAAGGAGGCCGTGTGCAAAGATGTTCAGTGCAGCAAATTTTAAAATAGCGCAAAATTGAGAATAACCTAGATGCCATTAATTAAGGAAAATAAACTCTGATCCAGCCATACTACTAAATATTATACAAGTGTAAAAAGAGTGATGTGCAACTATTTGCGCTTAATGTGAGTAGATCTTCAAGATCCAGGGTTCTGTGAAAAGGCAAGTTGCAGAAGAAACGAGAGAAAACAGTCCTAGATTTCCCATAGGTGTGTGTGTGTGTGTGTGTGTGTGTGTGTGTGTGTGTGACTTCCTGATTGTATGTACACGTTTTATGTGTTTTGAGTTGTTTCTGAACAGAATTTGCTGTTTAGAAAAGCCTACATGAAGAACTAATGTTTTAAAATATTAATTTAGAAATGTTTTCGAAACAATATGAGATTTGACCATCTAACTAAAACTAAATGAAGAGATGATACAGCTCACCCATTCATTAAAAATATTTATTGAGTGCATACGATGTGTCCACATCTGGGATACAGCAGTGAATTACAAAGTCCCTTCTTTACAAAATTCAGTCATTTGAAAGATTGAATTTTAGCAGAAGTGAGACTTGGAAACCACAATACTAACCATTTCCGTGTATTTTTATGAAGCATACTCTCTGGGTTTTACCATTTTTTTAAAAAAAGTGAGTCAAATGGACAAGTCCAGTAATTGCTCAAAGCCTCGGTTTACCCACCTGAAAAATGAAGTGAGTATATATTCTGCTCAAAAGTCAGTTAACAGGCACTTGCGAGTGCAAAATTGATTGGATCATTCTCTTTATGAAGGGCTATGTGTGGTTGATCAAGGAAAAGAAATGAAGGCAATTTATCTTGCTCTTCACAGACAGTCCAAGGTATGAAATGCTAATCATTATAACAAGAAATGCAGTCCAGATCAAAATGCTGTTAGATGATCACACAACTAATTGGAGAGAGAACTAAAGGGGACTTATTAATGGTAAAATCTACAAGTGCTTTATGAGAAGGTCAATACAAAACATGTGCCTTTTTTAACAGCTACACCATGGACTCAATAATGCAACAGAATGCATGCTACTTAAATTTGTGTTTGTCACTTTTTGCCTTTTGCAATCTTAGAAAAAAAAAGAACTGAAGATGGTTGGTTTTTCTAATGATTAATAGATGAGCCTCAGACCGGCAAGTTTGGCTCTGATCTCACCTTGTCTAAACACAGTCCTGGTTCCCCAAATAGCACCAGCATGGGTGCCATGGCCTGTCCCTCTGTTCCTCTTCCTGCCAGGATCACAGATAGTTTCACAGGCCTTAAAAACACTGGCCTGAAATCTTCACCACATCAGGAAACTGGTTCCTATCCCCAACCCATCTTGACAGCCACTAGCATCAGACCCTGCCCCACTTCCATGATTTCTACCTCTGTAAATTCTCCTCTTGGACCAGGACCTCCCAGGCTTCCATCAACCTCCCCTCCCCTACTCCTCACCACTCCCTCCAGTTTCTCTTTTTTTTTTTTTTTTAATTTTTTTTTTCAACGTTTTTTATTTATTTTTGGGACAAAGAGAGACAGAGCATGAACGGGGGAGGGGCAGAGAGAGAGGGAGACACAGAATCGGAAACAGGCTCCGAGCCATCAGCCCAGAGCCTGATGCGGGGCTCAAACTCACGGACTGCGAGATCGTGACCTGGCTGAAGTCGGACGCTTAACCGACTGCGCCACCCAGGCGCCCCCACTCCCTCCAGTTTCAACCCCAGCCCAGCTGCCCCACACCATCAAGAATATCAGGTACTCTTGCCTTCACGTGCCTCCTAGTCCAGACTAGACCCCGTGATCAGACCATTTCAACAGAACAAGGTTTACTACCAGAGACTCTAGGAATGAGCCTCCGAATATGGTTCTCATTAGTCACATGTGGTTACTGAGCACTTGATATGGGGCTAGTGTAAATTGAAATATACTTTCATTATATAAAATATACTAAAATTTATATCAGTTTTCAAAGATTTAGTATGAAAAAATGTAAAATATCACACTGATAATTTTTATACTGATTTCATGTTGAAATGATAATTTCACACAATGTATTAAACTATTAAAATGAATTTCACCTATTTTCTTTACCTTTTTAGTGTGTTTACTAGAAAATATATAGCCTGCATTATATTTATACCCCAACCAGCTGCTGACTGGAACCATGGGAAACAGAATCTGTAGGGCAGGGAGTTAGCAAGGATTGGGGAGGTATCAAGGCCCGAAGGAGGGGTTTGTAGTGCAGGGCATCCCAGAGGGGCTAGGCTATTTGTAGGGAGGGGAGTCAGAGACCCAGTCCTACAACACCACAGATATCTTTGTCCACGGACAAATGGGGAAGTGGCTTGCTGAAAAAGCAGCTGCCATGTTGGTAACAATTGGCATTTGTGCCATTTCCGCCATTAGTACTCCCTACGTAGACCTGATGCGGGAAAGAGGGCTTTGGGCAGGCAGAGAGCCCTACATCCATAGCTGAACGGTGGTAAGCATGAGAAGAATGAAAAAGAGAGGCTGAGTTACTCCAGGAGAGATACCATTTCACACAGGAAGAATGATGGAGAGGGAAGAGCTCACTGTCTGAATAACTCCACCAATTTTCCAGAATGACCTCCAGTACCAAATAGACAAATGGGAACTTGAATATACTATCAAGGGATTTGAGGTTTCCCTGGAGATCTAGATAAATTTATCTTATTCCATACCCCAGAATCAGATCCTGAGACGAAGATTAGAATGCAAGCCCATATGGAGGTCCACTGGATGCTCCCCTTTACTGACTACTTCACCCATCCTCCAGCTGTGAATGCTGGCTGCTAACAGCTCAGCAGTGCCCTTTTCTGGAGCATTTGCCTTTGGCCAAATGGGCACTGCCTCAAGTTAGGAGGATATGCCTACCCTCCTCCACCCTTCAGAGCAATCCTTGGGAAATGTCTAACTGAAACAGGGGTTTAAAAGCCAGCTCTCTTGGGGCGCCTGGGTGGCTCAGTAGGTAAGCATCCGACTTCAGTTCAGATCATGATCTCACGGCTCATGGGTTCAAGCCCCGCATCGGGCTGTGTGCTGACAGCTCAGAGCCTGGAGCCTGCTTCAGATTCTGTGTCTCTCTCTCTGCTCCTCCCCGACTCACACTCTCTCTCTCTCAAAAATAAATAAACATTAGAAAAAAATGTTTTAAGCCAGCTCTCTTGACCCCAGGGGGGGCCCAACTCTGTTGTACTATTTGTACGCTAGAGCTCCCCAAGGGATCAGGCTGACACCAGTCTCTAGCGAAAACCATAGATTTGCTCAGCCCCTTCCCCTGCTCCATCCTACAGGCCTCTCTCCTCTTCCCACTAAGTCACTTGAATAAGCCCCTCTGTCAGGCTCTGCTTCTAGGGACCTCATTAAGGCAGGACGGGAAGGAAACATAGATTGATGAGTGGGGAAGCCAGACAAAAAAGGCAAAGCAGCCAGTAATGGTGTACTATCAAGCCAGCCACCATCATGGGTGACTAGAGATTAATCCTATGGGGGAAACCCGGGAAGCCAGTATAGAACACACTTAAGAGTTATCTCACCCAGGGGGCAAGGAATCTGGGGTATTTATATACCAATTCTCCTCAGACATTAGTTCAGGCTTCCAAGGTGGGGAGCATCAACTCTACAGCACTTCCAGCTGCATGACGGTAGGCAGGGGATCCCTCCAAGGTCCCAGCGAAAGCCTCTAGGGCCCAAAGCTGGCAGTGGGAGTCAAGTCACTATGACTGAAGTGTTAGAGCTGAGGAAACATTGGCAGGATGTAAAAGCTTTCAATTCTGACACCTTCTGCTTCATGAGTTCCATGCATAGATCTCCACAACATCTCTATGAGGCACCAAATTGACTCAAACAGACTTGGCCCCCACTCTGTTCACACACACACACACACACACACACACACACACACCATTCTCACACAGAATTTGGGTGTGAGGGAGACTTCCCCAACGATTCGGCAGTGATGAAGGAGATAATTACTCTGCGGAAACACAAATGGCCTCAGAGATAACATTATATGTTCTTGTTTCAGGCTACCCATGTGGACAAGAGTCCATCAAGGGATTGAGTGGGGCACAGGGTCTTTCATTTTACAGGATTCACTCTTCTTAGAAGGTGTTGAGGGATTAATAAAGTAATTTTCCTCTCTATTACATTAATATCATGGTATGTCATTATATTGCCTTGAGTTAAGAATTGTTTTAAGTTTTTATGCTAAATCAGAGAGTAAATTATTTGTGTCATTTCTTAGCTTCATGACTTAGCACAAGGGAGGGAGCAAGATCGCAGATACCAGCATCACCCAGAGATCCTGTGGCAGAGAACAAGAAGCAAAGGTGAGGAAGCTGCTGGCATCAGCCTGTTGCAGGATGTCACTGAGGACATGACCGCTGGTTGAGCCAAACCCAGGCAACAAAGGCTACCACCTCCTCTGTCCTTGGAATATAAGTGTGCCTACTGTTCCCACAGTGGGAGCTGTTTTCAAAAATTGTTGAGATTATGTGGATGGTATATGTGACTGAAGCCCATTAAATCCTCTACAACAGTTTTAAGATTCTGGCAGGACGGTGCAGAGATCTCACTTTTTGGCCAAGACAAGCCTCGTATGTAAGTTCTCTTGCTTATTAAACCTGCCACCTACTGATCTGTAGTGGTCTGTTTCTTTCTTCAGTCTCTCCTTGCCCTCCATGTTATGAGGGCCAATTTGTGAACTAACATAGCCACATGGGGGAGAGGTGCCAGTTAGGAATGATGTCCCATGCCAGTGGGAGCTGCTTCCTTCCCTCAAGGCAAGGCAAGATTCTCTGTTCCTGCTGTTAGTCAATGATTTATTCAGCATGGATTTTCTGAAAACTTGTAGCATGCTGGGCACCAAGACTGGGCACTGGAGAAACAACGAGAAGTCCCTGTTTTCATGGATGTTAAATTACAGAAGAGACAGACTGTCCCTTAAGAAACTATATAAACACAAGTAAGACCATCTCGGAGATGCCAACTAAGAACCATGTAGAAAGTAAAACACTGCATGATAGAGGGGCACCTTTGGTGGGATGAGGAGCACGACTTCACCCGGGGCCATTTGGGGAGCATCTATGAGGACATAACATCACTCAAGTAAACAGAAATGTCAGAGCCCAGGGGAGGGCAATGGGCCGAAGCCTAGTAAGTGAGGATCAAGTCGCTGAAAGTATAGGACGTGAGGTTGGAAAGACAGACAGGGTTCATTTGTGTGGGGCCCTCTTTGTTCTGGGTTATGTTCTAAATATGGCATTCATAGAGATGCTTGCTGAGGGATACACCTGGGACTGGGGGTAACATGACAGGTGCCCTTGGCTTTTCCCCCACCCTACCTACTACAACAGCACTGCCTGGAACTTATGGCTCAGAATAGACTTGGCTTCTATGTGTGCTATTTTTCCTGGGCTAAGGGAGTGGCTTGAGTGGCCTCCACAAGTCCCTCCCAGCCAGACCATGTAGAGATGGCTCTGCCTGCTCCAAGAAAGACTGGCTCCTGCAGGAAGGGAGCCCACCTGTAAGTGACGGCTGGGTCTCCTGTCTTTTCTGAGGCCTGGCCCTACTTCTGAGTGCTGGTGGCAGCAAACAGGAGCAGGATCCTGCAGCCTGGGGGGTGGGGATGAGAACTGGGAAGTAGATGCAGTGGCTCTCCATCTGGAATGCCCTGCAGCCCTGCTGTCTCTAAGCACCCATGTGCTTAGTGGGTGGGTGCGAGGCTGGGGCTGGCAAGCATGCTCCAGAGGGGTCTGGGAACCTCTGGGCACACCTTGGGGTATGTGAAAGAAGAGGCCACAGCTGCTGCCCATGCTTCAGAATCTAGACAGCCCTTCCCAGGAGAGGTTCACTGACGACAGTGCTTTGGTACACTAGCCTGGTTAGCTATCTCCACTTACGAGAAGCCAAATTCCCTTCTCCTCATCCCAAAAGGCTGCAAGGGACATAAACTTAGTCACAGTCAAGCTGAGCTCCTGGGAACTACCCTTCAGTTCCTGAGATGACCGAGCTCTCTGCTCCCTCATGGGAACAAACTCCATAAGGAAGTGCTTGCACTCTGCCAATGGGCCATCTTGGAATGTCAAAGAGAAGTAGTGAGAGCTCCCATTGTGGTGCTGCAGAGACCCAGCCCCCATGCGCACCCTTGGCAGGGTACAGCGAGACAAACCTAGGTGAGAGAGCACCCTGCATCCAAAGCCAAGAGTGGCTCTGGATCCTTTCTTCATGGAACATTTCCAAACCATAGGGAGATAATGGGGAATGGAAAGGCAGAATAAAATGGAGGAAAGGAGAGATGTGGGGAAAAGAAGAGGGGAGGAGAGAAGAAAAAACAGAAAAGCAAGAAGTTAAAGAGAAACCTTGCCTGGCTCCCTGTCAAGTGGTCTCCCCTGAAGCGATTGGCACCCGTACAAGGTGTCCACAAGCCAAGTGTCTCCCTCACAGCCATTACAGTCTCCCATTATGGCTGGCTAACAGAAATCAATCTTCTTAATGCTGCCTCGAACTGAGAGGGAGGCCAGCCAAGTCTGGCAAGAGGACCCAGCCATGCATCAGCTGCAGTGGGTGTCTGGTATTAAAGGGTCAGGTTTCTCCCATCTACCTCCTCTCCTGGCACCGAAATCGCACAATGCCCACAGTGCCTGCAGGGAAGAAGGCAATGGGGTGGCCAAGACTGTTGTTTCAGACAGGTCTGCTGGGATTCCTCTGCTCAGCATGCCTGTGTCTGCTTCCACCCCGCCTACCCTGGATAGCTGGATCCACTTTCCCCACACAAAGATGTCTGCAACTTGATCTCACCAGCACACTTGCAAATAACCGTCATCCCTGGAACTTTTCCTGCCTCTAAGTCAGGGATCCAGAATACACACAGATTTAAGAATATCCTTTAAGGATATTCTGGGTATTTCTCAAGGGTCAGTGGGCAGCAACCAGAAGATGAACTCATGTGAATCCAGATGGATATGGATTACTCTTCATCAGCCTTTCAGGCTGTCCACCTCCACTCAGCCTGGATGAAAGACAGACAAGGTTCTTTTGGCTGGATTCAAGAATCCAGCAAAGTTAATGGTATGGAAGCAGGAGGCTGGGTTTTCCTGCCTTCAGAATCTTAGCCTGTTGTGAGTCTCAGCACCCACAACTGGAAGTGAGGATGTTGACTTCCTTTGTTAGCATCTGTCCAAATATATTCTTAAAGTAACTTTCTGGCCAACGTGGATTGATAATTTAGTATCAAATCTGGGGATGGTTACTAAGGGAATGGAGAGAAAAGTGTTTGCTATGTAAATCTTATCATTGTTTTCCAAATTAGCATCAACACAAGCTGTAACTCTGAAAGACTTAGAAGCTAATTAGCCCAAGTACTAGTAAGACAAAACAGACACAAGAGGAGACTTTCTGGAGTGGGCCTGACAATACTATTATTTAACTATTTATAGTTTTCCTTTGACCAGTGTAAGGTGAACGCTAAGAGGGAGAATGGCAAAGACCCTGTGGGTGGGGAGATCAGTTCCATCACCCCTCATCCACTGTGCTACACCTAAGCAGTGATTGCATCTAGAAGGGGGAAAAGTAGAAGCATTTGAACGGTGTTTGATGACAAACTAGCTTAACGCCCCAAAATCACAAGGGGAAGAGAATTAAATTCTGAAACCAGAGATGAGGATGAGAAGAACCACTAAGTCCTGAGAACAGTGAAAAAGGAATGGAAGATAAGGAGAAAGAATTGTAACTCTTCTACAGCATTTGCAATTCTTTAACTTCTACTCTAAATAATGCAGCTTTGATGATACAATCTTTTTGCTAAAGCCAGTTTACATTTAACAAATTTAAGACCTATTCTCATTTTCTAGAAAAAGAGTTACAAGTTTGTGAAAAGAGTAGGTTAGGATGCAGTGATCCCCGAACTCCCATGGACTGGTGACATCAATCTCCAGGGGTTCTATTACAAGTACTGATCGAGAGCCTCATTATTGAACATCCTGATTTAATGGGTCTGGATGGGAACTGGTAGTATGAATTGTCACTCATCTCCAGGAGATTTCTACGGGCAGCCATATTTGAGAACTGTGGTTTGGGTCTCTCTCTGTTATCCACTCACTGGAGAAGGCTGCTAGCCGGACTACAAAGACAAGGACCCACCACCGCACACTTCTTGGCAGCTTACCTTAGAGGAGAAAGTCTCCCCACAAGAAGACATGTAGCCTTGTCGTGCCAGCCCTGCACATCAGTGAAATGACATGGAAGATGCTCAGAGGCACAAGAGAGAAGCTGGCATACTACAGCTACCCCATGTCTCAGAAATGCACCTGTTTACACTGCACATCCTAGGGCTGAAGACATGATGTAAAGGGAAATAGAAATAAGTGTAAGCTCTCCTCCTACATCTGCGTCTCGTCTCCACCTCTTCTGGGTAAACAGAAACAGAGCAGATTAGAGGTCAGAAGACTGCTGGGTTGGAAGGATGACACCAG
The DNA here is from genome assembly GCF_014898765.1 of Herpailurus yagouaroundi. Taxonomy (NCBI): domain Eukaryota; kingdom Metazoa; phylum Chordata; class Mammalia; order Carnivora; family Felidae; genus Herpailurus; species Herpailurus yagouaroundi. The sequence goes on along the minus strand of NW_024412400.1, from coordinate 30,817,126 downwards.
GACCAAGGCTGGGTGCACTCTTCCAAAAGCTGACCCCTCCCCCGACAACTCCCTGGGACCCCAAATGGTCCAGCTGTGGGGTTACTCCTCTTCTGGAGAATCACACACATCAGGATTTTTCAGTGTATGTTATTAACCATCCATGCAGTCAGGCAATATTTATTCAGCTTCAATAATGTGCCAGGTACCTGAGCAGCAATTCTCAGTGTACGTTGGAGTCACTGACAGAACTGTTAAAAATTACAAATGTGCAGGTCCCACCCTAGAAATGTTTAATAAATTGGTTTCATGTAGGGTCTAGGCAGCTGTAGTTTTGAGAGTGTCTCGAGGGATCCTGATGTGGGGCCAAGGGGGAGACTGTGGTCCTCGCGCTACCCTAGTAACCCTCAAACACTGGAGCATCAAGATCACCTGGAGGGCTTGTTCACACAGACTCTGCCTTCACCCAACACTTTGACTCAGCAGTTCTGACATGGAACCCGGCAATCACTTCCCAAAAGTTCCCACGGGATGCCCACCCCACTGGTCCAGAACCACACTCAGAACTACTGAAGTACTTGGTACCTGCATCTCATGAAACCTATGGTTAATTAAAAATAAACTCTCTCATCTGTTTCTTAGCCAGCATCAGAGTCCACCCAAAGCTGTATCTCCCTCACCATAAAGCCACCCAAAGCTATTCTACTTCATGAGTCTCCAAGCCCAAGACTCCTGGCCTGACTTCTGTCCCTTTCTTATCAAACCAGGTCCTTGAGTCAGGCCAGGGCTCTTCGTAAGATAAGAAAGGGACAGAGAGCTATATTGCCTGCTGGGGGCTCTGGGGGAGAATCCCTCTCACGTACTGTCAGGTTACTACCAGAATCCAGTTCCTTGAGCTTATAGGACTAAAGTCCCCATTTCCTTGCTGGCTGTCAGCCAGGGTTCCTCCGAGTTAGTGCCTAAAACTAGTCTGATCTTTGCACACGGCCCCTCTATCTTAGAGCCAGCAACAGCGCATCAGATCCTTCTCATGCCTGAAACTTTCCTGCATCCTCTTCTGCTTTTAAGGGCTCATGTGATTACATGGGGCCCACCTGGATAGCCCAGTATAATCACCCTGCCTTAAAGCCACCTGATGGACAACCTTAATGCATCTTCAAAGTCTCTACTCAGCAGTACCCAGATTAGTGTTTGACTGAATAACTAGGGGGCAAGAGTTTTGACAAGCATCTTTAGACATGTACCTACTCCAGGACTCTACTTGTTTGTCGTGCTTCCCAGCGAGCGAGGACTCACAGAAATTACTCCTTCCTAGTGTCATCCATATAAGCAGTCAGTACCTGGACACAGAGTCTCAGGGCTTCCAGCACCTTGGCTCACCCAGAATTAGGAAGGGATGCCAAGGCCAACTGAGAAGAGAGATGGGTTTTCAGAGCCCTCTGGCACCATGAAGAGGAAGAGAGGGAAAAATGCCTCTGGTTACTGTTAAAGCCTTTCATTGCCTTAATTAGAGCTCTAATAACCGTTAAGCAAGGTTTGCAAAATGAAGATCTGTAGGCAAAGTCTGCAGCAGGACAAACGCAGTCCTTGTTCCTGGGAAACTTGCATCTGGCTAGCTAAAGATAATCCTCAATAATAGGATAGCATGTTACAGACACCCTTCTGACTCATGGCCTTTAGTCCATTGGCTGGGTCCACAGGCACAAAAGGATTATCCAAAATGCAAATCTGATCACGTCCCTGCCTGTTTCCCATCCTCCTCTAGCTCCCCATTTGATGCCAAAGATTCCAAGTTCCTTGAGTATGTAAAAGGCCCCCTGATCTGGCCCTTCCTGGTCCCTCCAGCCTCATCACTCCTGGCCTCACACCGTGTCCTGCGTAAATGTTCCAAACTCCCAGTGCATGTTGTGACATTCCACACATCCAAATCTTTGTTCTGGTTGACTCTGCCTAAAATATCTTTCCCTGGTCTTTGGAGGATCCTTAATCACCCAACACTCAACTCAGGTGTCTACTCCTTCAAGAAGGCTCTTCTCTCTCCATAGCTGGGCCAGATTAGGCACCCCTGAATGTTGATTATCCAGTTATGCATCTGTCTCCTCCCCTACACAAGAGCTCCCTGCACCAGCATGCGCCTGGCACAGCATGGGCACTCAAAGATGTTCACTTACAAGCAACAAGAATAATGCCTTTGGCAAGAACTTAGGGTACACAGTCCCAGATTTGTGCACCTTCAAGCTACACTGGAATAATCAGTGTGGGTGTCAGGAAAGAGCAAGAATAGGACTCGGTCTGCAGGCCTTGTTTCTTTACCTATAGGGTTCAATGCAAAATGGGAACACAGGGCCCCTTGTTAAGATTTATTAAAAATTTCAAGAGGGCAGAGCATTAGGGGCGCCTGGGTGGCACAGTAGGTTAAGCGTCCGACTTCAGCCAGGTCACGATCTCGCGGTCCATGAGTTCGAGCCCCGCGTCGGGCTCTGGGCTGATGGCTCAGAGCCTGGAGCCTGTTTCCGATTCTGTGTCTCCCTCTCTCTCTGCCCCTCCCCCGTTCATGCTCTGTCTCTCTCTGTCCCAAAAATAAATAAACATTGAAAAAAAAAAATTAAAAAAAAAATAAATAAATAAATAAATAAATAAATAAATAAAAAGAGGGCAGAGCATTAAACCAAGCAGGGTATTTCTGAGTGTGAGTGTGGAGCCCTGTGTGACTTCATAGGTCACACAGCCATGAAGTCAGGCCTGCCAGCCTGCAATCTTGACATGGGCTAAAGGGTGGAGCCAGAAAGGCCAGAATACTCACTTTGCATTTCCCAAAAACCTTCAAGCCTATCAAGTTAACCCTTTGACACAGTCTTTTAGTTGAAGGGGGAACGTAATTCAGCCTCCTCATTGGCTAAGAGGAAAATACCACCTGTGTCAGAACACCAGCCACGTGGCGTTGCAAGTCTATGTCCATAGCTGGGTACCTGGACACCTGGGAGCCCATTTTCTCCACACAGTGGTTGAAAAGGCCAAATCACACCAATGTTCACATGTCCACACCAGCCTCCCTCCACAGCTGGGCACATAGGTGGCAAGATGGCGCCAAATGGGAAGGCCAGGATGCAGACCAGACTGGTCCCCAGGGCACAGTACAGTCTCCATCAGGGGGACAGGCGTCCCCGGGGCAGAGCAGACTCCGGACAGAACCAATCAGTCCCAGGCATACAACCAGTGATGAGGGGCAAAGAGCTACAATTAACAGAGATCTCTCAAGCCAGTTTTTAAAATGCTGTTGGGTGGGGGTGGAGAAACTCTCGCTGGATGCCACAGAATGAAACTGGGGAGCTCCAGATCATGGGAAAACTGGAACTTGAGGCAGCCAGAGAGCAAGGAAGCTGTAAGGACAAGTTTCTCCCTCAGTGCCTCTGTGCATGCCTGTGTCTTCCCACCTCTCTCCTCTGACCAGCACCTTCTACCTCCATGTGCTTTGGACTGCACAAACCCCCGTGGCTGTGCTGGACTTACTCTCCCTGCACAAGGGCTGCGTTACTTCTGTCGCTACGCACATGGCCCAATCCTTGGTAATCTCCATATTCCCAAGGGAGCAGTCTGAACTGGCCTTAGTGAGCCCAGGCACAGAGTCCCACATGGCTGGCCAAACAGTGACAGAAGACCATTCTTGGTCCAGCTAGCCATGCTCAGGGGACAGGTTACGGGGTCCAGCCCCCAACCAGGCCCACTCAGCCTCCACTGAGGGTGTGGGCAGGGCAGGTAGGAAGGACCCTCTCTAGTACCAGACAGAACAGTCTGTACAGGGTTGTCCTGGTGGTTAAAGACCCAGATAGATATCAAGGCAGTGCCATAGGATCACTGAGATAGGCTTCACACTGGAGGGGCAGGATCCCAAGAATCTGAGGAAGGGCTCCCATCAGGAAGCAGACACCAGAACCGGGTGCAAGAAAAGGCAGAGCAAGACCTGACTCACAGTCACAGAGACTCTGCTGCATCCCAGAGGGAAGCTCATATCTGCATCTCCGACCCTCTACTATCAGTCATCAGGAGAGGGAGTCCCATTGGAGAGGTAGATCCTAATACTAGAAAGAGACAGAGACAGAGAGAGAGAGAACGAGAACAACACCCCTATCCCAAGTACTTTTATAGTAGGACTATGTTCAACCCCAGCCGTCCAGAACATTTCATGAACCAGAACACCCTTTCTTCCCACACAAGTTAATTGAGTTGATTCTACGTAGGTATATATTAATAAATATATTTGAAAGTCATAGGGAGCCAGGCTCAGCCAATACTTTTACCTTCTGGGCTCTGTAAATATGGCCCCAAGGCCTTGCTTCAAAGAAAAGACAACTAACCCTGAGAATAAAGATATGCAGAGAAATGTAGTTGAAGACATTCTCCACACTGGCCAAAGAGATTTCCTGAAAATGCAAGTAGGTCACATTACCATTTTGTTTAAATTCTTTTCACTTGTTTGCTTATTCAATAAATATATATTTACTGAGAAATGATTCTGTGATGTGGGTGCTGTAGGATCAAATCCAGATGCCCTAGTACAACTTACATGGATTCTATCCAGCTTCTGCCCACTTCTCTAAGTCAAATAGTTTTCAAACTTCAGCAGCATCAGGTCACTTGGATGGCTTGTTAAAACTGAAATGGCTCCAGGGTGCCTGGGTGGCTCAGTCAGTTGAGCATTCTACTCTTGATTTAGGCTCAGGTCATGATCCCAGGGTTGTGGGATCAAGCCCCACATCAGGCTCCGTGCTGAACGTGGAGCCTGCTTAAGATTCTCTCTCTCCCTCTGTCTCTCTCCCCTGTGTGCTCTCTTTCCCTCTCTCTAAAATTAAAAAAAAAAAAAAAAGGAAGAAAAAATTGAAATGGCTGGACTTCATCCCCCCTTTGGCTCTGAGCCAAAAGGTCCTTGATGGGGCCTGAGAAGTTGTACTTCCAACGAATTCCCAAGTGATGCTGATGCTGCTGGTGCAAGAACTACTTAGGGAGTCACTGCCTCTAGCATCCCTTGTTACCATGACCAACTCCAGACTCCTGTCTCTCTCTCTGCTTACTCCCCTTCCTCCTCTCACACACAAACACCTTCCCCACCAGCACTGAACTTCTTCCAGCTTCCATGTCACACCATGCCATAACTCTCCCCAGATCTTTAAACACACTCTATAGTTTAGCTAGAACACAATCCCTCCCCAAATTCCCCTGTTTCACTGCTATCTCTGTTTGAAGATCCAGCAGAGATGCCACTTCCTCCAGGAAGCCTTACAGGACCAGTCCCTTCCCCCTTATTTGCTATTCACACATGGGACTGGGCTGGCCCCCTGCTCTGAGCTTCAGGAGCAGCCTGTACATCTCCTACAGCCCTGAGTCCACTGAATCATCAGAGCTAGTCTGGCTCATCCTCTGTGAGGGTAGGAGTCAGATCCATCCTAGCCACCATTTCATGCCAAGGCCTGGCTAGTGAGTAATAGGTGGTCAGGAAATATTTGTTGACTAAATGAACAACATGAACTTGATTGTTTGTCTTACAGAGATGTTAGCCTACATTCGTAGTAGATGGGGTTTGAATACCTTAGGCCTATGATGCCACAGTGGCTCTCAAGATGTGATTCTCCACCAGTAATATCAACCTGGCCTGGGAACCTCTTAGAAATGCAAATTCTCAGGCCCCACCCCAAACTCTCTGAATCAAGCTCTGCGGGTGGAGTCCGGCAATCTGGTTTTAATAAGCCTCCGGTTGGGGCGCCTGGGTGGCGCAGTCAGTTAAGGGTCCGACTTCAGCCAGGTCACGATCTCGCGGTCCGTGGGTTCGAGCCCCGCGTCGGGCTCTGGGCTGATGGCTCAGAGCCTGGAGCCTGTTTCCAATTCTGTGTCTCCCTCTCTCTCTGCCCCTCCCCCGTTCATGCTCTGTCTCTCTCTGTCGCAAAAATAAATAAACGTTGAAAAAAAATATATAAAAAAAAATAAGCCTCCGGTGAGTCTGGTACATGCTCAAGTCTGGGAACCGCTGCACTGCCATATAACGAGTCCTCAAAGGAGTGAAAATACGACAGCATTCTAAAGGTCAAAGCACTCACATGTATTTGGTGAAGGGCACTGACATGCGAACACTGCTAGACAGAGGTCTTGGGGATGGTCTACACTGGTGGGCAGCTGTAATCTCGAAGTAGTCACACTGGGGTCCATAATTCTCCAAATTATTAACATTTATAAAAGAGTTACTCCAAGGGTGGAGGAGTCACTGCAGACGAAGAGAGCTTGAAGGAGAGATGATCACTCTGTCAGGTGAATAACTTGGAGATCAAATCGAAAAGCAACAAGGAAACCCAGGTGAGCTGAAGGTTAACTTTGTGGCAGAAGTAAGAAGCACTAGTGTGGGGAGGTGTTCAATTCACTGGCGAGTTTAGGGGAGCAACCCCTTCCAAATTCTGGGAGCTGCCCCCTTGTGAAAAGTAAACACAGTGGGCATCAGAGGTGAGTGCTTCAGAAATGACAGCCAAGTGGCTGTGGGAGTCTTGGGGCTTGAGAGGAGGCTCCAGGCCAGGAGTGGGGCCACCGGAGGGGTTAGGAACGATAAACAGTTGGACTCAGACAGATGAAGCAGGTTAGTACTGCACAAGACGAAGACTGTCCATACTCTCTCCAAGGTCAAGGTAAAAGAACCCAGGTGCTGTGGTCCAGGGGAGAGCAGACCATGGGTGACTTCAGAGGCTTTGGAAAGAGGAACCCCAACCTGAGCTTGGGGGGCTTACCCCTGAAGTCCCACAAGAAAGTGTTCACTTTCCCTTAAAGACTAGGCGTGTGCAAACTCATGCAGCCACTTGGCATTGAAGCAAAATGGAAATAAGAGGCTAGACTTGCTTGTTGAACCATGGCGAGTGGCAGGCTGTGGATCTACCATATGCTTCTCAACTGTCCATCTCTGTAGAGTTTGCCCCCAGATACTCTTCAAATGCCCACCAAGCATACTGTACACAGTAAATGAAGATAGTCTTGGGCTGCCTTTCTGACCCAGAAAGTGTACAGACCAGGCATGGATCTGCAGGCCTTTTCACCCTACCTTATACCTTGTGTGGTGACACCCCCCTAGAAATAAGCAGTGAGGGATGGTACCCACCCTCCCCCCAACATTAAAAGCAGTTTTGCCACCTGGAGCTAGAAAAACATTCACTGGATCCTAAGAACGGGACCTTATTTAAAATGATTACTTCTCCTAAATTAGGCCAAAGCTCAGGGAGAGCGGCAGCAAGGACATCTCAGATATCTAGTGGAGACACTTGATTCACAGGAAACTAACTGTTCCGAAAAGCCTACGTGCTTTTGTGGGAGATATTCCTCCAACACACAGCTGTGTGAGTTCAGGCAAGTTACTGTGACCCTCTGATTCTCAGGGTTATCTCAAAATGGAAACAAAAATATCTCCTAAGCAGGACTATTTTAGAATTAAACAAAATATCACAGTATCTCTCACAGACACCCAATAAATCTTAAAATCTCACACCTCTCAATTATGGAGTCCTGGCTTGTCTGAATCCTGTTTCATAAAAGGAAGGCAGATATGGAATACCATAACATAGCCCTGAACTATGGAAAAGCCACAATTTGCAATGAGCCTTGCAAATTACTTTGAAAAAATTAATGATGAAACCTTTCTTGCCCTTGGATTTGGTTTGGCGAACTGCCTTCGCCTTCTTCTTCACAGTTAGAAATGTCATAAGCACATACCCCAGAAATTGCCTGGTGAGGTTTCTGGGACCCCCTCTCCCCCTGCTGCCAGGGGAGGAACTTTTCATCCCCAGTTACTAAGTCCTAAAATTTTAGCTAGAGGTATTTTTTGTGTAATTGTGTTTTGTTTTGCTTTGGCTGATGAAGTTCTCTGTAATACTTTGCCCATAACAAAGTACCACAAACTGGGTGGCTTATTCAACAGAAATATATTGCCTGAGGGTTCTGGAGGCTCAACATCTGAAATCAAAGTGTTGGCAGGGTCTCACACACCGCTGGGGGCTGTGAGGGAAGGCTTTCTCTGCAGCTTATAGATGACCTTCTCCCTGTGTCTGTTCACATCTCTCCCTTCTGTGCAAATTGCCCCTTCTTATAAGGACACCAGTCATATTGAATTAGAAACCACCCTAATGACTTCATGTTAGCTTGATTACTTCTATAATTACCCCATCTCCAAATAAGGTCAATGGAGGATGAGAGTGCCCTGTTACCTGGCTCAGCTCCTCCGGAGAATGGCCCATTTCCAGAGTGGAGGAGAGAAATTTTCACTCCTCATACAATATTCACCCTCAACAAGGCCCAGCCCAGGGCAGCTAACTAGGAAGGTATGCACTTGGTCTCTCTCAGGCTGATTCCCTTTGGGCCCGCCAGTATGTTTAGAGACTGAACCTATAGGCTAGGCCTATCTTCATGGCTGTATTAACCATCCTGTAGATAAGGACCTTCACCACAGTGGCATCGATGTATCTGCTGGCCCCACACATCAGAAACTATATAACCAAGGGGTTCATAGCAAGGTTTCTCACTTCTCATTCTGCTCAACTAGCCACAATGTGGCAACTCCTGGGGCACCTGGGTGGCTCAGTTGGTTGAGTGTCTGACCCTTCATTTCAGCTCAGGTCATGATTTCATGGTTAGTGGGACTGAGCCCTGTGTTAGGCTCTGCGCTGAGAGTGCAGAGCCTGCTTGGGATTCTGTCTGTCTCCCTTTCTCTCTGCCCCTCGCCCCCTCTCCAAACAAAAAAACATTTTACAAAACGTGGCAACTTTGTTAAATCTCAAGATAAGAACTGCTGGAAGGTTTTGCTCCTACAGGCACAATAAGGAGCAGGCAGTGAGTGTTAAAGGAAGTGGTGTCGTAGGTAAAATGTGGAGAGAAGATCCCACAGGGTTCCGCTTACTTTCAGGCTTGGTGATTGAGAGCTTCAGGAGAAACTCCCAGAAGCAGCTCCACCTCAGGGACAAAGGAGGAGAACAGGTGACAGGCTCAGGCACACACCAGGTAGAGACAAAGAGGCAGCCTTTGCAAATTCTGTTCTGAATCTCCCATTCAAATCTGAAGCACAAATATGGGGCCAGGCTGCCAGCCCCCTGCCCTGAGTGTCTCACCCACTCGCTGCCCACAGTGGAGGCAGTGCCTTCGCTGACAGCCTTCTCAGACAAAGTACAGGTTCCCCCTTGCCCTTTCAGACAAAATGAATGTTTCTCGGTTCAGCTTTAAGATGAATCCAGCAGACACATCCTCAGAGCCATCCTCTCTGAAGGCTGCACCATGCCAACGGGGAGCCTCCTGGAAAGAGTCCAAGTCCTGACCTTGCCCTTCCAGCTACAGTAGGCCTTTCCACACCGGGTCCTCTCCCAGCCTCCCTTATGTTCCATATTCATGTATATGAAAATTAAAAGCCCTGAGATTTAATTAGGGGGATGTGTTGGGAGAATGAATGGGCAGAGCTTGGTGGTCAGCCAAGGAAGCCTTGCAGGCTCAGGGGTGGGGCTGTCTGAACGTTCAAATGGAAGAGGACAGTGGATGTGCAGACCAATCACCCCATGAAAATGGAAGCTGGCTCCCATTCTTCCTTGGACACGAAGCTGAAATGCTTTTGCCTTAGAAGGTTATCATTTAAGAGCAAAAAAAAAAGACCCCTCAGCCTTTTTTTAGCAACAGTCTTTTGAATATTGAGTTTAGTCATTCCAAAGAATTAAAATTCCAACTATGGGGAAGAGTCCTTGCATGAGGATTTGGTGGAGGGTGCTGGGAAAGCGTGCCGTGGGCACTGAAGCAAGCACGAACCTTTGTCACCTTGAAGCAGCAGCCTGCAAGCAACTGAGAGAGAGGTCCCAGGATAGCAGTGTCCCTTCTAAGTCTGTAAGTACTCATGAGGAAGCTATTTGCATTGAATTCTGGGCTCCTCTCACATCAGGAGCCCAAGAGGCCTACAACATTTCTAGCTCCAGCTTGGCCAGTATGTGGCCACTGACCATGTGACCTCAAACAAGTCCCTTAACCTCTCTAGTCTCCACTTTAGGGCATTGTTATGAAAATTGAATGGGCCCATAATAATGTATTGACACCATCCCCAGCAGGCACATAAATGCTAACCCTTTCAAGTATCATATTTACTCTCCCATAACACTAGGTCGGGGTCATGCTCTGCAGATACCCCAGACAGGCACTGAGCAGGGATGGGGGTGGTGACTTTTCCTTGGACCCGTCTCTTGACCTGTTTCCTCATCTGAAGAATGCAGGCAAGGATTACTGCCTGCTGCTCTGGGCACCATGACACCAAGAAGAGGAAAATGCTTTGAGATCTGTGGCGAAGCAGGTGCATATTTTTACACTTGATTCAAGAGTGTGTTCCCTAGAGTCAGACTCATCATGCGTTCTAATCGTCTTTTAAGCAACTGCTTAATCTGTGTGCCAGTTTTTCATCTGCAAAACAGGAACAATAAAGGCAAACATTGTATGTGTTATTGAGAAGATTAAAAAGTATATGCTACACGTTTTTTTCTTGTGATGAGAATTCTGAAGATCCACTCTCTTAGCAACTATCAAATACACAATGAATGCTGTGTTATGAACTATAGTCACCATGCCGTACATTACACCCCGATGGCTTATTTATTCTACAACTGGAAGTTTGTACCTTTTGACCACCTTCACTTTTTTTCCAAAAGAAATTTGTAACTATGTGTGGCCACATCAGTGTTAACCAGGTTTATTGTAGTTGATCATTTTGCAATATACATGAGTATGGAATTATTACATTGTATACCTGAAACTAATATAATATTACATGGGAATTATATCTCAGTAGAATAAAAGTTATATGCCTATGCACAAAGAATAAAAGAAAGTATGTGCTAAATACTTAGAAGAGTGCCTGGCACATTGCAAACGTTTGTTAGTCCTGTTTTATTGCAGTTTTTGTCTTTATTGTTATCAATAGTAGCACATGCAATGATTGTGGCTGTATTTCCTCTTTTAGGGCTGCTTGTCCTAAAAGTTGTTCATGCTTATATATCACTGCCAGAGACCCAGCTCCTTATATATAAAAATCTGACCACTGGAAAAGTGACATGGTTTCTCTTCCTCCATGGGTAGCTACCACTTGAACTAGGGGTTCTTTCCACACCACAGTCCTACAAGTCAGGCTTTACCGGTTTCATGTTTTAAAATCCAGGTGCTATAAGTCAGCATGAGGGCCTGCCTGTGCTTCCTGTTCATTTGGATTCATTTCCTGTTGTTGGGAGCAGGATGGTCTCATGTAACAGCATTAGAGGGGAATGAGGTTTCCCTTGCCAGGAAAATTCTGTGGGTGATGATGCCAGAGGCAAAAGTCCGTCCTCTGTACAGGGTCAATTCATGCAGAAACACTGACGAGCTGATAGGGTAAGGCTCTGATTCCTAAGAAGACATGTTGGCCCCAGCCAACAGGGCTGTTCTTCTAACAGGGAAGGCAGAACCACTTGGTTACAGACTATATCTGTTTCCCAATGCTGCTATAAAAAACGACCACAAACTTAGTGGCTTAGAATAACACAAATTTACTATCTCATGGTTTTGGAGATCAGAAGTCTCAAATCAAGGTGTCTGTAGGGTATACATCCTTTCTGTGAGTTCTAGGGGAGAATCTGTTTCCCTGCCTTTTTCAGCTTCTGGGGGTGCCAGGTGCTCCATAGCTTGTGGCCACATCATCCCAATCTCTGACTCCACCTTCACATGGCCTTCCACTGACCTTCTCCCTGTGTCTTTTCCTCTTCTGCCTTTTATAAGGACACTTGTCACTGGATTCAAGGTCCAGCTGGTTAATCCATAATGATCTCATCTCAAGATCCTAAACTTAATTACATCTGCAAAAACTTTTTTTCAAATAAGGTCACATTCACAGGTACTGGGGGTGAGGACTGGGATATAACTTTTTGGGGGGTCACCATTCAACCCATTACAGAAGGAATTGTTGGGCACATGAATTAATGAGCAGGATATGTGTGTGCTCCTTAATAACCAGGACCCCATCCCATGGGGAGGTACGCATAAGGATGGTCTGTGGGCTGGAAGGACCGCAGGGCATCACCAGCTTGACCCTAAAGCTGAAGCTGAGTCCCTAGAGAAGTGGGTGTCAAAACAGCACACACCCTGGGTTTGGATGTGGGCAAAACATCTGGGAGCTGCCTTGGACTGGAGCAGCTAGACGGTTGGGTAACAAAGAGCAAGAAAGGAAATAGTACAGGGCCATGTCTAGGGGACTTGGGTGTGGCTGCATTGGAACAAGGGGGCCAGAGACAGGCTGAGATGGGCCCAGCAAGTGAGGACTGCTGAGGTGCAGGCAGGTGGGAAACCCACAGCCAGACTCTTCTACCTGAAATAGCCTGTCAGGGTTACTGGCCCAGCCCCACTTTACAGGTGAGGAAACTGAGGCCCAGGGAGAGACAACACTCGCTCCCCCCTCAAACTAAAATGGTCAATGTTGCAGCTGCAGCTGAGTCCTGGCTCTTTGCTCTTGGCCCAGGACCTTCCCTCTGTGTAGAAAGTGTCACTGTCTCCTGTGTTCTGGGGAGTCACAATGATGTGACCACATTACCCAGAGGGTCATCAGGCCCTGGGAGTGGTAGAGAACCTGACAGACATGATCAGAGTTGAGTGCAGAGTTCAAGGGCTCCCTAAAATAAAGCTAACCAGAAATGTGAATATGAAGTGGGTGGGGAAAATTGATTTAATGCAGTCTTCTGATGGAGCCTGCTTTTCTTTTAGATAAGAACTTCTTCACATACACCTGTTGGAGCCAAGGCTTCAGGGTAGGGGTACCCTCCCCAGGAAGACTCTAAAAGGCAGAGGAGAAAAGAGAGGAAGAGGAGAGAGCTAGAGGTGAGGGGACGAGCTGGGGAGGGACAGAGATGCAGCAGGGCTGGTGTGACGCTCCCATGGGGGACAGACAATGAAGACAGTAAAGAGAAGGGGCAGGGGCACCTGGGGGTCTCAGTCAGTTAAGCATCTGACTCTTGTTTTCAGCTCAGGTCATGATCTCACAGTTCATGAGTTCAAGCCCCGTTTTGGGCTTTGTGCTGACAGTGCAGAGCCTGCTTGGGATTCTCTCTCCTCTCTCTCTCTCTCTCTGCCCCTCCCCTGTTTGCACTGTCTCTCTCTCAAAATAAATAAACTTAAAAAAATTGGAAAAGGAAAAAAAAAAAAGAAGGGGCAGCTGCATGGTCACTGCCTTGCCTTGACGTACACCTGACCTCAAGGACCCTGACCTCCTCCTTCAGAGGAGCCTGCGCTGTTCAGTCTCTGGAGAGCTCCAAGGAGAGGCTTACTTTGGATGGCAGTCAGACAACACCAGCAGCAACAGAAGCAGCACTGGAGGCAGAGAAGGCCTTGCGCAGCCTTTGCCTAGACACCTGCAGACACGTGGTGGAGCCTGGGCTCCCCAGACTGTGCAGTGGGGGTGGGCTTGGGCCCATCTAGTCCAGCTCTCCTGAGGCCCCAGCTGACACTCCCCAGTAGCAGCCCAAAAGTGGCAATAATCGATAACAGCTGGGATCAAGGGGGACTTTGTCGCAGACAAGTTGTGCTTTTTAAATGTTTTTGTTGTCCCGTCTCTACACACAGCACTGAAATGGACACTTTCCCGGCCCACATCTCATCTTGGGCTCAGCACACTTCACCACACACAAGCACAGGGTGAGGGAGGGGAGCACACACATGCTCTGGTTCAGGTTCAGCTGGGCCGGCACTCACTACCTCCCTGCTCTCCTAGCCCCTCATCTGGACTCAGGGCGAAAGCCCCCACACCGACCCTTCCTCTCACTCAGGGCCAGGGCCCCTCCTGCCTCCTTTCCTCCCTCCTCAGTCTCTCCACTCACTTCCGCACCCCAACCCCCCTTGGACACCTCCACCACAGACTACACCTCTATCGTGTTCCCCTCAGCCTTGTTTGTAAACTGGTCCTTCCCTGATCCCTCTACCCCCATGTCGCCATCCCTCCTCCCATTCCCTTCATTTGGCAGTGAATCCTCAGCACCGAGGCTGCCTTCGGCTCCCCTCCCACAGCACCCTGCCCTCAGGCTCGATCCCAGTGCCCTTGTGCTCAGCCCATTCTGGGATCCACTCAGCCCTGCTGACACAGGTGACCATGGAAGGTCCCACCCTTGTCCCAGGGACTCTGCCATCCTGATGCCATCCTCCCTCCCAGTGGCACCTTCCACGACTACCATCCCATCTCCCCACAATCTACTACACACACACACACACACACACACACACACACACACACACATCTTAACTTGCTCATCTCTTCCCTTACTGTGTATCTTCTTCCTCACTTGAGGACTCAAAATTTTGGAATAAGTCTTGATTCCTCTTTTCCTATACCTGCCCTTAATATTCTGCCAGTCACCAAATCCTGTCCATACTTCATAAACATTGTTGCACTGAAGTGTTGATAAAACACCCTTGTTGTGGGAGTACAGAGTTCTGAGTTCTAGAACAAAGTCTAACACTGGCTATAGAACTATTTATGGATCTCGGTTTGCTTATCTGCAAAGTGGAGGTTTGGACTAGAAGAGCTTTACAGACTCTGGTAAACACTGCTGGTTACCCATTTAACATCCTTTCTCTTTGTGTTCCTTGGAAAAATCATGCTTCTGTCCTGCATAGTAACATGCTCCCTGGTGGCCAGTCCTGGCCTAAGGGTGACATATGCTGTGCCCTGCAGGTCCTCCTGGTCCCAGAGTCACCAGCCATGTGTAAGCAGCCAGTCCTCCGGGCAAAAGATGCAAAAGCAAAGGCCTCTGCTTGTTTGATGTCTCTGTGGGAAGACAGTAGCCTATGTTTAGACACTCAGAACCTGCGGGGCTGGACAGAGACTGAGGTCCACAGGGTCCCAAATCCTATTTCACTCAGAGACCTGGATATTACTATGAGAGTCTCTCTGCCGTTGAGCTCAATCTGGGCCCATATAGAAGAATCTCCTACCAATCCTTCTGGAACCCGAAGGACAGAGTTCAGGACAAGCTTGCAGATGTGACAGATGCTCTGTCCCTTGTGTCTCCTTTGTTCCAGGTTTAGCTGGACCTTCAGCTATCAGGACGGAACTGGTTTCCAGACCCCACCTCATACTGGTCCTTGAAATAGTACCAAACATTGCAACCCTCCACGCCTGCACATAGTGGCATTTAATTTTCCCACACCAGCCTCTTGATAAAGATACTCTGCTTAACTGTTTCATGGCCTCCCTGACACTTTGCATGGCATTCAGTGCCAGGATGAGAATTTCCCAGCTGTCCATGGACAATCCCTCTGGGAATGCTCATTACATGGAGGCGTGGGCCCTCTTCTCTTCTGATCTTAACCTGAACTCAGGAATGTGGACTGGAGAAAGCCATCTAGACCAGGAATACTCAAAATAGTCTTTGAGGCACTGAGTGGAGACATTCCCCTCTGCTGGGCAAATGCCCCAGCACAAAGGGCTCAGTGATTGTTAGGAGCTCCTCTGTCCATCCCTGCCTCCAGCTCCACTAACTCCAGCTTCCCAGCAGGACCACAAGTGGGCTTGGCCCACCTACGGACCACATGTACAAGCCTTTCTCCAATCCAGGGGCAACTCCCCCTGCACCATCCCTCAGAGGCAAAGTGAGAATACCACTCTGTGCTGTGTCGTTAGCAACTGTTTATGGGAACTTCGCATTTGGGGGTATTCGAAGCCCCAGTACAGTGCTCTCACAGTTCTTTCTGGCATCAGACAGTCCGAGAACCAGGTAAGCATTCAACTTACAACTACTTAGCAGCAGTAGCCCAGCTGTGTGGGAAGTTACTGAAGTTCCTCTCAGGGATCTTCTCCCCAAAGGGAGCCGGGCTGAAGGAGGGAGGGGAAGGAAGCTGAGATTTGGCCACAGCCACAGAAGAAACACCTTGAGTGGGGCTGGGGGAAGCTCTGCCATGTGGGGAGCCCCAAGCAGCTGGCACTGAAGACCTAAGGAGGAAGGAATGATCTCTCCCCACATAGAGGCCAATCAGCCTTGAAGTAGCCCTGTGACTGCCCTTAAGCCAAATTGCTCGGTGCATACAATATGGTGGACCCCACTCTTTGTCTCCAGCAGAGCCCCCTGGAGATGCCTTCTGGAAGTTGAGAGGTGCTGACCCACCTGAGGGCTCAGTCGCCATTTGCAGACTCTCCACTAGAGGGCAGCTCTGAGCGGGGGCAGGGCTCTGCGGCTCCTCTTGGGAGCTCCCAGGGCCTCCAAGGATCAAGGCTCTGGAAGGAGCTCCCAGATTAGTGGAGGATAAGGGAGGTATTCCCATTCCCTCTACCGTAGTACATTCTGGGTTCCCCATAAATCAGCTCTCAGAGACCACATGAATGACCCAGCACCCTCCACCTGAGGTCACAACAAACTGACCTCACAACCAGATGGCCTGGCCTGGTCTGGGGTGAAGACAGAGCCGAGGGTGCAGCTGAGATGTGCAGAGGCATGTCAGAACCACCCATGCAGCCCCTGAATGTCCCTTCCAGCTCTCTCAAGTGGTCTGCTTCTCTCAGAACCACGGGGGAGACAGGGAGGGTTTTAAGGGGTTGAAATTTTGCTTATCCCTAGCTAAGAATCAGGAGGTAGGGCCTAGAGCCCTTTTTAAGAAGACAGATAAAAATGTGGCACGGGCCTGGGTACTGGCTTAGCCAAGCTATTAGAAAAAAGCCCAATTTGGAGAATACACAAAATCAGGACTGCTTTGGTCAGTGGAGGGTAAACAGACTCCCATCCTCCGAGTAGCCTGTAACTACCCACTCTCTCCAGTCCTGGCTTCGAGCAGTCACTGAAGCACCTCTTGGAAAGGCTGAGAGTCTCAAGGATACAGTTTGGAAATCACCAGGCAAGTCTTGCTAAAGGCCATCCCTGTACCTAGTCATACGCCCAGGCAGCCCCAGGCCAATGCGCATGGGGGAATAACCTCCTGCCAGATAAAGGGAAGGGGGTTAGGAAGCAGAAGGGACACTCCTCACATCGGGCCAGCCCTTCTGTTTATAAGACAAGCTGCGTCATCCCCAAAAACCCTAGGAAAAAACCTCTGACCTTCCAAGTAGGTTCCTGATGGGCAAAATGAATAGCCCGGGGTCTCTGAGCATGAGCCCCACTGCTCCCATGACTGTCACAGCCTCAGCCAGAGACAGCCTCAGACACAAGGACTCCTTGAGGCCAAGATACAACCTCGCCTACCTGGCCCAGCCCCAAGTACCATGCCTGTGTGGTGCAGGATGCCAAAGGAGGCAGGAGTGTGCTTCAGCTTGGGAGGCAGGGGCCTTGCACTGGGCAAGTCCCTTGGGCTCAGAGACACTGTTTTGTCACATTTTTTAGTAAAGACTGAAAGGAGCATTTTACACTGTCCTAGGGGAGTCCCTAAAAAGGAAGCAGATTTTTTTTTTTTTTGGATGGAATTAAAAGGCTTTGCTTTTTTATTTTTTCCTTTTAAATATCTTTGTTTTCCAATTTTATTAGCATGAACTACACATTTGGAAAGATAAGAAACCCTGTGGATCCTTTTCAGAGAATCCCTACAACACAGAGTAAAAGAAAACGATACGAGTCAGGGGTATGAGCCATATTGGGGTATGAGTCAGGGGTATGAGCCATATTGGGGCTCCCTGGGCCTGGGGTCCTCCATGGTGGCTCTAGACCCTCCCCTCTGTAGAATGCCTCCTTCAACCCAAGGGTGGGAACTGTCGCCTCTCCTGCAGAATTCTGGCCCCAGAGTTCATCTCGGGGAGCATTTCTGGCAACCGTCTTCCCCTGTGGTCCAACCAGCAAGGCAGGCAAAGCCCACACCTCTCTGGCCGCAGCCAGTCCCAACACGACTATGCTGACCAGCCACCCTCCTGTGTCCTGTGCAAAGCTCAGAGGTTCCAGGACTCCAGGGCAAACTCTGCCCCTGGCCACCATCCCAATACCTCTGCCCAGGTTCCACAGGTTCTGTAAACCTCACACACATGAAGTTTATTTTCAATTAGGGAAAAATAAAGAGAATGGTCACTGTCCCCCTGACTAACCATGTCACAAAAATGCTTCTGTGCAGCCTTTCCAAAATTACTTCTAATTGGTAGAAATCATCCCTGGATGATTGGTTCATTCTGTCAGCTGGTATTTACTGGGTTCCTGCCATGTGCCTGGTACACAATGCTTGCAAGTGAATTGATTTAGACCAACAGCCCTGGTGCAGGAGTAAGAAGGTGAACAAGACATTGTCCTTGTCTTCAAAGAGTTTAACGTCTGTAGAGGGAGATAGATAAGGCGACGTGGAGGAGGGCAGGCCTGGAAACATGGTGACAGAGCTTGTGGGGAGTCACAGCCCCATTCATCAATGGACCGTTTCTGTCCACAAGCTTCCAAACCACACACATTCTTGCACCCCGTCCCCAGCCCTGCGCAGTTAGATCTCAAGGGGAATGGAGTATTAGGGCCATGAGGAGCCTCGCTTCCCTTGGGCCTCCCCTGGTGCCCAAATTCTCTGGAACCCAAATCTCAAAAAGGAAGCAGATCTTAAAATATACCTAGCAGCAAACATACAAACAATCCCCACACATGTGCACATATAAACCTCACAGATACAATATGAGATACACATGAGTGTGTGGCTTACGTACATTTGTGGCCCACATTACAGTGCCCTGAGGCAGTATTGCAAAGTGGTCAGGTGGGTGGATCCTGGGCCAAGAGCACTCTATTACTGTCTAGCTCTGTGTCCTCAGGTAAGTTACTCCACCTCTCTGAGCCTTTGCTTTCTCCTTTGTAAAACCGCATGTGTCAGAACCATCTACCTCCAAGGCTTATTATGAGAGCTGAATGGGAAGATGGTCTGCAAAACCCTAGCCAGAGATCTGTGCCTGGCCCTGTGCGTGGACAACAGTGTTGCACAGGGGACTCTGGAAACCAGGAGGCGCTCACTCACTCTAAGTGTTGGACCATGGCCTGGGCAGCCATCACTGCTTTTAGGCCAGTTTTCCCACTGCAGTCTTCCCTGAGGAATGAGGGTCCACAGCCAGTGTCAGAAGGCCTGAAGCTTGGGGACTATCAGAGGGATGGAGCTGGGCACTTTCCAGCCTGCTTGCCGCCTGCCTGGAAGAACCGGGAGGGAGTTAATGACAAGTCCTCGTGGAGGAAGGCACTGACTGCAAGGAGACAATGCGGGGAAAGAGCTGGGATAAATATAGAGAAAGAGAAACTGTAAATAGAGCAGTGACAGATGCAAAGGGAATGAGCAGAAATGGCCTGTGTAGAGAGAGCAGCTTAGGAAGGCCGTGGAGAGACAGACAGCCAACCGACAGACAGAGAGAAGGACCACTGTCCAGGGCCATGGGCTTGAGTAACCACACAGGTACAGCCGCCCACAACTGAGGACGACGGGGAACAAAGGATGGAAACACAGAGCCTCAGCCGCCCATGACCTCTGTGCCCACTTCCTGCCTGGACATCCCAAGGGCCTTTCTCTCTGGGCACTAAGTTTCTGCCAGGCCTCTGGCTACCAGACCCGATTCGTGCCCGGGCAGTGGCAAAGCCTGGCGGGGGCAGGCAGGAGGGGGCAGCGCAGGTCACCAGCAAGCCCAGGCAGGAGGAGAAGGAAGAGACGGCTCTTCAAAGAGCTCAGTCCCCGTGGGGCCATGGGCAATCACCAAGGACCTTTACTTGTCAGCCCTGCATTCTAATGACTTTAATGAGACCTTGTGCAATTTTCTCCCTGGAGAAGGTGCTTTTCTTCTGTGATTCCTGGCCCTGTGAGGCTACACCTCTTTCCTGTCCTGGCTTCACCTACTCTGTGGGGGAGTATGGTAGAAATTCTTTCTGTCTTCTTTTTATGATTGTAATTCATTTTTTCCAAGGGGGATAAATGAGCGCACTGTCCAGGTACCTAATCATCTGCCATCCCTCTGGTGATTCACCCAGAAGCGTAGTTGGCTGATGTCCACCACTAAGGAAGGGGGGGTGAGTGGGGGGAGGGTGGCTTCCAGCTCCTTGATGGGAGAATGGTGGCCATGTCGCGTGCTCACAGACATACATGTTGAATGTTTACCTCTGGTACTGGGATGGTGACATCTGATATGGCCTCTGCTCTGGGAACCTGTGCCCAATGTCCACACACAAGGTGTTGTTGGGATGAGGTGACTTACCTTAAACTATGTCCCCTTGTGGGTTCCCTGGTTCCTTCCTACCTTTCTGAGCATTTTTCTTCGTTTCTTTTATTGATTAGTCTTTTCCCACTTGCCTTTAGATGTCAGGGTTCCCCAGGTGCCACTCTGGCCCTCTTCGCACTGTGAAGCCCTAACTCAGGAAATTCATTCACCCTCAGGACCCACTGCACAAGAACACCAGCCCCTAAGCCAGGCCCAGAGGAGCAGAGAGGAAAGACCAGCCCGTACCCTCAGGTTGCTCAGCCTTCCACAAGAGCAGCTAGAAACAGCAACAAGAAAATCGATGAGCTCTGTGCTCATGGGCTATAAGAAGGGCCGAGGGAGCCCAGCACTTTTACCCTTATATGGTAAATGAGTATATTTCATAGAACCTCATAGGGGTGTTGAGGTGGTTAAGCAGCAGAAAGTACTCACAATGGTGCCTGAGAAAATAAGTGCTCAGTAAGTGAAGGCGTATGTGGCGGCCTGAGCCACGGATGAGCCCCACTTCAGTGTGCAGCTCACACCTTTTCCTATGGTTGCAGGCGAGCACAGCTATCCCTCCCCACAGACCGGTCCCTGGGGCATCCAACAGGCACTGCAAATCTGACAGATCCCAACGGAGTGCACCTCCCGTCCCCTACTGTGTTCTCCGTGGTGACGACACCACCATTCAACCATGGGACCGGTTGTCTGAGCTACAACCCAGGAGCCATCTGCACTATCACAGTGTCCTGAGAACTCTGGCCAGGTCAGGCCGAGACATGAAAACCCCTGGACTAAAAGTTAACAAGATAAACATTGAATCCTCACAAAATCCATTCCCATATAAGCCATTCCAACTCATAGGTATATCCCCCGAAATAACTGAAAACGGATACTCCAACAAATCTTTGTACACAAATACTTATAGCAGCACTAGTCACAACAGCCAAGGCAACAACCCAATGTTCATCAGTGGATGACTGGATAAATGCAATGGGGTGTATCTACACAGTGGAATACTATTCAGCCATAAAAAGGAACCAAGTACCAGAACACACCACCCACAATGCGGATGAACCTGGAAACTACGCTAAGTGAAAGAGGCCAGACACAGAAGGTCACATATTAAGTGACATGTCCAGAGTAGGCAAATCCACAGAGATAGAAAGTGCGCTGGTGGTTACTAGGGATTGGAGAGAAGGGGAAACGAGAAGTCACTGCTTCATGGATACAAGGTTTTCTTTTGGAGTGATGGAAACATTTTGGAACCAGATAGAGGTTGTGGTTGCACAACATTTTGAATGTACTAAATGCCACTGAACTGTTCACTTTATGTGGTTGGTTTTATATGATGTGAATTTCACCTCAATATTTTTAAAGGAGGCTATAAGGTTTTCTCTGGAGAATCTGTTGATCTTGGACATAGACCCCTTCCTGTTATCAGAACAGGAACACCAGCAACTTCCAGACAAGACAGGCTAGAGTGTGGACACTAAGTGGGGAAGACAGAGCTTACAGAAAGTCCCTTTGTCCACTAGAACCCTCCTCAGATAGGGGCGCCTGGGTGGCTCAGTCGGTTGAGCGTCCGACTTCAGCTCAGGTCACGAACTCACGGTCCGTGGGTTCAAGCCCCGCATCGGGCTCTGGGCTGACAGCTCAGAGCCGGGAGCCTGCTTCCGATTCTGTGTCTCCCTCTCTCTCTGCCCCTCCCCCATTCATGCTCTGTCTCTCTCTGTCTCAAAAATAAATAAACATTAAAAAAAAAATTAAAAAAAAAAAAAGAACCCTCCTCAGATGAGCTGGCCTCCCCCCAACTTCCCTCATGAGGAGGATGCTGTCTTGTCAGTGTAGAATTGGGAGCCCTGGGAAAGAGAAGCTTGCCTGTGTGGGGTGCAGACACCAGCACTGAGGCCTGACCCCAGCAGCTCAGATGCTCAGAGCAGCCTTGCAGCTATCTGATCTTCAGAGCAGAAGGCAACTCCACCCCATCCCATGAGCTGCTGAGCAAGAAGATCAGGAGAATCCTGCAGCTCTAGGCTCAGGACTGCTGGGGGGTAGCCCCGCTCCAGAAGTTCCCAGGGTCAGGAGCAGGGAGGATGGGTTCTGGAGGTGCTGGGGCTGCTCCTCCAGAAGCTGCCTATAGGGCCAGGACATTTATTAGCAGTGGGGGGAAGGGCTCTGGCCAAAGCGATAGGCCAGAGACCAGCCGGAGGCCCCTCTCCATCATGCCTTATAGCCTTGGTGAATGACTGGCCTGGTCTTGGACAAAAATGCTCCTACTGGAAGGAATCCCAAAGGGCTCACACACTGGGACTGTTGGCCAGGGGAATGCTAAGGCTGACTCAGTCCTAGAGCATTGCGAGCTGCAGGATTCTGGGAAAGCAGCAACCCAGGCAAAGCAGATGAAATGGTAAAGTGTCATTTGACTGAGTGGGGCACTTGCTTCTAAGTGCCCCTCTCTCCAAAGCCAAGCTGCCATCCACCAGCGGTTGGTAGCATGGGCTGAATGAACCTACCATAGGGCATCTTGACCCATCAGTGGCTTGGGACACTCAACCTTCCACAAGTGAGGCCGAGAGCTGGAAGCTTGGGTCTGTCTCCTCTTACTTTACGCCTGTCTGCCTAGCTCTCCTGGCCTCTGGATTTCAGATGGAGATCTACTTTCTGCTTGTCTCTAATTTTGTTTTGTCAGCCCTCTTTACCTCCCTTATGGCACTTTTCCTCTCTTTTAACCATTCCTGTTGCTCTTCTAACTAGGTGGGGAAGGAGGTAGAAGGAGCAAAGGGAAGGAAGGTGTGCACCTCTCCATACAATCCCCCTAGTTGGACACATGGACTCCTGGTCTGGAGATTTTGAGATGATGATAAGATCCGCTTGGGTTTTTATACTATTTTTCCCCCAAACAACTTAAGTCCTGTTGATTCTCCATTTCTCCTTCCCATTCCCCTCTCCCCATCTCCAACTCCCCCCAACTGCTTTGGGGGCCCTTCCAGCTCTCCACTGAATCTGTGGCAGCCAAAAGCCTTCTGACCCACCTACCTCTCTCTCCCAGAAAACCTCTGAGCATTTCACTTCCGCACTTCACACCAGCATCAGCATCCCCTGGGAACTGGTTAAAAAGCAAATTTGCAGGACACATCTCAGACCTACCAATTCAGCAACTCTGGGGCAGGGCCCAAAAATCTGTGTTTTAACAAGCTCTCCAACTGTTTGTGATACCTGCTGAAGTTGAAAACCACTGACCTACTTAAAAGCTTCAGTGGTTCCCACTGCCAGACCCAGATTCCTTGGCATGGTATCTGGAACCTCTGGGACCGACTCCCTGCCTATCTTCTGAAGCCCGCTTCCTCCTTCCCACCCTCTACAGTCATCCCTGTCCCCAGCACACCTTGCTTCAACTCCTCCCACCTGCCTATGGCTCCCTAGACAGGGGCTGCTGCAGGCCCCTGTGCCCTGTCCCCTCACACTAAGAGACCTTCTCCTCTCCCCTCAGAGCACACTGGCCACTCCTTCTCTGGATGTCCCCTCCAGCCTTGCCTCACCTACAATCCTACTACTTAATAGCAGCCTGTCCCTCTCTCTCTTCCTAGACTATGAGCTCTCTGAGGGCAGAGCCACAAGTTTGCCCTTTTGAAGCCCAGCACTTTGTATACACATGGCACCTGATTCCGAAGCCTCAACGACTTAAGCACTGTTCCCTGGGCTGTCACAACTTCCCTGGACACACACTGCCACACGGGGGTGGCTGTTTCACTTCACTCCTGGGTTTGCTATTCCTCCAGAGATGTTGCTGGGCCCCCAGATGATGCAGAGCAAGTTTCCCACAGCTCTTCCAGACCCGTGCTCTTATTAACATGTCTTCTGGGGGTGCCCAGAGTATGTGGAAAGAAGTAGGGAGTTGGAGTCCAAGCACCTGTGTTTGTATCCTGGCTCTACCACTTTCTAGCTCCATGACTCAATGTTTTCACCTGTACAATGGAACTGCACATCTAAGTTCAGATAAGTATATGTCTTAATTTGAGTCCACCCTGAAAGCAGAGCCTTGAGACAAGGACTTGGATGCAGGTCACTTATTTAGAAGGTTATCCCAGAGAGTGGGAGAAAAGATTTGGGGAGAGCAAGTCAGGAAAGAGGGAACACCAGCATAACTATTGCTGTAGGTAATCGGGCCTTCATCCTGCCGGAACCTCTGAGAAGCATACGAGAAGCATACAGAATGCCCCCTTAAGGCTGTCCACCCAAAGCACGGGAAGTGGTGCCACTCATCACACCTCCCATCTGCCACTGGTTAAGGACTGACATGGCCATTAACTCCCCACTCCCTCCTCCAGACTATCCTTCTGAGGTGCTCTTGTTGCAGATATGTGGGTTTCTGAAGCTTCAGGGAATGCCTGAGGCAGAGAAGCGGAGAGGTGCAAGGTGCACTTGAGGTGGGACTGAGCTCATGTGGAACTTTCCACCACAGCTGCAGCTGAAATCAGAGGTGGGCCAAGGGAATATGAAATGGGGCCCTAAAAGCATCTGCTCCAGTCTGTGAACACGCACTCCCGTAGAACGCCATGACCACCTTATGGGGCCCTGTTCCTTTGAACTGAGATTGTTTAGTTGTCCGTGTCTCCACTTGACAGAGATTTGCTTGAGGGCAGGGACTCTGTCTGTCTTTCCCATCACTGTATCCCCAATGGAGAGAGAGCTCTGGACACAAACATTCTCAAAACCATTTATTTGTTGAATGCCTGGAATGAAAGTACCTCTCACGTAATAGATACCCAAGGCATCAACTGCAACACTACTCAGACTTACTGAATCAAAGGAGAGAATGTACCATCTTCTTACTAAGTTGCAGACAATCACTATCCATTCAAGATGGAGTAACAGAGACCAGGTTTCCCCTCTGACCTGAAACAACTACAAGCCCAGACAACCTATAGGAAACATGGTGCTCAAGACACTGGGCATTGGGCAGCAAAGAAGGGTTATCCCTTACAAACGGAAAACAAATGAGGTGAGCCCTGTGACTGCCCCAGTTTAATGCTCATGGAAAGTTTCCAGGCAGCAGTGAGAAAAGGAGATGATGGGGGGGGGGGGGGAGGGGAGGTATAGGATTGAGGGGCACATTACAAAGGGACATGAGGGAACATTTTAGGGTGATGGATATGTTCACTACTTTGATTATGGAGATGATTTCACAGGTATATACATATGTCAAAACTTATCAAATTGGGGGCGCCTGGGTGGCTCAGTTGGTTAAGTGTCCGACTTCTGCTCAGGTCATGATCTCACAGTTTGTGAGTTCGAGCCCCATGTCAGGCTCTGTGCTGACAGCTCAGAGCCTGGAACCTGCTTCGGATTCTGTGTCTCCCTCTCCCTCTGCCTCTCCCCCACTTGTGCTCTGTCTCTCTCTCTCTCTCTCTCTCTCTCAAAAATAAATAAAATGTAAAAAAAAACCAAAAACCCTACCAAATTGTTTGCTTTAAACTATGCCACTTTAAGAATGTAATTATACTTCAATAGGCTTTTTTTTTGATAATTGAGGGGACTGGTATTTCTGTTAAGATAATGAAGAATAATCTACATTATAAAAACACATGCAGAAACTCATTAAAGAGTGTATAAGTAATCAATATCTTTCTGGTAGGATGCTTATCTCTCTGATTTTTGACAAATGATCTTTGTCCAAAATTTGTATCCAGTTTCCAGTGAGGGTTCAGGACTTTGAGAGCAGGCCTATACAACCAGAAACACATTTATAAGCTCCACATGAGTCTCTCCCCCATCCGCATCTTGAGCCAGTTGCCATAAGAGGGGCACATCCAGCTTACTAGGCCACCTGCCAGCCTATTTTCCTCTAGAGCTTTAACCTTGTTCCCCACATTCCACTGCCTCCGCCAGAGAAGCCCTAGGAGGCTCCTTCCCACAGCTTCCCTGCCACACCTGGATCATTACTGCCACCTTCCTGAGCTCTCTGTCATTTGATCCTCTCTGCATCCACCCATCACCCCGCTCATGAACCACTCAGGTTCCCACTCCAAGGGTGGAGCCACTGGTCCCTCCACTGATCACTCAGCCCCTTGCTTCCCCCTGGGCAAGGAGAAGGAGGAGGCCCCTGCAGAGCTGTTTGGGCCCCTAGTAAAATTATTCCTCCCAATTTACCACCTATTTACCTAGCAGAGTAGCTTAAGTTCTTAAAGACACAATTCTTTCCATTTGCTCTTATACCCACCTCCTCCCCAGAATCCAAAGATGTCCCTAGGGAGCTTTGCTGGCACGTATTCAAGCTTAGCCTGGTGCTCCCTTCTCTGCAGGACCTGAGGCTAAGTCTGGCCACTGGGCCAAATCCCTTCTGTATTAAGGTGATCTTTTTTTCCCCTCAGGGCCCTGTTATGCTTCTTGACAACCTGGCATCAGTCTGCATGGTACACTCCCTCCTCACGCACACACCCCCTAACACACAGCAAATCTACCATCAAGCTATAGATAATTGAACCTCAGTAGAGGACAGGGCTCTGGTTATTTCCCAATGGGACTGTGAGCCCAGTGAAAGTCAGCATAGGTGGGTGTTTGAGGCTGGGTGAACATCACACTCCACTGAGGACCCACACAGGCTCATACTAATATATCAGGATGGTGGCTCACCTGGGTGGTCAGTCGGTTAAGCATCTGACTCTTGATTTCGGCTCAGGTCATGATCTCATGGTCATGAGTTGGAGCCCTGTAAGGGGCTCCAAGCTGGGCATGGAGCCTTCTTGGGATTCTCTCTCTCCCCCTCTGCCTGTCATGCATGCTCTCTCTCTCTCTAAAATTAAAAAAAAAAAAAAAGTCAGGATGGCCCACATAAAGCACTGTAAAGAGTACCATGACTTCCAGGCTCTGTCTCCTACTCCAACACCTTCTTGGAGGGAATGGTAGGGGAAAGGGGGCACTATGGGAGACAAGATTGTTAACTGCAGGGGATTGTGTTAGAACGTCCTAGATCCTGGGGAAGGAGAACTTGTGTTGTGGCTGGAAGTTTGATGGAAGTGTGTCAGAAGGGAGAGTCTGGGAGAATAATGAAAGAAGCAGCCTTTGCCAAGTTCCTATTAAGGCAGATACGCTCAGCTTTCAGGCTTCGTGTCAGGACTGAGTGAAGAAAGACTGGTGGGATGTCATGGCTGTTGCAAACTGTTGCATCCTATGACATTCCTGACGGGACAAGAAGCCTCGGGTCCACTCCAGCGGCTCCATGGTAAGCCCAGTAGTACCAGGTGCTCACGGTGTGGAGAGAATTCTAACCCAAACAGTTCCAGGAGCTCTAACAGCCCCCTTATCTCTGTTCGCACGGCCTGGCCCGAATCCTCACCCCTCATGTGGGTTCCCGCACCAAGATTTCTGCCTCCGGTCCTGGACCCTCCGGCCAGCCCTGTCCATTCTGCCACCAGGGAGAGTTTTCTAAAACAATGGTACCCGCCTTTCGTGCAACACGTTGCGGAAACACACGGTGCCGGCCCCATGCTGCTCTTAGTCACATTTCCTGGCATCTCCCACCCACCCAGGCCCATGTACCTACCCCTCGGGACTCGTCACCATCCACTCCACACACCAGACCCTCTCATCCTCTGTGTTTGGGGGGACGGAGACGGTGGAGTTGCAGGAGAGAGGAAGAATGGCAGATGGAAGGAGGCCCAAGTTAAGGACGGCTGAGGCAGCGAGGAAAGAGTGGCAGCCGACTGCTGGCGGGCCAGAAGTGAGTGATGAACGTTGAAGGACATCCTATCCTCGGCCGCCACCATCTGAATTAAGTAGGAAATGGGATCAAAATCCGCGTCCCCTTGGAGCGCGCGTGCGCGCCCGCACGCGCACGCGCACTCCTAGGCGCACGCTCCACGGTCACATGCTTACCGTCTCCGGCTTGTCTTTCTATGGTTCAGTGTGAGCCTCCATGAGCAGAAACGCAGACGTCCTGAGCATCCCTTAATGGGGGCAAGTCTGAGGACCCCCTTGGGGTCTAGGAAGTGCAGCAGAAGGGAACAAACCATCCCAGAAACATAAAAACACCCGTATTTAGTTTATGATAAAATTTTCATTCCTAAAACCATAGAGGAAATAAAGGGCTATTTAATAATTTGCCCTCAGACAATTAGAAGAACTCCTATCACACACCAAAACATACCCAGATGGGTTTAATGGAAACACAAACCATGATATAACTGGGGAAAAAATAGGTAAATGTCTTTTCTAAAAGTCATTTGGTGGTGAAGCCTTTCTAAGCATGGAGCAAAGGCAGAAAGCATAAAGAAAAATGATTATCAGATTTGACTAAGTGAGAATTACAATCCCCATTTTGCAGATAAAGAAGCTAAGGCTAAAAAGGTCAGAGAGCCAGCCATTGTGGATGCTGACAGCCAATACGCACCTGAGACACATTTCCCTACCACATGAAAGTCTTCCAAGGCCATGGATCAGCATCTCAACTCTATGTCCCCTGGGGTCCGGCAGCGGGGAGGGAAGCAGAAGGCACTGTGTGTAGGTGTGTGCGGGAGAGACCCTGGAGAGAGGGAGAACACACACCCCAGCTAAAGAAGACAGTGTCCCCGTGCCCATGAACAACCCTGAACCCAGGCCAGGGAGGGACTCCCTGCCAGATCTCCAGACCTCCTGCCTTGTATGTTTACAGAAGGGGGAAAACAAAGCAAAGACCAAAATAGCCAAGTCTCCAGGCCAGACTGACGCCTGTGTCCTCTGAGTTAGAGCTGCATGAAAACCTGCCCTGTGATGCAGAGCGTGGAGGCAGGCACGGAGGGGCAGAAGTGGAGGCCACTGAGACTGAGGGAGCCGCTTCAGTACACAGGCACCGCACGTCTGTTCAGAGGTGTTTCATGTTACCACGTGAAACTGGGAGCTGCCCTCAGCTTACACCCACCAGCCCGCCCACCACCTTTCTTCCTCAAATAGCAGAGATGCTTGATGAGTAACATCCAAATAGGAACCAGTACAGGATGTCTGCCTCTGTCCTCCAAAAAGCAAGGTGAAAGGAACAAAACGGGCTGGAAGAGTTTGTCAAATGTGAACTTATGTGTGTCCCCCTGGTGCTCTGGGATGTACCTATATGAGCCTCTGCCTTAAGTTCAGCCCTCATGCTTGAGGAGAGTTAACTTGAAGGGACCAGAAGGCAAAGGAGTCAGTCTTAATTTTGAATTCTACATCGGTGTTCCTCAACTTTCACGTGCAAAGGAGTCACCTAGGCACCTCGTTAAAGGGAAGATTTTCATGGCTCTGGGGTGGGCTGAGTTTCTGCAGTTCTCACAAGCTCCCAGGATGCTAGTTGGCACACCACATTTTGAGCGGTGAGGATCTAAGGTCCAGGACAGGAAAAATGGGAAAGAATACGTGATCCACCCTGACTTCCAAGACAATCAGTGAAAGGGAGAGGGGAGAGCAAGATAAACCCAGGAGAAAACTAACTTGATCATGATGTTTTTCCTACTTGCTGTTGGATTCAGATTTCTAGTATTCTGTTTAAATTTGTAATCTATTTTCTTGAGTGCTATTGTTTAATCAATAAATGTCCTCTGTTGAAGGACATTTTGGTTGTTTCCAGTTTGGGGTTATTACACAGATAAAGGTGCTGTAAACATCCATGTGTAGGTTTTTATGTGAACGGAAGTTTTCATTTCCCTGAGATCAATGTCCAGGAGTGTGATGACTGGGCCTTATGGTAAATACATATAGAGATGGCTTCTTTTCCAACTCTCATATCTTTAAGTGTTCACCTTTACCCAGTTGCATTGGCTAATGCCTCAAGGATAATGCCACCTCATACCAAGATAGTGGGCATCTTTGCCTTAGTGGGAATCCCTCTAGTGTTTCCCCATCGAGTAGTACCCTGGCTTTAGGATTTGAGTTTCATGCTAAGGAAGTAATCGGTTCCCCAGGGCCATAACGAAGTGTCACAAACTGGGTGGCTTCAAGCAACAGAATTGGTTTTGGAGGCGAGAAGCCTCAAATCAGGGTTGGCAAGGCCATGCTCCCTCTGAAAGCTGTCTAGGAGAATCCTTGCTTGCCTCTTCATAGCTTCTGGTTTGCAGGCCAGAGCGCTACACTCTCTGCCCCCATTGTCACGTGATATCTTCCCTTCTCCTTCCACGTCTCTGTGTCTCTTCTTATAAGGACACTGTCAGATAGGAGTAAGGGCCCACCCTACTCCCATGTGACCTCATCGTAAGTAATTATACTGGCAAGGACCCTCTGCCTTCTTTTGTATGTTTTTCTTGAGAGGAAGGGTGGAAACTTAATTTTCTTATGCACTGAAGTAATTTCATGGTTTTTCTTGGAAGCCCTGAGGACTTTTCTTTATCTATAAAGTCTAATAGGTTATGTCTCAGATTTGAGATGTGATCGTTCTGGGACAAATTTCTAGGCAAATGTGTTCGGAGACAATTCTCCACAAGTCACTCATGTTTCTGTATATATTTTGAGTGAGGCACTGACTGCCCTTCACTCCAGACTATCTTTTCAAGGAAGTTTGTATCGCAAACAGCCTCAGAAGGTAGAGACAGCCTCCAGGACAAAGAGAAGAACATGCTTATGGTCAACATAATGAAGCAAAGAGAAGGGATGTTTCATGCCCATTATATAAAATTCAGGTCAGCGGAGCCTGGGTGGTTCAGTCAGTTAAGCATCTGACTCTTGATCTCAGCTTAGGTCTTGATCTCAGGGTCATGAGTTCAAGGCCCCGATTGGGCTCCACACTGGGTGTGAAGCCAACTTAAAATTAAAAAATTCAGATTCCCTAAACTCAGAATTTCTCTCCTATAACATTGTATGTACAGATATCAGCCATCCCTCTGCCCATCACCCTTGAACACTAGAGCTTAGGGAACCAATATAAAAATGACAATACACTGGGTACTACCATTGCTGTGAGCAATGTATTATCTTTACCCTCTGGTCTAGGAGGCTCTTGTTTTCTACTAACATCCATAAAACTGGCAAGCTAACATCAGCTTACAAGTAGGATAAAATATAAGACTCTTCCCAGTGCTTGACAATATAATGGGCCATTTTAATAAAGTTATTTAATTTTCTCTTATTTTTGGAAAGTTTCCTTGAATACAGTTTTAAATATTTATTTTGTTCCTTTGTTTTGATCTTTTCTTCCAGGAACTCCAAATACGTGTAGACTGAACCCTCTTTGCCCATCTTCCATTTCAATCACTTTCTCCCAGAAGCATTTCACTTCTTTCATTATTTTATTTTTATTGTTTTGGTTGGTTTTCTGCCTGTCTTCATTGTTTTTTTTCACTTCAATATATTCCTTCTTTCACACGTTCTAATTTATTCTTTATTTCTGAAATTGTGTTTCCTTTTTCTTCAGTTGTCTTCCTGAGTTTGGTCAATGTTTATTGCATTTTGCTCATTTCTGTTCTTTTTTTTTTTTTTTAAGTTTATTTATTTATTTTCGAGAGAGAGAGAGCAAGCAGGGGAGGGGCAGAGAGAGAGTGAGACGGAGAGAGAAAATAACAACAGGCTCTGCACCATCAGCACAGAGCCTGATGTGGGGCTCAAACTCTTGAACCGTGAGATCATGACCTGAGCTGAAACCAAGACTCAGGCATTCCAACTGACCGAGCCACCCAGGCACCCCTGCTCATTTCTGTTTTTAGTTTCTTAATTTTGATTCTAATTTTTTAAATCTCCGAGTGCTTTTTTAAGTGTATTCAATTCACATTGAAACGTGTTATCAGTTTCTTTCATTTTGTTGGTGTTTGTTATGGAAGAATTTTGGTCAGCAGTTGTCTTATATGGACTTCGTTTGCTTTTTTTTTCCTTTTTTTTTCATTCCTGAGCATAGTGTAGACAGAGTTCACAGTTTAAGAGTATCTCTTTCATCCGTTTAGCAAAGTGCAATCTCCTTACAGATGATCACGAGAGGAATGAAAAAGGTTGGCATATCTTGCTCCTTTTTCATTTCTGCAGGGTCAGTATTTTTCCTCTCTTACTGTATCACTGTGATATACTGTGATTCACTTGGATATGATTACTATGTCAATCTACAAAGGGCATAATTCATCCCTACTTATTTGATTATTGACTAGAAGCTGTGCTTCTTTGCAGCTGCCATTTCCTGCCCAGCTCACTACCAAGCCACTTTCCCTTTGGCTGATGCTGGGAACTACTGTGTCCCAGACCTGTGCTCAGTATTTTGACACTTACTGTTGCCTTTATTTTTCTGGGAGTGATTTTGTGTGTGCTTTAGTATAGCTCTTGCAAACAGAAAAGATTTTTTAATTGAATCTGATAATTCTCTATTTTAGCTACAGTTTGGTACATTTCTATTGTGATTATAGATATATTTATATATTTATATAGAATAATTTTAGAATAATTTTATGTAGAATTTTTCTGTGTTATTTGTTTCTTACATTTACTTCAACTACTATTTTTTTAATTTACAGATTTTTTAAGCTGATTTCTCTTGCTGTGAAAAAAAAAATTTACCTGGAATTTAGTAATTCTATTAGTTACACTTTAATATTTTCTGTCAAATCCAAGTAAAATTAAATGTATTGTTACAGGGGCGCCTGGGTGGCTCAGTCGGTTGAGCGTCCGACTTCAGCTCAAGTCATGATCTCACGGTTTGTGAGCTCGAGCCCCACGTCGGGCTCCGTGCTGACAGCTCAGAGCCTGGAGCCTGCTTCCGATTCTGTCTCTCCCTCTCTCTCTGCCCCTCCCCCACTCATGCTCTGTCTCTGTCAAAAATAAACAAACATTTAAAAAAATGTATTGTTACATACATACTTGTATATATGTATACATACACACATTTCTATTTGTATCTATTTTTCCTACAATGAACACATATTATCTCTGTAATATAAAAATTATTTAAAGGTAGAGAGTTTAATATATAAATGGATAAATAAATGAGCAAATAAAAGTTATATGGAAATGATGTTGTTACACACAGGTAGACTTACCAACAGCCATAAAATGGAAGTATTCTGAAGGCAGGATCTCGTCAATCCCTCCTCTTCTAAGTGGTTTCACTTGCAAGTAGTAAACAAGTGCAGAAAAAGAACGGGTGCAAGCAGGAGTGTCTGAGCTGAGCCCCTATGGTAAGGTTTCAGATTTAGCAAATAAAAACATGACACGAGATAGCCTTATACTAAAAATGTATATGCTGTATGTCTGCGATTGAGATATAACTGTGTGTCCTATATTTCAAGTGGTCTCACCCATGCATTACACAGGGGAGTGGAGGGGGCGCAAGAGGGCTCTTCCCTGTAAACCTCTGGTCTCTCCCTGCTGAATGGAGCTGAAATGTATGCCCTCTGTTTGGGCATCAGACTCATCATCTCTTATTTGCCAACGCTCCCTCAAGGGCCACGTTAGCACTTAATCTAAGGAATGAGGACACTACTGTCATTGGTTTTCAGCCTAAGGGAGTCAGCATCCCAGAGCTCCAATCTGGCCCCTTGCTAACAACTCTCCCTGCCCCCGCCACACACACACCCAGACCTTCTGGCAGGTTCAGACCTTAGAAGCTGGAACTGACCAGAAAAAAACCCACACTGAGGGATCATGGCCAGGTATTGTGTCCTCCGAAGCTCAAGAAGACTGCTAACCAGTTGCCCCAGCAGGACCTTGCTTGCTTAAAAACAACATATGTATTGATTCCAATGGGTGTGAGCCCCCAAAATCACTGCAAAATCTGCCAGTATCTTTTGGTCACTCCCCACCCCCATCCTCACTCATGAATTTTCCTGCTAACAATTATTTAGAGGTTTCCACTGTTTCTTCTCCTTCCTAAAATAGTTACAATAAACTAATAGTTAACCATTTTGTATAAAACTCTTCAAGTTTCTGGTATATTCTTCCATTATATCTGTGATGACGATCTCTCAGTCAAGCTCTCAGAAAACGTGGGCTCAAAACAGGCTTGAGTTTGAGGCCTCAATCAATCATTTAATAGCTCGTGATTTGGACCAATTCACTGACCTTCTTCAAGATGTCTATCCCCAATCTATAAAGTGGGACTAGTACAAATGCCTTCTGTGAGCCACACCCTACTCTGTTAGAAACCATTCAGACTGACAGGGGAAAACGTTTTACACACCCCACATTTGAACTAGATCTTAACTTTTTAGAAGCCACAGCGATGAACAGGAAAAAAACAAAAACAAAAAAACTACAAGCTTCTTTTACAGCAGAACTAGGAAGCAAATAGCCAGACTACAATGTATCTATCTGCAGGTAGGCAGGCATTACAAATTAGGAAATTCTTTTGTCCTCACAGGGGCAAGAGTTAGACTTCATTTTAGTGAGAAAGGCAAGATGGAAACAAGTATGTATAGCATGCAGCATTTTGTATAAGAAAGAAAAAATGGAAAAACATATTTTATTTTCTTATTTTATAGAAACGATACACAGAGCGTAATCAAAGTGGTTAAATCTGGTGTGAACATGGGGGATTGGTGGTGCAAAACATAGCTGTTCAGGAAGGGGGTGGGAATGAGATTTTTAAACTGTGTATCTTCTTACACTGTTTTGATTCTGAAAACATGTGAATATATCTTATTCAAAAATAAATCGAGGGGCGCCTGGGTGGCGCAGTCGGTTAAGCGTCCGACTTCAGCCAGGTCACGATCTCGCGGTTCGTGAGTTCGAGCCCCGCGTCAGGCTCTGGGCTGATGGCTCGGAGCCTGGAGCCTGTTTCCGATTCTGTGTCTCCCTCTCTCTCTGCCCCTCCCCCGTTCATGCTCTGTCTCTCTCTGTCCCAAAAATAAATAAAAAACGTTGACAAAAAAATTAAAAAAAAAATAAATCGAAAGTTGAACAGAGGGGAAGAGGGTGTGGGGATGGGTTAAATGGGTGATGGTTATCAAGGATGGCACTTGTGATGAGCACTGGGTGTTGTAAGCGATGAATCACTAAATTCTAACCTGAAACTAATATTACTCTGTATGTTAAGTAACTAGAATTTAAATAAAATATTGAAATACATACATACATACATACATACATACATACATACATACAAAATTTAAAATAAAGTCTAGGGGCACCTGAGTGACTCAGTTAAGTGTCTGACTCTTGGTTTCAGCTCAGATCATGATCTCACAGTTTGTGAGTTCAAGCCCTGCATCAGCTCTGCACTAACAGTGCAGAGCCTGTTTGGGATTCTCTCTTTCTCTCTGCCCCTCTGCTGCTTGCATGCTCTCTCTCTCAAAATAAGCTTAAAAAAAATAAAATAAAATAAAGTCTACTCCAAAAGTTGTGAGTTAAATAAGACTATGTGTGTTAGTGTATTATGGGGGGGGGGGGGGTGAAGGCGTCCAGAAACTTACTATGGCATATGATGGTGATTTATTAAATGTAGCACCCTTCTCTTTTTTACAGTTTTTTTCTAGTTATAAAATGATACAGTTTGATTAGACAAAATTTTGCAAGTTAGAGGAAAGTCTAAGGAAAAATCATCATCCATTTTCCCACCACTCAGAAGTAACTCTCTTAACATTTTGCATATTACTTATTAATATTTATATTTTATTTAAATATTTCTACATAGGGCAATATACCTTAACTCAATGACATCCTTTGCAACCTCTGTTTTAATATCTGCAATATACTCCATTATATAAATGTCCTTTCTGTTCTGTTTACTTGCCTACGTTCCCATCGCCCTATCACCTCCCTGAGGATAGGGACTGTGTCTTCTCCATCTTTGTGTCCCCTGTGTGTGGCTTGTAGAGGGATCTTGGTAACTATCTGATGGAGAAATGCACAAATTAATTAATCAAAAGCATCTAAGTAGATGCTTATTGTTGGGTGTTTGGGTCATTTCCAGTTGTTTTTAATCTCCTAAATAACACTAGTACGGTCATCTGTATACATAAACCACAAATCACCACACGCGTCTTCACTTGTTTCCTTAGGCAAAATTCCTAGAAGTGGAATGACTGGCTGAACAGATAGGAAAAAACTTAAGGTTGTGGAAATCACATTGCTAATTTGCCTTCCAAAAAGTTGTCCCGATATGCACTCTCAGCAGCTGCCTAGCGGGGGCCTGGTACTGAGGCTCATCCTTGAATCTTTGCTCATTGCTTAGGAAGACCAAAAGCATCCTATCACTTTCATTTAAATGTGCCTCATTGTTTCAGTGAGGTTAAACAGGCTCTCCAATCTTATAAGACATGATTTTTTTTAACCAGTTGTCTGCTCAAACCCTGTGTTCATCCATCTCCTTGGACCTTCGTGTTTTTCTTCTATATCTTCTCTTTTTAGATTTTGAATCTCCCTGCTTCTCTCCTGATGCATAGTTTACCTAATTGTCTCCGGGGAATTTTTCAGAGGCTTAGGAAAGATGTTGACTGTGGAAGATTTCCAGCAGACATGAAAGTAGACAGAATAGTACGACGTACCCCCACCTTCCCATCGCCTAACTTCAAGGATTCTGAACATTTGACAATTTCATCTGTTTATCTGTTTCTTCCCCAACACACACATTCAGACATTTAAGAAAATTTTTTTTTCTGGAGTATTTTAGGCAAGTCCTAGACATCATAGCATTTTACCCATAAATATCTAAAGAATTTTTAAGCTGCCATATGAGTATTTCTATTTAAGTGCACGGATTGACTCCACAATTAGGAATTTATTTATAACCTTTCAGAATGCTGCCCTCTATCATTTCGCCACATTCCGTTGACACTTTCTTACATCAAATGTGGCCTTTGTCCTTCTTCAGGCCACCTGCATAGGGTACTGCATGGGGTACTGGTGAACTATCACAGTCATGCACTTAGAACAAACGCATGGCCAAGGCCTTGCCAAAGTCACCCAGGTAGGCAGGAGAGGAGAATCATCAATTTTGCATTTTGCACGTAAACAACTTGTCTCCAGGCCTGTGTTTTACTAACTGGCTGCCCACCTTAATCAAACTCAGAATTCAACAGCACCAACACTGTTAAATCTTTGTTCATCTTCATTAAATAGTAGCTGATGTTGAGAGGGGCAAACGGGTTTTTTCCCTTTCCCTGCCTGTTAAATGCAGATTTCTCTACCATGCTGGAAGCAGCAAATCCCACTGCCTTCCCCTTTGCACACTGTGTTTCGTGCAGTAACAGAACTCCAAAATGGTGACGGTATCTTTCTTTCCTCTGGTGAAACCATTTTTATCCAGTTTTAAGTAGCCGTAGAAATCAGAATCCAAGCAAGCTGCCTCAAATGTGAGGACTACAGGTGTGCAGAGTGGAAAAGGACAGGAGAGAGAGAGATCATGAAGAAGACAGGTCTGCAAGACAGCAAAAGTCGATTTTTAAAAATAAGTGCTTGCAAAGACATAACTGCAGCCAGGCTGGAAGAGGAGAAGGCCACGCCACCCCCGAGCTCCCGCGGCCCGTTCCCTGTGCTAATCCCAGTGAGAGCAACAGGAGCCGCCGGAATCTGAGCCGCCTGCCTGACTTCAGCATCTGGCGCTGCAGCCTGGGGCTGTAGGTCCGGAGAAGTTATGTCGTGCGAGTGAAGAAACACGGCTTGTCAAGGCCCGGGACCAGCCGTGGCCTGGGTCCCGAGCCTGCTTCAGAAAAGTCAAAATGCCCTTTATTGACCAGCACTTGCATTCAGGTCAAGCTTTCGCCCTGTGCCAGCCCTTTAGCATCTCCTGGCTGGGTGTGCTTCGGGGAGAGCCAGGGGCAGCTCAGCCTGCCCTAATATCAAGGAACGTTGTTGTTGTTGTTGTTGTTGTTGTTGTTGCGTGCACACGCGTGCGCACCCTGCTGTTTCCTGCTTTGGAACCTGGAATCTACAAAGCACCTCGTTCGAAATGAAGCCTGCTGTCAAGTGGTAAACAAGGTGGATTCTGGGAATTAAAATGTCAACCCCGACCCAAAGCCAGGCCTTTGCGAACATGAGTGGTGGCCAGGTGGCACCCGGAAAGGTTTTTAAAGACTCTAGGCCGGCACGAGGTGTGTGAAACCAGAGCTTTGCCTTTCCGTGGAAAAAGCTAGGGGAGAACAGGAGGAGACAGGCTCTCTCACCATGAAACGTGTTTATAGGAGAATCTTTTGAATTAAAATAGATGTACTCCCGAAATAATCTTGTTTTGAAACATCAGAAATCTTAGGAAGAGGAAAAGGCTATCAATACACTTACCCTTTGAATCTGTTATGGCCCTTGCTATTTATAATGTATTTTTCCTCCATGTGGCTTAAAATAATCAACAGACATTATCACATTAACTCTTGCAATCCCCCCTGCCCTTCCACAGACACCTCACCTTCAGGGCCACAGAGGACACAGCCCCAGGTCTGTGGATGTGGCCTCTGCTGCCCTTGCTCCTCTGAGCCCCCAGGCCTGCCGAGGCCCAGGAGAGCGTCCTGGCCGCCACAGTTCAGTCTTTCCTCACCTGCACTGCTGCCAAGTGGCAGAGAGCCTGCTGGACAGAGACCTTGGAGCATCAGAGCCACGGGACCCTAGACACTCCCTAGGCCCCAGTCCCTGCCGCAGTGTCCTGACC
Organism: Herpailurus yagouaroundi; assembly: GCF_014898765.1. Taxonomy (NCBI): domain Eukaryota; kingdom Metazoa; phylum Chordata; class Mammalia; order Carnivora; family Felidae; genus Herpailurus; species Herpailurus yagouaroundi. Next base: position 30,778,499 of record NW_024412400.1, on the reverse strand, counting down.
TACTGGTGTCACTGTGAGGCCCGCGGCAAGTCACTATGGTCAATGGTAAATGGTAAAGCGCTGGCACTTAAAAATTGTTCACCTTTAAAAAAGTAAATTAGAACAGGGTAGAGCTATCTCAAGAGAGGGTGCAAAGTGGCAGTCCACATGGTATGTGCGTGTTCACTTTTAAGACTGAGGAATGCTCCTATGAAATTTCGTATTATCAGCTTCTCTTGAAAAACCTGGGGCTGGTGCTCCCAAGCATCAGCCCTTGATGCGAGGTGAGGGGCCCTGCCCTTTCGGCAGTGAGTAGGTCTCTCTCCAAGGGACACTGTGAGTTCCTGAGGGGGCACGCCACTCCCAGTGAAGGTACTCCTGGCCCCTCACAGGCATTTGGGGTATGGCCCCTGGCAGGCAGAAGCAGGAGCAGACTTTCCGGGGGCCAAAACCTATACAATTTGGGAGGTGCGTTTTATGGAAAAAAAAAAAAACAACTATGCATGCAAAGTTAAATGCAAAATGAATATTTATTTACAATGAGAAAAGAATTGATAACAAATTACAGTTTTTGTGACAAATATCCATGGTGACAATTAGAAATCACAGGGATGACAATATATACACAATATGCACGAAATCTAGAAAGATAATACAGTGTTGAAAAATAATACTTCACTGCATGGCATCCTTCCATAATACTCTTGTCCTATGGTTTTTGGCTGTATACAGTCTGATTACATCTCCATATGAGATGATTTTATAACATTTTCTCTAGAGAGAATAGATAGACCTTTACTCTTTCCTCTAGATCAGCTGGCTGAAATTTAGTGTAAATTATTCATAGTTCAGAAAAGTTTCTTCTAGCTTCGCCCCTCATTATCAGTAATGTTATGTGCATTTTTAGGATTGTTGTCAGATTTAGAAAAACTTCTATCAAGTTTCTTTTATTGATGAGCTGCCCACAGTTGTACTTGAGGTTTGATATACTTCTATAGGCCTGTGCCTGTAGCACAGGAATTCTAATCGATTCTATTTTACATAATTCTCATAAAAAAAGGGTATATAGTACAATTATAATTGTATGCTCTGCCTTATTGAGAATATTCTTGCATAAAGTGGACTTCTGTTTTGACTAGGCATTGATGAGAATTGAATCCATTGCTTAGAGTTTTATGCGCCCAATAATCAGAACAGTATCCTACCATAGTCTCTGTACATTTCGAGCCTTGTTACTCCTGTGTTACCCAAATGCTTCAGGAACTGCATACCTTGGATACATCCATGTCATGATGCTGAAAGAGTTCACGGAACAGGCAGGAAGAGCATTCTTGGAAGCCATTCCTGTACCAGCATGGCCAGCAACGACTTATCCATGAGACTGATGCAGACCACAGAAATACATCCCACTAAACCCAAATGGATCCCAACTTCAACCCCCTTCACAGATACCAGCAAAGCCCTTGGCCACTCCAATGACAGTTGACAGTCTCCAGTGACAGTCTGGCAGAGCAGAAGAGAGAATGGACAGGCATCAGCCATTGTACTATTGCAGTTCAAACCTCTTATCTTGGCCAATTTTACAAAAATGCAGAGCCATGCACACGCACTGTGAAGGTCCCTCCCAGGATTCTTGAAAGGGGGACTGGAAAATCAGGGTCCTGAAGTTGGAGCTTCACTTGCTTCCAGGTGAATTTGCTTCTGGTGGATTATAACAGTCTCATTCCCCTGCTTTCTTAAATGGAAAAGAAAGAGGTTCAATAACCTGGAGAGACACACCCCACCATATAAGCCATAATCCTGTGTGAGTGCCCTTTCCGGCAGTACCGCTGGCTGTCGTGGTGCTTATCAATCACTGAAGTGACTTACTTCCCCAAAATTATCTTTCTGAGCTCTGTCAACATCTGGATCTTTTGGAGGAAATGCATATTACATATGGCCATTTTCCACCAGATATGCCACACTTGCAGAAAAATGACCAAGGACTGCTGTGCTGAGAAACCCTTATGCTACAGGTAGAGAGAAGTGAGAACTGCCCAAGGTGGTTGGGGCCAGGATTAGACCCCTCCTACAGCAATCCTTAGCCCAAAGCAATATTCTGCTAGTTCAGAGCAAAGTCTCAGCTTTAAGGTGGCTCTACCATCTCTTCTCATCCCTTCTCAAATACCACATGCACAGCCTTCTGTATGGTCTTGCTTAGTGTATCAATCAGGTGTTGCTCCAATATTGTATAACCATCCACTCCAAAACTCCTTGGCTTGAAACCACCATCATGTATTCTCAGGAATCTATGGACTGGCTAGAGAGGCTCTGCTTCATGCTGGAGGACTGCAGGTCTGGGTCTGTTCCACACATTTCTCATCCTCCTTGGGCCAGAGGACTAGCTGAGGCATTTTCTTCTCAAGGTGATGGCAGAGGTACAAGATGATGAACAGAAACATGTGAGGCCTCTTAAGATGCAGGCTTGGAATTGACACACTATGGCTTTCATCCATGTGCCATTGGCCAAAGCAAGTCACACTGTCAAAATCAAAGTAAAGTGTACTCCACTTAGAAACTCATGACGAGGGTGTGAATGCAGAAAAGTGTGAAAAATTGGGGACAACTTCCACACCTAGGGAGGAGCGCAGATGACAGATGGGCAAGGCCAGCAGCCCACTGTAGAGATGAGAGGATTGGGGAGCGCCACAGACAACGCAGCTTTAGCAGGGCATTTGGCAGGGGCAAATGTGGACAGCTGGGTAGATTTATTGCTGAACCACAGTGCCCAAAGAGCATTGACTAACGGATTGATGTCCATCTGGAAGAGGTTTGCAGTGGCATACCATCAGCTTCTGCTCTGCTCCGCTCTTTTCATCCACATCTTGGTTGTAAGTATTTGAATCATGTTTTATCAGATTTGCAGATGATACACAGCTGAGTAGTGTGACTAATGCCCGTTGATGACGAAACCAAAGCTCAAACTGGCATCAACAGTCTGAGTTTATGGGCCCGAAATAACAAAGATGAATAAATTAGAAAGGAAACTAACATTTATTGAACACCTACTGTATGCCAGGCACACATTTTAATCCTCACAACACTTTGAAGCAAATATTATGCACATCTTTCAGATTAAAAAACCATACACTAGAAAAAGAAGTATAAACTACATCCAAATCAGGCAGAAGTATGGAAATAAAAAATAAGCATGGAAATTAATAAAATGGAGAATAGAAAGACACTGGAGAAAAATCAACAAAACCAACGGTGGTTCTTTAAAGATCCACAAAATTGACAAATCTTTAGCTATGCTGACCAAGAGAAAAAGAGAGAAAATTCAAATACCTAAAGTCAGGAATAAGAAGATACCATTACTGACCTTACAGAAATAAAAAGGATTATAAGGAAATACTATAAACAATTATACATCAACAAATTAGATAACTCAGGTGAAATTCCTAAAAGACACAAATCAGTGTGACTGACTCAAGAAGAAATAGCAAATCTGAACAGGCCTATAACAAGTAAAGAGATCATATTGGTAATTTAAAATTTTCCCATAAATTGGGGCACCTGGGTGGCTCAGTCTGTTAAGCATCCAACTTCAGCTCAGGTCATGATCTCTCAGTTCGTGAGTTTGAGCCCTGCATTGGAGTCTGCTTTGGATTCTGTGTCTCCCTTTCTCTCTGCTCCTCCCTCACTCATGCCCTGTCTCTCTCTCTCTCAAAAATAAACATTAAGGAAAAATTTAAAATTTCCCATAAGGATAAGCAGCCCAGGGTCATAGGGATTCACTGATAAATTCTACCAAACATTCCAAAAAGAATTTATACCAATTCTTCACAACATTTTAGGAAAATTAGAAGAAGAGGAAACACTTTTTCTTAAATTTATTTATTTATTTTGAGGGGAGGGGCAGGGACACAGATAGAGGGGAAGAGAGAGTCCCAAGGAGGCTCCATGCTGTCAGCACGGAGCCCAATGCAGGGCTCAAACTCACAAATACATGAGATCATGACCTGACCTGAAATCAATAGTCAGACACTTAACCAACTGAGCCACCCAGACGCCCCAAGAGGAAATACTTTTCGATCAATTCCATGAAGCCAGTATTACCCTGATATCAAAACTAAAGACATCACAAGAAAAAGAAATCCTACGGAACAATATTCTTTATAACATTAGATGGAAAAACCCTCAACAAAATTCTAGCAAACCCAAACCAACAGCATATAAAAAGAATTACGTGCCATGAGCAAATGGTATTTGTCCAGAGAATGCAAAGTTGTTTTAACCTTCAAAAATCAATTAATGTAATGCAGCATATTAATGGAATAAAGGACAGAAAACATAAGGTTGTTTCAATAAATGCAGAAAAAGTACTTGACAACAATGAATTTTTTTGTTTTTTTATAAAAAAAATGATTTGTTATGATAAAAACACTCAACAAACTAGGAACAGAAAGAAACATCTCAATCTGCTAAGGGATATCTATTTAAAAACCCATAGCTAGCAGTATACTAAATGGTGAAAAACTAAACACTTTCCCCCTAAGACTAAGATGTCCGTTCTCTCCACTTCTATTTAACGTGCACTGGAGGTTCTAGTCAGGGAAGTTGGGTAAAAGAAAGAAATAAAAATCATCATAATTGGAAAGGAAGAAGTAAAACTATTTTCAGATGATATGATCTTGTTTATAAAAATGTTAAGGAATCCACTTAAACACTATTAGAACTAATAAATGTATTTTTATAAACTAGCAATTCAAAATTGAACAATGAAATTGAGTAAGTAAAATTAGAATTAGGAAAACAATTCCATTTACAATAGCGTCAAAAAGAATAAGTACTCAGGTGTAAATGTAATGAAATAAACTCAAGACTTGCCTTGATGAGAGAAATACAGGAAGATAGAAATAAATGGAAAGGCATACTGTGTTTCTTGCTGGGAAGACTTAATATTGTTAAGATGGCAATACTCCCCAAATTAATCTCCAGATTCGATGCAATCCCTATCAAAATCCCAGTTGCCGCATTTTTTTTTCTGAGAAATTGAAAAACTAAACTTAAAATTCATGTAGAAATCAAAGAGATCCAGAACAGCCCAAACAATCTTGAAAGCAAAGAACAAAGTTGGAAGACTCCCATTTCCCAATTTCAAAACTTATGACAATGCTATAGTAATCAATACTGCGTGGTACCAACATAAGAGAAGATGGATAGATCTATGGAATAGAATTAAGAATATAGAAATAAACTCTTACATTCATAGTCAATTGATTTTTAACAAGTGTGCCAACATCATTCAGTGGGAAACAATAGTCTCCTTAATAAATGGCGCTGGGACAATTCAACATGCAGAAGAGTGAAGTTGAAACTCTACCTCACTCCACAGACAGAAATTGATTCAAAATGGATCACAGAGTCAAATGTGTGAGCCAAAACTACTCTTAAAATAAAGCATAAGAGTAAATTTTCATGACCTAAGATTTGGCAACGGATTCTTAGGTATGACATCAAAAGCAAGAGACAAAAGATAAATCGAAGTTGAGCAGAATTAAAAACTTTTGTGTGTTTTGATAAGGACATTATCAAAAAGTATGAAGACAACCTCAGAATGGGAGAAAATATTTTCAAATCCTATATCTGATATGAAAGTTGTACCTATAGTAAATAATTCTTCTAAATCAATAGTAAAAAGACAAATAAATAACCCAATTTAAACATGGGCAAAGGAGTTAAAGACATTGCTCCACAGAAGATATAGAATGGCCAATAGGTACATGAAAATATGCTCAAAACCAGTAGTCATTAGGGGAATGCAAATCAAAACTACAGTGAAATACCACACATACCCATTAGGAAGGTATAATAAAGATAGACAATTTGTGTTTATGAGGAATTGAAGAAAATAGGCCCCTCGTGCATTGCTGGTGGAAATGTAAAATGGTGCAGCCACTTTGTAAAAGAGTTTGGCAATTTCTCAGAAAATAAATGTGGAGTTACCATATGGCCCAGCAATTTTACCCATAGGTGTACAGACAGGAGAAATGAAAACATGAATCTACACAGAGACCTGGACACACATGTTCATAGAAGCATTAGTCACAATAGCCAAAAAATGAGAACAACCCAAATGTTCATCAACTGATGAATGGAAACACAAAGTATGGTACATCCACACAATGGAATATTATCTGGCAATAAAAAAGAATGAAGTCCTGATTTGCTGAAACATAACAAATCTTGAAAATATTATGCTAAGTGAAAGAAGCCAGACACAAAAGATCACACATTTTATACAAAATGTCCAGCATGAGCAAATCAATAGACAGAAGGTAGATTAGTAATTACTTAGCACTGGGGGATGCGGGTCCGAGGGGAATAGAAATTGATGGTTAATAGGTATGGGGTTTTCTCATTAAGAGGACCAAAAATTCTCTAAAATTAGAATGTGGTGATGATTGCACAATCCTGTGAATAAACTAAAAATCCACATTGAATTGTATATTTCAATAGGTAAATTATGTGGCATGTGATGTATCTCAATAAGGCTCTTTAAAAAAAAATTGCACAGGTGGAAAAAAGAGCTCTATCCTAGGAAAGTGCTTCTCACACTTTAATGTGCACGCAATTCACTGGGGGATTTGTTAAGATACAGATTCGGAGGGGCGCCTGGGTGGCGCAGTGGGTTAAGCGTCCGACTTCAGCCAGGTCACGATCTCGCGCTCCGTGAGTTCGAGCCCCGCGTCAGGCTCTGGGCTGATGGCTCAAAGCCTGGAGCCTGTTTCCCATTCTGTGTCTCCCTCTCTCTCTGCCCCTCCCCCGTTCATGCTCTGTCTCTCTCTGTCCCCAAAATAAATAAACGTTGAAAAAAAAAACAATTTAAATAAAAAAAGATACAGATTCGGATTTACAGGTCTGGGATGGAGCTTAAGACTTGGCATTTCTGCCTGGACCACACCTAGAAGAGCAGGGCCCTAAGGTGGTTAGACAGCTACTAGACTGGGGAAGCCTGAGTTCCATTTGTGCGACACGGAGTTGCTAACAAATGTGAAGGGTGGATTAAGCCTGGTTCTCCTCAACTGCTATAAAAAACAGCTCTATATAACTATCACCTGAATGTATCAAGAGTTCACCACAGGCACTGAAACTCTGGACACTTAAACTGAATTAGTAGAAGCAGAGAGTCCATCCCAGTAAGGAAAGCCCTGGGTGCTCCCGTCTGATTAGATGGCCTCTGGAATCCCAGGTTCAGATGCGGCAGCCACATTTAAGAGGAACACTGGAGAGTGCTAGTTTGCCTAGAAGAAGGTAATGTGCATGGTGAGAGCATGAGAAACCTCACAAGGAGGACTGATAAAATGACTGGTGAGGTTTAGAAGCCAGAAGTAAAGACGCAGGCAAGCAATGCTGGCTTTAAATGAGGGCTATCCTGTGAAAGAGGAAATGAATGTTTTCTCTGTGACCCAGAGGGCAGAAAAAGATTAAGAAAGGAAGGTTGTTGGGAAGTCACTCCAATAAATTAAAGAGTCATACAATTTTAATAATTAAAAGCTTCCTGGATCATTCAGGACTCAGAAGCCGAACACAAATTGGCTCAAGCCAAATGGGAGGGTTATTTTTCATGTAACACGCAAGTCCAGAGACAGGTTTTAGGCATTCCATCTTTGCACACTGTCTTCCTCTCTGTTAATTCCATCTCCAGGCGTGTCCTCCTCTGGTGGTGCCATGATGGTCACTAGCAGCACCAGACTTAGCTCCTATCCGTTTAACAACCAAAAGAATGAGTGTCTCTCTCCCAAGGATTCCATCAAAACTCCCAGGACTTACTTTTGCTGCACAGCTTGAGTCACATGCCTATTCTTGAACCAATCGTTCATTATGGCTGTAGTGTGAAACGTGATAATGTGCCAGGCTGGGATCACATGCCCACCACTAAAGCTGCCCACACCACGAGAACTGAGACTGGAGAGGAGATGATTCTTCACAGAAAGAAAATAGACTGGCTGTTTTTTTCCTGAAGGGAGAATAGAAGTTTGTCAGGAAAACCAACAGATTTCCCAAAACTGCAAATTAAAGAGGCTCCTTTGGGAGGGAAAGAGGGAGAGAGAGCCCCATCTCTGGAGACCTCCAAGCAGAGGCTGAATGCTCACCATCATGATGCCCAGTAGGGTACAGTGGATGGGATGGATCCCACAGGATTGCCTCTAAGGACAGCAGCTCTCCGTCGTCTTCCTTCTCATTCTCAGGCACTTGCTTCTGCCTGAAAATACCTTGCATCATAAAGAAGCTTCCTAATTCATATTGCATAGAATTTTTCAAGCCCTTTCAGAAACAGACGTTATTTCCTTTTGTCTTCCCTCTTCAGCCACTTTTTGTGGCCTGAATGTGCACTCACTCTCTGTGACTGTCCTTGGCCTTTTGTCTTTGCCATAATTAAAGATGCTCTCTGCAAGGACACATGGAATGAGGAGGCTTCAGCAGAGCATTATCATCTCTTGTACATTACTTTTTGGCAATTCACCCCTTATTCAAGGTAAGGCATTTTGTTTTGCAAGAAAACAAGATCACTCAAGCTAACTAAAGAAAGAGGCGTGCGTGTCTGTGTGCCTGTGTCTGTGTGTGTATGGAGCAGGGAGGATACAGCAGTGTCTGGGGATCATCTGGAACAGGAATCACTGTCAGCCAGCAGTCCTCACAGACTAGAAACTTACTGAGTTCTCACACTCAAGATCACCATCTCACCCAGCACTCTGCATTATTCACCTGGCCAACCATTGGTCACATGTTTGAATCTTCACACTTGGCCACCAACTGACTTGCTTTTCACTGTCTCAGGTCCTGGAAGCGGAATGTCACTGGACCAGCTCTTGCTTTGCCCTCAGACAATAGGACAACCCTGGTCTAAATCTCAACTCTTTTCCAAATATCTGTGTCCAGGAGGGAAGATACAGATATGACAGCCCAGGATGCTCTTCACCAAGTCCATGGGTAAACCTATGGAACATGGTGTTCACCTAACCTGCACCCCAAATTTGTCACGTGCATCCCTCCTCTTACACCTGAGTGTTGCAGAAAAGATTTAAGTGTGCAGCCTCATGTTCTCCCTATAAGTAACCAACCAACTGAAAGGGTACAAACTGATCGGACCATCAGGCAACACAGAATAAATGTCTTTCCAAATGGCAAGGGCGGAGGAGGCTGGGAGTCTGTTGCACATGGCCTCGAAGACAGTGCCAAGAAAGGGGGTGAGATTAAGGAAAAGGAAAAAAAATTCATCAAAGCTCAGGTGTCCTCTGCACCTCCAGCCTATGGGAGAGGGAGGCTCACACCTACGAGTCCATAATCTACCCAGAGATAGAGGCTACCTGTGTGACAGGCTGGACCAACCCTAAGAAGTCCCAGCTACGCACAAAAGGAAAGGCACCTGAGTCCCCCAGTGCCCCTGTTCAGAGACCAACCACCCCCTCTAAACCTCATGTCCCCTCCCTGTGGGGTTGTCAGGGGATTCACCAGGGAAGCAGCCAGACCAACAGGACTAAGGTATCAGGGAGAACTAGGCCACGTGTGACTCAGCCACCTGCCCCTTGCTGAAAATAAGGCTGAAAATACCTAATAATGTAAGTATGTGAGGGCTCACCAGCCCTAACTCAAAGACACCATTCCTATGAAAATATGCAGCCAGAGAGAGAGAGACTGGAGGGAATTCTAAAAAATTGAAGGGAAGCACTGGTTCCAGCCACTGTGAGAGAATTAGACACGGTAATTAATGGAATCTTATAAAACAAATTCAAATTGGTCGGTCAGTAAATGAGAGTATTGTCACCCAGACTGAAACGGGTTTAAAGGAACATAAATTGAGTCAATAACAAACGTGGAAGGAGACAGGAGTCGGGACAAAGCAACTAGTGTAGCATTACTGGAGTTGATGTTATTTATTATAGGGGATTAATAGTAATAAAAAAAAAAAAAGCTCCCATGACAAAGTCTTTGAAAGAACCTACAATGTAAACTTAGATCTATAAGTAAGATCTGGTTTTAAGAGCTTAATTGAAAATATTAAGTGGGGGAACAGCAATTTAATCAAATATAAAGATGATGATAAATCACCAGGATTGTATTTAGTCATGGGAAGAGAGATCCTGAACAAGGGCTCTGGGGTAATAAAAATGTTGGGAAATGCAGACAGTTTTCTAAAGAGGACATTTGCAAAGCATTGATTGTGAACTCCCTCCCACGCCTCCCCACAGGGATACTGTACCAGGACCCTTTTAAGTGGTCAAGGCCCTCTGGGGTCTGTCTGTCTCCTACCCTACCTCAGAAAGAAAAAAAAAAACCAAACAAACAAAAAACAAAAAAACCTTCCCTGGCTACACAGACCTCCTGTCATCAACCTCATCCCTGAATATGCAAAAGAGCAGGCCCCATCCCATGCCCATGACTCATGGAGCAGGCAATGCCAGAACCCCCTCACATTCTATACACAAGCCAGGAGAAGGGGGAACCCCGGGAGCCAGAAGGAGTGCAGTTCACCACCAGACGGCTCTGATGAATAAGTGAGGAAACAGGATTAAAGAGCCACAAAGCTGCTTAACCCCAGAGTAGCTGACGTCCAACCCTCGCGCTTAAGTAGAGGGTCCAGAACATGTCCCTAACCTCAACAGTGCCACCCAGCATGCCTCGTCCACACAGTCTCTCACAAGAGAGGCTGTGGCTGGCACAGGCTCGGTGTGGAGAGGAAGGACAGCGGCGTCGTGGCAATTGGACAAGGAGGATGCATGCAGATGACAGGAAGGAATCATGAGCTAAGAAGGGGAGGATGACTCTCACAGCAAGAGACACACAGCCCATGAACAAATACAGCAGGGCCCTCTCCTCCTTAGCCCTGAAGACTTGGGCCTGCATTAGCAAGTCGGGAAGGCTTCCCTAGATCTACTGCCTCCCCACCCTTGGGGCACCTGGGTGGCTCAGTCAGTTAAGTGTTCAACTCCTGATTTCAGCTCAGGTCATGATCTCATGGTCTATGAGTTTGAGCCCTGCATGCTGTCCACATGGAGCCTGCTTGGGATTCTCTCTCTCCCTTTCTTTTTGCCTCTCTCCCACTTGCTCTCTCTTTCTATAAACAAACAAACTTAAAAAAAAAAAAAAAAAAAAGATGCCTGCCCCAACTCTTCAGAAACAGCCTGACTTGGTCATCTCTCCATACTGCTGGACCCCAAAGAAGTGGCCTCTTTCTGAGCACTGGGGCCTGTGCTCTTGGGTGTGGGGAGAAAGGGGGCATATCCAGAAGGCATAAGTTAGTATATGTGGAAGCTGAGAGACAGGTACATGACAGCGTATTTATACACCTCTCTACTTTTATGTATGTTTGCATTTTTCCATAATAACATCATTTTAATAAAATAAATTTTAAAATCTAAAAAGACATTGACCTCAAATGATTTTCCCTAATGGTCTTAACTCTCTCCCCACCTCCTCTAATACAATGGTTCTCAAACTGACCCAGGCCAACACTATTGGCATCATCTAGGAACTTCCTAAAAATGCAAATTCACAGGCTTACCTGGACCTACTGAATCAGAAATTCTGGGGTGGGACCCAGCAAACTATGCTTAACAAGTCATCTAGATTATTCTGAAGCATGCAGAAACTTGAGAATTACTGGTCTAATGGATTTTCTTTATGATCTTCCAACTCATGGCTTTCACAGATTGGTAATATTTCAAATTGTTGAAAGTCCCCTCCCCAATGCCTTTGGGAGAATGTGTTTTCTCCACAGCTGGCATCCCCTCAATCCCAGTCACATCTCACTCCCTGGACCAAACCTGCACCTGGCTTAGATCTCTGTGCCTAACTCCATGATTTAAGTACATATCCAGGTCCTGGAGGTTGGGACTATAATTTATTCACCTTAGTAAGACTTACCTTGTCACTTAGGGGGCTTCTAGGTACAAGGAACAAATTAATGGACCTAGACAGCAGGCAAAAGCTATCACCTCATCTAGCCATTAAGGTGGCTGTGACAAGTTAACACAGTGGTTCCATGGTGCCATCAAGGATTCAGGCTCTCTCCTTCTTTCCTCCTAGCCACCTCTGCTTATACCTCTCTCCTCAAAGATCAACCCCCATCATGGTCACAAGGTGACAACTGGCATCATGATCAGACAGGAAGAATAAGGGCTATTTCTTCTAGATATCTCCTATTTCACAGTGAGGGGTCCTTTCTCAGCAGACTTCTTCTCATGTCACATTGGCTGCAAGTAGGTGACATGCCATCTCTGAACCAATTGCTGAAAGGGGAAATGAGAATGCTTTGATGAGATTAGCCTAGTCTGTGGGACCCCTGAGTTCCCCGGTAGACGTGTGGACATTCCAATGCAACTGGGAGTTGGCCAAAAAGAAGAGGAAGGAATGGCTGCTCTGGGTCCTTCCCCAGGAGCCTGTGCATGACTGTGGGGGAGGGGAAACTGTCCTAGTGTGCAGCCCCAGAGAGTGAAAAGCAAATGTTGCTGAGTTGAATCACTGAGATTTCGGTACTGTTAGCAAAGCCTATCCTGACTGACAGACGTGGGATTCCTTCCCGTGCTGCACAGACATGAAACTGGATGATTTTGCTCCAGAGAAATGGAATCAGACAAGCTTTGGACTGGAAAACACCAGAGGTGATGATGAGTGGGATGAGGCATCATTCTGAGAGTCTCCGCCATCTCCCTACCATACTTTGCTCCCAGGTTGCTGACGGCCAGGCAGGAAACTGGAGAATGTTCTGGAAACTGGAAAAAACTGCCCCAAGAGAAACCACTCTCAACTCCCTTGAGTTCTTCTAACAAGATATCCAAGCCCCTTCCTGACCTCCCTACAGTGAAACCCCCAGTCACCACACCCTGTATAGCCAAGAATACATCCTCTTAATGTGAACAGATAGCCAAGGGTGGACAGCATGGCAAAAGTTAAGACCAGATCAGATAATTACAAACAAACTGAAGCAAAAAAGAAAATTAACAAACTTGGAAGAAACAAAATTCAGGGAGAAGAAAATTTAAAAAAAATAAACAGTGAAATAAAATACTTCATATACAGAAGAATTATAAGAAAATAATGTCATTTTGAAGAGGTAAGAGAGAACAAATTTTGTTTATGAAGTTTTAAAAAATGGTAATTTAAATTTAAAAATTTCATAAAAAAAAACAAGGGTGTCTGGGTGGCTCAGTAGGTTAAGTGCCTGACTGATGGCTCAGGTCATAATTTCGCAGTTCTTGAGTTTCAGCCCCGCATCGGGCTCTGTGCTGACAGCTCGGAGCCTGGAACCTGCTTCTGATTCCGTGTCTCCCTCTCTCGCTCTGTCCCTCCCCTGCTCATGCTCTGTCTCTCTCAAGAATAAATAAACATTAATTTTTTTTAATTTAATAAAAACCAATAGAAAATAGAATTAAGGAAATTTCCCAAGAAGGTAGAATTTTTTAAAAAGATGACACTTAGGGAGAACAGGAGAGGAATAAAATAATCAACTCGGGAGTTCCAAACTCCAACAAAGAATTTGCAGAATGATAGAACAAAGAAAAGGGAGGCAGAAGAATTATCAAAGAAGAAATAACACAAGGGATTTTCCCAGGACTAAAGGACATGAATTTCCCAATTGAAGGACCCACTGAGTGCCCACCACAGAGGATGAATGAGAAACCCTCACCAAGGCATGTAATCATGAAGTTTCAGAACACTGGGGCAAAAGTTCCCAGAGAGAAACAAATAAAAGTCATGTCCATATGATCCAGAATGAGAACGGTATCAGGCCTCTAACCAAAAACTTTTTTTTTTTTAATTTTTTTTTCAACATTTATTTATTTTTGGGACAGAGAGAGACAGAGCATGAACGGGGGAGGGGCAGAGAGAGAGGGAGACACAGAATTGGAAACAGGCTCCAGGCTCTGAGCCATCAGCCCAGAGCCCGACGTGGGGCTCGAACTCACGGAGCGCGAGATCGTGACCTGGCTGAAGTCGGACGCTTAACCGACTGCGCCACCCAGGCGCCCCTCTAACCAAAAACTTTTAATAGTGGGTTAGAAGACAGCAGCACAGTGCTTTCAAAGGGATGAGGGAAAATGATGCTAATTAGTCATGTTACAACGTGGATGGAACTTGAGGCTATTATGCTAAGCAAAATAAGTCAGTCAGACAAAGGTGGATATCATATGATTTCACTTCTATGTGGAATTTGAGGAACATTTTCAGACGTTCAACAAACATTCAAGATCTCAGAATCATGCACCTTTCTCCGGAAGCCACAGGAAATCCTGATTCACCAAACAAGGGAATACACTAAGGAAGAGGAAGAAATAGGACCTGGGACACAGGTGAATTTCTGAGATGGGGTGAAGGAAAGCCGCAGGGTGACCACCACAGGTGTGCAAAAGGTCTGGAGAGAAACCAGGAAGGTTAGAGGAATCTAGGGCAGATGTCCCCAGAAACTGTGAAGCTGGCAGTTCCCAGCTGCATTTGTAAAAGAGAATGGGAAGATTTCACGATAGAGACAGAAAGACAGAAAGTTAAGCAAATAAAAAATGAGGCAATTATCCCACTTCTCCACCCTCCCAGAAAACAAGAAGCAATAATTTGTCAAAGAATGGAAATGTAATCATGGAACAACAGGCTGCTTAATTGTCAATTATACTTGTAGTCATACTATTGTAAACACCAAATCTTTATTTAATCAAATTTTGTGATACAAGCAGATTGAGAGAAGGGAGGAGTAGAAGTGTGTGTGTTCGTGTGTATGCGTGTGTGTGTATGTTTGTAAAAGAGCTAAATCCTAATCTTGAAATAACAAGTCAACAGATAATGTTGAAGCTCGAAAATCAAAAAATTGAACTATAATCGTGTGTTTTTGAGAGAGGTGGACACAAGAAACCAGAGCAAGGGCTCTGTTGAGAATGGCACGTTTGGGTGGAAGAAGGCAAGCAAGGGCGTCTGTTGTCCACCATCAGCCAGACTGTGCTATTTCAATTATTAAACTATGTTCCTGTTCTTTTTGCAAAAATATCTTCTGAAGATAGAAATGATTTCCACTTGTTCCAGGAGAACCCACCAAAGCCTGGGCTTCTCCTGGAGATCCTGTGGGGATTCCAGCTGGAGGGCAGACACGTCCTCACAACAAACAGCCAGTGGCCCCCTCCTCACTTGCTGCAGAATCTTCATTTGTAACAACTGATACCACTGAAGCTTTTGAAAGCTCCCAGGGAGAAACCAACTAGCCACTCCCAGGTTAGCCTCAAACCTCCAAGGTGACCTTTCCGGGTCACCAAGACCAACAGCGGTGGTGTCCATGTGCCAGGTTTCAGGGGCTGCGAGCCAATCCTGGGGCTCCAAACAGTCTGGAGCATCGAGACTGGGGCTAAGCTACAGCACATCTGCCTCAGACGGGGTCCCAGCCAGGCGCAGACCGACACGGGTGACCCCTCTCCTGCCAGCCCCAGACCTCCTCACCCCACTCACCACACTTGTTTACACATCTGGTTACCTCTTCCCATGCAGAATCCCCCTGAAGCTAGTGCCATGGGTGGAGTGAAACTGAATCCCGACAGGAAAGACCCTGTGTTCAAATCCATACACGACCCCAACTGGCTGCATCTATGATCTATTTTTCTGCCATCAGCCAATCAGCAACCACAGTCCAGTAGTGGCAGCTACAGTCTAAATACTTTACCTTTCAGGGCACCTGGGTAGCTCAGTCAGTTGGGCATCCAACTTCGGCTCAGGTCATGACCTCATGGTTCTTGAGTTCGAGCCCCGCATCAGGCTTTGGGCTGACGGCTCAGAGCCTGGGGCCTGCTTCAGATTCTGTGTCCCCCTCTCTCTCTGCCCCTCCCCTGCTCGAGCTCTCTCTCTGTCTCTCAAAAATGAATAAACGTTTAGAAATATGTAAGTAAGTAAATAAATAAATAAATACTTTACCCTTCTTACTCAAGGAGGCCGAATGACCACAGCCATACAGATAGTAACTGCCAACTCTGCCCTATTGGCTCCGACGTCTGAATTCTTTCCTTTATTCCAGACTATATAAGTGGGGAGGGATACATTTTATTTCCAGGAGGGATGCAAAGTTTCCCTGGGAGAATATTGTAAGCATTACTACACAACACAATTTGTCGATTCAAGAATTGTTCGTGCAAGGTCCGATGCTAGATGCAGTCCCTAGACTCAGAGAGGGCAGAGCCCAGTGTGGGAGGAAGACACTACAACAAATCAGCACAGCTTTGTGATAAGAGAGTCCGACCCCCTACTGATTTCCAGGAATGCTCAGACACCTCTCCTGTGCTGTGGACGTGTCCCATGACCGGCCACTTAGCAGCAGTCACTTTGCTCCTCTTTATTCCCTCTTGTCCAGGGCTGTCTGCTGCTGAGGCCTCGGCCATCTCCAAGCACCCCAGCGCCACGGTGCAGCCACCCTCACCATGCACCTCCTCTACCACCACAGCAAGAAAGCTCTGGAGTCCTGAAGCCCCCAGAATGTGGCCGTAGCATCTGGAGCCACCTTGCCTTCTGTGCCTGAAGGGAAGCTCTGTCACCTGGGGCCAAAGCGAGGGAGCTCCTGCACCCAACATCTTTCAAGGTCTCCACTGAAAAAATCTCCTTCCATCTGAACCTTGAGTTTCATCTGTGTCCATAGGACATTAAGTTGGGGACAAATCCAAGTAACAGCCCTTCTAAAGACAAAGGTTTTACTCCTGAGCCTAACTCCTGCCTGTCTCCCTCTTCCCAAGAAGCTCCTCAATCCCTCATAAATATAGTCCATTCCCATCTCATCTTCCAGACACACACTGTCATGGCTCAGGGCCTATGGCGAGCTGACGCCCCAGTCCACACACATGTGCATACACGCATGCAGTTGCACACACCTGCACACACACACAGCTGTCCCCTGGTGCGTGACTGTCCCCCTGTCCATCCTGACTCTCCTGCCTGGTCATTCTCCCATGGTCAAGTCCCAACAACCTTACACCGTATCAGTTGGGTACAGAAGGCTGCAAAAGGGCATGTGTCCTCCACACATTTCAGGACAATGTCCCGAAATTTCAGGAGGTACAAGTATCTAGTGATTGATGGTTATGTAATAGAACATAAAACCTGGTAGTCTGAGAATAAGTTGTCCAAAATGGGAGATATTGCCATAACTGTGTTTGTGCTATGATGGGATAAAAGACACACACTTCTCAACCATTTAGACACTGCAGAACAAGGGAAATAGGAGGGCCATCCCAAGCCTGGAGGGGCCTCACTGATGGGGCTCTCAATGATCACTGCAATCACATTGAGCCTCTAAACTTCCAGACTTCTTGATCATTCCCTCAATGACCCATCAAGATAATGAAAATCCTCCCTATTTCCTCAGGGCCCTGGCCTCTGCTAGGCAAAGTTTTATTGTTGTTGGAAATCCCTAACCAATCAGACAAATTAATCTCTGATAAAAGATTAATGTAAGGACGGCAAATGGATTTCATTTCTGCAGCCTGCCATGATTGATTGGTAGGGCAACCTGAAGTGCTCATCTGAAGACTGCGGCCGGAGCATAGCACAGCAAGAGTGCTGGGATCGATGCGGGCTGTCTGCCCCCAGCCCTCCAGGGACAATACCATCACAGGTGCTGCTTGTCTGCCATCCTAGCATTAGTGGCTGCCCTAGGTTAACCTGTGCCTCTCTCTTGGGCATGGCCCTTGGGAGAAGCAAGTCTTATTCCAGACAGGGAAAGACCTTGAGCCCATGAGGAGGTACGTGGAGAGGGGGACCCCACCGGCCCTCTTAGGACAGGCTTTTCCATGCTCCAGGAAAACCTGAGCTCAATCAGTAGCATCTCAGAGGGGCCGCAGCCGTGCTCCAGCCCAGGGTGAGATAAGGGCTGAGCAGCCATCAATTGCAGTTAATCACAATGAACATCATTAACCTGTACCCTCCAGGGTGGTGACAACCATCCACGTGGGGGTCAGTGTGATCTGCCCATTGGTGGTTGGGCCCAGGTACCAGTGAGCAACCACCACCTGTTCTGGGGACTCAGGTCCCAGGAAAGAGGGTGGGAATCTGATCAGGCACTTACCGACATGAAGAGAAAGTGGATCAATCTTGTAAAGAAACCCTGGGTGCACTGAGGCCTCACAGTGGGATGAGGGATCCTTAGCCACCAGGTTATTTTTTTTAATTTTATTATTTTTCCAGGGCTGCTTATGCTCTTGCTAAAATAGTACATATAAAGGGCTCTGAAAAGGTAGGAAGTTCCTGGGGACATTGTGTGGAACCCGTGATTTCTGGAACCTGGGTGTGCGAAGTAAGAGGAGAAGCAAGTAGAAGTAAGAGAACAAAGCCCATTCTGTCTGCTTCTGTGGGGCTGGCAGACCCTGAGCTGTCACCCTCCAAGGAGAGTTCACAAACTCATGCCAGGCCCCACCTCTCCAGCAAGCCATGGCCCTTCCATTCTGGGATCCACACACTATTTGCAGAAGTTTCCAGCCCATGGACAAGTCCCAGCTTGCCCAGTTAGTCCAAATAAAGCACATAGGGACCATGATGGCAGATTGGCTCATCGGAGAGGTACACTGGGAACAGACTCCCGCAAATAGCAAGCGTGAGCTGACCCTGGCTCCAGAGGAGAGAGACCCATAAGCATCTTCCGATGGCAGCTTTGGGGTTGGAATGACTCTTAATACAGTGATCTCTGGGGGCGCTTGGGTGGCTTAGTTTGTTAAGCATCCAACTCTTGATTTCGGCTCAGCTCATCATCTCCCATTTTCGTGAGTTGGGCCTCTGTGTCAGGCTCTGTGCTGGCAGCACAGAGCTTGCTTGGGATTCTCTCTCTCCCTCTCTTTCTGCCCCTCCTCCCCACCTCAAGCTATCTCTGTCTCCCCCAAATAAATAAACAAGCTTAAAAAAAATTTTTTTTAATACAATGATCACTAGATTCAACTGGAATGCCCTTGTAAGATGGCCTTCCATCATTTTCTCTTTCTCTTTGTCTTTTCTGTTCTTTACCTAATTCTTTATCTCTTTTTCTTTCTTTTCTCCTTTAGCTTTCATTCTCTCTTTGCACAAGTGTAGACATCTACTGGATGTCAGGTGTGGCCCTGGGTGCTGGGGATGCAGAGACGAACAAAGCCCAATCCCTCTTCTGGGAGCTCTCGGGCTAGAAAGGGAGATCATAAATCTACATGCACGGAAGTACATGGCAGTACAGAGCACAGGGAAAAGGGCAACTGCTACAGAGAATTTGTCATTTGAGTTGGCATTTAAAGGATTAATTGATGTTTAAGTGACAATCAGGTAAGGATGTTTCAGGCAAAGATGTTGTCATGGGTGAAAGTACCCAGGCCTGAGAGAATATGTGGTGTTTGGGAAAGTGCAGGCAACAAGGTGTTGCCAGAGTCTGTTAGCAGAGGAAGTGTAGGTGGGGAGACTGAACAGGTAAGTAGAGAGCATGGAGAACAGTGTGTGCTAAGATAGGATTTTATCCTGAGACCAGCAGGAAGTGGCCTCACTGGATTTACCTGAGAGAGAATTCTGCATTCGGGCCAGATATGGAAGAGCATGGCAGACCAATGCTCCTCCTGCAGTGACTAGGGGGAAAAAAAGATAAATTGTGAAAAATTTAAAGATCTTTTATTATATCTTTTTTTTAAGATCTAAGAGTACTATAGAGGCAATGAAGTCCAGATGAACTAAATTTCAGCAAAGGAAAAGCCTTTCCTAGGTGAGCTGATGAATGTTGGCTGTGTTCTCCCTTGGAGACTCTCGCCAGTTCAGGACACAGGCTCGTGATGGGACTTGGCCCAGCCAAAGGAAACTTACCAAGGAAAGAGGAACAAGCAAAGTCTTTTTTTAAAAAAAAAAATTTTTTTTTAATGTTTATTTATTTTTTTGGGACAGAGAGAGACAGAGCATGAACGGGGGAGGGGCAGAGAGAGAGGGAGACACAGAATCAGAAACACGGTCCAGGCTCTGAGCCATCAGCCCAGAGCCCGACACGGTCCTCGAACTCACGGACCGCGAGATCGTGACCTGGCTGAAGTCGGACGCTTAACCGACTGCGCCACCCAGGCGCCCCGGAACAAGCAAAGTCTTCAAGGTCATACAGGCTGGCCGATGGATTGGAAATAAGAGGAGTCCCAAAGGCAAAGCTGGTTTTGACCTAGGACAGCGCTTAGAGGCTGGGCACCAGGGCTGGAAAAGGAGTGAAGTCTCCCCCCATCATCAGAAGGAGGGGGGCTGTCGCAAACATTCCAGTCTCCTTTAGGATACTTGCCAGATTTTGAACCCACCCAGAGTGGAAAGATAAAGATCTGAGCTCAAAATATCAGTGGTGTTAACTGTGTTAACTTAGCTAAATTGGAAGTGCCTTTCCCAGAATCCTTTTCCTTGTTTGGTACCAGATTATGGGTGATCACAACATAAATTGGAGATTTGGAAAGTGGATTGAGGCAACAGTCCTCTGCTGATTTACAGCAACTGCAGGGCCCACCCCTGGACACAAACACAGCAGCCTTCCACAACCCCCTCCCATAACCACATAAGGTCTAATTCATATAATCACTATTCCATGTCATTCAGACTGGTTCTGCTACTCTGATCAAACTCTGACACAACAGAGGCCACCAAACTTCTTATGTAAACATTTTATTTAATAAAAGCTATTATCATTATTATTTATAAATAATATAGATTTATGTCATAAATATTTTTATACATGTCTTACGGATCAAGAGGCAAAAATGAGGATATTATAAAGATATATCTTTATAATGGCTCATTCGGTTGAGCATCTGACTCTTGATTTTGGTTCAGATCCTGACATCACGGTTGTGACATCAAGCCCTGCATGAGGCTCAGTGTTGACAGTGCAGAGCCTACTTGGGATGCTATCTCTCCCTCTTTCTCTGCCCCTCCCATACTCACATGCGTGTTCTCTCACTTGCTCTCTCTCTCAAAATAAATAAATACACTTGAAAATGTAAAAAATAGAGGTACTTATATAACAAAAGAGAAAACTGAGTTCCATAAATTTTTTGACTAAATTAAAAATGCAGTAAAAATAATTTGAAGAGGAATATTTTTTTGGTAATACAGGTCTGCTTATAAGAGGAACAGAATTCTTTTGGACATGATAGCTTTTCACTTAATAGGGAGGGATTCAGAGTTAATGCTCCCCATCACCAAATAGATTACAAATTCTTATCTCTAAAAACCATTCTTAGCTTGTGGGTCATACAAAACCAGGTGGTGGCAAGATATGACAGGTAAGCCATACTTTGTTGGCCCTGTGATACACCCTTTAAAGGGGAAGAACTTTTAGGGCTGAAGAGGTAGAGTGCCAGCAGGCTGTAAATCAAAACTTCAGAAAGATTTCACCGATGGAACAAGGACAAACTGAAGATAAGCTGAGTCTTACTAAAACTGCAATCCATTTCCAGCCCAGCTCAATCTCTGGCTGGATTGAGCTGGTAGTCTCTTTATCCTATCTACCTAACAAAGAAGGAATCCTTGCTGGTTGAGGATATTACCCAAAGCCTCTATAATTCTGTTATACACAATGACCAATATGTAATGAAAAATTACTAGATATGCAAAGGGACAAGAAAATGTGATTGATGATAAGGAGAAAAAACAAATAATAGAAATAAGTTAGAACACTTTTAAAATAGCTATAATAGTATATTAAAGAAAGTTGACACAGCTAAACAGAGGATTAGTGAATCCAAAGACAAGTCAATAGAAGATATCCAAAGTAAAGCACAGAGAGCTTTATCTGAAAGAAAGATCATTATGGCCGCAGGGTATAGTATAGGATGGATTTCTGGGGACAAAAATTGAAGTCAAAATCCTTTGAAGAGATGAGTAGAGATTTGCTTTTTCAAATCTTCTAAAAGCAGCCAGGATGAGGAGCAAATAGCACCCAAAGCCTTCTTCTCTCCCTCCTTAAGGAAAAAGGATCTTATTCAAAACACTGCCCACCCTGCCATAGCCTTACTCAACTGAAAGCAAATAAAATCAGAGGTCTCTCAGAGAAGCATCCCCAACTTAGGGTCAAACTAGGTCTCTTTGTTTCCTTATGATAATTGTATTTCTAGCTTGGCTGAGACTGGAGGAAGAGAGGAGGAAGAAAACCTTAAGATTCTCCGAATTCCCTGGCTCTTCCTTGGGCAGAGAGAGAGAAACATTCCAGGCTCCAAACCAGCCTGCTGACTATCTCATCACTGACTGTTTCCCAGAATGTTAGTGGAGACTCTGCACCACTACCAACCCTCCTGGAAAACCATAAGCTTCCAGCTGATCGGAAGTTGTGAAGTGCAGCCAATCCAGGTCCTGGCAGAAAATCAGTCCACGTTAAAATGAAATAGCGAGCTGGGGGTAAAGGTGGGGAAGTAGGCAGGAAAACTCCCTTCAGGGGGAAAGCTCTACGTGATGCTCATTCATTCAGCAACGTGAAACCTCTATTATGTGCCAGGTATAGGTCTAGGCCTGAGAACACAGCAGGAAACAAGATAGGCAAGGCTACTTGACTGTATCTCAGGCACTTTAATCGGTTTATACAGTAAATAAATACATAAGCAAGAAATTATCAGTTTGTGAAAAGTGTTATGATGAAATTAAAAAGGCATGATGTAGTAATATAAAATGGTAATTTGGGTGGCCAGGGAAGTCTTCTCTGAGTTGGTGATGTTTAGACTAAGATCTGAATGACAAGAAGGAGCCAGCCATGTGGAAACCTGAGTTAGGAACCTTTTAAGCTCCCTCACCAACCCCACCCCCCTACACACACAGACACACACACACACACACACACACACACACACACACACCAAAAAAAAGATCATTTCAAGCAGAGGAAGGAGCTAGGACAAATGTCCTAAAGGCTAGTGTAGCTGGAGGATAGTGGGTGCTGGGGAGAGAAAGAAAGAGTAAGGTAGGAAATGTGGGGGGTACCTGGGTGGCTCAGGTGGTTAAGCATCCGACTCTTGATCTCTGCTAAGATCATGATCTCACAGTTCATGAGACTGAGCCCCACATTAGGCTCTACACTGACACGTATGGAGCCTGCTTGGGTTTCCCTCTCTTTCTCTGCCCCTCCCTCACACTTGAGCTCTCTCTCAAAATAAATAAACTTAAAAAAGAGGGTAGGAAAGGTGGGAAGAAGCCAGTTATATAATTTCTTAATCATTATGACACAGAGCTTGATTTTATGTGCGATGGAAAGTCATCAGGGATTGAAACTACATAGAAGAGCCCTCTGCATTGTTTCCTACTTCGGCTTGATTTCATGGCTCTGATCTTCTGGTTACTAATGAATCTCTCCCCAAATTCTTCTACCCCTCAGCCTTTGTCAGGCCTTTGGCTCAGGCCAAAAATCTTGGAGTCACCCCTGACTCCTCTTTCTTGAAACCCTGAGAAAATTCTGTGGGGTTTACCTTTGGTGTATGTCAGTATCCGATACTTCTCACCAACCCCTCTGCTGTGCCCCACATAAGCCACTGTCATCCCACACCTGGGTGATTAAAACTGTCTTTTTCCTCTTTTTTTTTTTTAATGGCTATCAGCAATGTTCATGTGATAGCCTTTTTTTTAATGTTTATTTTTGAGAGAGAAAGAGTAGGGGAGGGGCAGAGAGAAAGAGACAGAGGACCCAGAGTGGGTCCTGCACTGACATCTGAGAGCCTGACGCAGGGCTCAAATTCATGAACTGTGAGATCGTGACCTGAGCCAAAGTCCGATGCTCAACCGATTGAACCACCAAGGCGCCCCCCCAGAGAGAGCCTCTTAAATAGCCAAGCATACCAGTTTATGCCACTCCCATGCTCTGAGAGCCTCCTTGGTTCCCATCTCACTCCAGGTAAAATCTGAAGTTCTTATACACACTTATCAGGTCTCTAGGGTATCTGCTCCTCATCACTTCTCTCCCCCCACCACCTCCCACTGCCCCTCACTCACTCCATCCCCGGGTCCCTGGCCTCCCTGCCACCACAATGCTCTACCCCTGGGGCCTTTGCAGTTCCCTCTGTCCCGAACACCCTTTCCCTGGATAGCCCACAATGTACCCCCTCCTCCAGCAAATGTTGGGTCAAAGGCTACCCCTCAGCAGAGCCCTGTTTGTCTACACTGTTAAGTCAAGCAAACTGTCCCCATCCTGGCACTCTGTACCCTCCTTACACAGCTTTAATGCTCTTGTGTGTGTGTGTGTGTGTGTGTGTGTGTGTGTGTGTGTGTGTGGTCTTCCCACCTTCTAAAACACTGTACAATTTACCTATTTATTATGGTAATTGATTATCATCTGGTCTGTCCACCAATGTGGATGAATTTCTGTGAGGGTATGCATCATGTCTATTTTGTTCTCTTTACGCCAAACCCCCGAAGAAGCATATAGTCAATGCTCAATTAGTATTTCTGAATAAACATTGTTGAATGTATTGATAATTTTGAAATTTTTACTCTCTGCCCTAGATCAGCATAGGACGTGAAAATCATTATATGTGATAATATTTATATCCACAGCATGTCACTCAATCATTCCAGAAAAGGTTTTTGAAAAGAAAAAAAAAAAAAAACCAGTTTGAGCAGTGTATGCTGACCACAAATGCAATACCTTGGCCTCCAAGTTGGACATGATGAATTGAATACATGCGTCCTCCCTAGATCCCAACAAAAAAGGCAGAATGAACCCATAAAGACAAAAAGAACAAGAGGGAGGTGACAGCCACCACACAGGTGGCAAGGGAGAACTGTGCTTGTCCGAAGGGAGGGAAGCCAGGAAGGAAGCTGGTTCCTGCTGAAGCATCTAGAACTGGAAGAACGAGGCTGCTCTGACAGGTGGGGTTGAGCACAAGAGGATGGACTGATGATCCGTGTGAGAGACAGCGGGAACCCCACACCCCCTTCCACCCCACGGACAGCAACCACACACGGACTGCTAACTTCACATAACTTGTGACGTAGCTACTTTAGAAAGATGTTATCAGGGGCGCCTGGGTGGCGCAGTCGGTTAAGCATCCGACTTCAGCCAGGTCACGATCTCGCGGTCCGTGGGTTCGAGCCCCGTGTTGGGCTCTGGGCTGATGGCTCAGAGCCTGGAGCCTGTTTCCGATTCTGTGTCTCCCTCTCTCTCTGCCCCTCGCCCGTTCATGCTCTGTCTCTCTCTGTCCCAAAAATAAAAATAAACATTGAAAAAAAAATTTTTTTAAAAAGAAAGATGTTATCAGTAGGGTGTTGGGGTGGCTCAATCAATTAAGCATCCAGCTCTTGATTTTCACTCAGGTCATGATCTCATGGTTTGCGAGAGTGAGCCCCGCGTGGGGCTCTGTGCTAACAGTGAGGCGCCTGCTTGGGGTTCTCTCTCTCTCTCTCTCTCTCTCTCTCTCTCTCTCTCTCTGTTCCTACTCCGCTCATGCTTGCTCTCTCTCTCAAAGTAAGTTTTATACAAAGAAAAGAAAAGAAGAGAAAAGAAAAGAAAGATGTTATTAGGACACGTCTGCGAGATGGGGAGGGGATGAGAGAGAGAAGACGTATTCCATGTTTGGAGTTCAGCAGGAAACAAGGAAAACCTGAAGCTCGCATGCTAGCAGTATCAGGAGGGCGGCAACTACTGAGAGTGGAAAGTGCTCACCTGTGGGAAGCGTGAGATGTGACGGAGGAGGGATGGAACAGGAGCCCGCTGTTCTCCTTTATAAGCATTACAGAACTAGCCGTCTTTTAAACTATGTCCGTATAGCCCTTTTGTAAAAATGAAAACGGAATTTCTGGCTGCCGTGTGGAGAATAGACTGGAGAAGGCAAGAAGGGAATGAGGGAAACCCCGTAAGTAGTCCAGGGGAGAGGTGGTAAGGACGGGGCCAGCGTGGCAAGAACAGAAGTGGAGAGAACTGGCCACATTTGCTAAGCTCACGACAGAGTCTACATGACTTCCTGAAGGACTGACTATAGGTGTTCAAAAGTAACAGGAATCAAATTTAATTTCTAGGCATCTGGTTGGAGGTGCTTGGGTCACAGTGGAGAAGTGAATGCCTAGGGCACAGCATTCAAGGAGGCCTTGCTCCCAGGGCCACCTAGGTCCAGGTGGGCACCTGAGGGTGAGGGTCTCCTGAACTGCTGTGCTTACCTCACTCTAGTCCCAGCCTTGACTTGGAAGATTCTAGTGCTGTTTACTGAGATGGGCAAATGAGTGGGAAAAGTACAAGTCACAAGGGAGGACAGAGAGTGATAGAAGTTTTAGTTTGGACAAGTCATGAGTTGTCAAGCTGTACAAGTCTGCAGCTCAGGGGTATAGCCAGGTTGGAGATGGAAATTCAAATGTCTCAGCATAGAGATTATCCTGAAAGTCATGGGTCAAGACTGGATAACCCAGAGAGAGCGGGTATGAAGAGTAAAGGAGGGACCAGAGGAGAGATATTCCAACCTGTAACAATGAAGAGGAAAGGAATGAAAAGGGTGAAGGAGCAGCCAGAGAAGTAGGAAGGAAACTGGGAGAGGCTGCTGTTCCAAAGCCAAGAAGAAAGGCTTTGCAGAGGAGACCATCCCGAATGCTTCACAGCCCAACCCCTTACGGAGATTGTCCTGTGAAGAAGATAAAATGCATGAGGCGCCTGGATGGCTCAGTCGAGTGTCTGACTCTTGATTTCGACTCAGATCATGACCTCATGATTCATGAGATCAAGTCTCGCACTGTCAGTGCAGAGCCTACTTAGGATTCTCTCATTCTCTCTCTCTCTCTCTCTCTCTCTCTCTCTCTCTCTCTCTCCCTCTCTGCCCCTCCCTTCCCCCCCCTCAAAATAAATAAACCCTAAAAAAAAGAAGACGAAATGTTTGTGTGCCCCATCTTGCCCACGGCCAGCCTCCATATGTCCACCTAGGACTTCAGATAACTCAGCTTTCCTCCACCTGTGGTATGGCCTGTCATTCTGCTTCCTCCCAGCTTCCAGGTCATGCCTTTCCCTGCAGTCTGTGGCCTATCCATTCCCCAGGACTTCAGACGCCTCCTGTCTTGACCTTTGCTTTCTAAGGACTGGACTTTGGTCATTCATTCAACAACTGTTTACGAAGAACCCAGTGTGCCAGCTATGGTGCTGGGCACAGTGAATACAAAAATAATTAGGGCAAAGTAGTTACCCTGAAAGACTCTTGCCTGCCATGACACTCTCTGCCCTGCACCCTTTCAGATAAAACTCTTCACCTGCCCGAGTCTGTATTCTGGCTCCAAGCCCCCTGGCCAAACCCACCAGAAGCCGCAGTGAGCCTCCACGGGATGGCGAGGGGCCTAAACATTTCCCTTTCCACGAGGTATGGCCTCATTGGAACACAGACCAATCCACTCTGGGGAAATGCATGCCTAGGATAAGCCAAAGTACGTGCCCATTCAGCCCAGATCCTAGTACAGTGCCTGGCACATGGTCGTGCATGGAATGGTAGATGAATAAATGAAGTGCCCACCCTGATTTCAATTCAAATGATCTTTTGCAACAACAAAAACAAATACATAAGGGATCTTTGCATGGCAGACACTGATGAAGGTTGCCTGCGGGAGGGGTGTGCAAAGTCAATCTGCCTAGAGACAAGGAAGGCATGGACGAGGGAAGCCCAGACATCTCCGCTCCCATGGGACCCCCCGATCCCAAGCTGAGACCATGAACCCACTGCCTATTCCATCTGCAGTCTGATGCTCCGGCTGGGTCCTGGAGCTAGCCCAGCATCCCATTCTCCAGAACATGTGGCTGTAGCAGCAGTTTGGAGCTTGGAGCAGCCTCTCAACAATCTCAGCCTGACACGCAGCAACTGAAAACTCCCAACAAGAGACTGCATTCCTGGGCTAGGGGTGTGGAATGGAGGTGGGTATTCCAGACCTCTTATGGAAACTGACCCTGGACACAGAGGGCGGGAAGGGCAGCCCCAGGCTTTGTGCCACCTCAACCCCCTTCACTTAGAAGCCAGAGAAACTAGACTGCCTGACTCTAGCTAGCAGATGAAAGGAACCCGTTTACTGATTCGTGGCTCAGCCAAGGGACTGTTCAGCTCTTACTTCAGCCAGCCTTGTATAACTTTCCAGAGTCAACTGTCCAAGTACGTATATCATCATCCCAGCCTAGAGCTGCTTTGGGAACCTCTACACACGACCACATAGATACACAGCTTGTTGGTTTTAAGGCAAATCCTATTCAGGGCTCCCTCCCGAAGGTAAGTTGGAAAGTATGCCACCCATGCCCTCTCCCAGGGTGTCCGGCTGCCAGGCATCTTTCCCGATCCCCACCATTGCATCACAGCCCCCACGCAGACAATCTTCCACATCTGGACAAACGACCTGCACCGCCATGCTGTCCACCCAACACCCCTGTCTGAATGTGGGGGCCCCTATGCATCAGGTAAAAGCCCCCATCCCGCTCTGTGGCCCCACCTGGCAGCCAGCTGGCCCTTCTCTCACAGCCCCATCAGCTTCATCCGTGTTGATTTTCCCATTAGTTTAATAGTTCATTTCAAAGTGCTAATATTGATTAGAACAGGTCTCAAAAGCTCAACACAGTCGACGTGAAGGTGGGAACCTGCAGGCATTACCGGAAAAAACAAACCTGTAGCTCTGAGTTGAGGCTCACCAATCAGCAGTGTGTGTGTGTGTGTGTGTGTGTGTGTGTGTGATTGGAATGAAGAACAAATTCAAGAATGTTAAGGTGCCGGAACATACATTTTGAAAGACTAAGTCTCATAGGAATGGCCTCAGTGTTTACCCCCTGGAACTCTCTCCTCTCCCCCAGCTCCATTTTTAACATGAGATTCGACTCAATGACCTGTCCACACCCCACCTCTGTGGATGCTTCCAGGAAGGCGCATGCCCAGAGCCAGGCTACCTCTGCCCCAGCAGGCAGCATGTGCCTCAGCATCCCAACCCCCAACCCCGGCGAGTTCCATCCTGCGGTGTGAGGCAAAGCCTCCACGGAACACTGAGGTTTTCTCTTCCTTCGATTCTTCCTACATTCAGCCAAGATGCTACTTGTTCTCCGCATCTCCCCGTGGTGCCAGTTTCATGTTATGGAGTCATCGTAAGAATTCACTCCCCTTCTCACAGGGTGTCCCTTCAAACATTTCAAGGCAGCTGCTCTGTTCACACCTCCTCCCTTTTCAAAGTGAAAGGGTTCTCATCTTCTCAATAATCCCTCCAAGGAGCTGGTATCCACATCAGACCAATCTCTTGGCCCTGGACGTATTCTCCCGTGTCAAAGCCCCTCAAAGGTGGGCTGGACCTTTGCAATGGATATCAAGGAACTTGACGATGTTCCTAGCTTTTATTTCTAGAATCTACTTCTGGAAATCCATCCTAAAGAAAAGATCGCATACATAGCCAAGTGTTGTTCTTACAGCTCTTCCCTCGCACTGCTGGCCTTCATTATGGAACAATATACAATAAGGTGGGCGAGTAAATTATGGCATGTCCACATAATGACACAGTGTGCGACAACCATGCAATCCTATTTTTGGGGGGAATATGGAAAAAAGCAATATATGTAATTACATACTCAGTATCACACAGACGCACACCCACATGGCACACTCACATGTACTCGTGCACACGGGGGCATGCACTGAAACAGGAAGGCACACCCTTAAACGTGAGCAGTGGGAATATGTATCGGTGGCATTCTGGGTGAGGATTCTTTTACATTCTGTCTGTATTTCTCAAATATTCAACGATGAGTATCTACTACTTCTCATTTGCAACTAGAAAAGTTATTGTTTAAAATAGAACTGGGAGCACCTGGGTGGTTGGTTAAGCGTCCGACTTCGGCTCAGGTCATGATCTCACGGTCTGTGGGTTCAAGCCCCAGGTCAGGCTCTGTGCTGACAGCTCAGAGCCTGGAGCCTGCTTCTGATTCTGTGTCTCCCTCTCTCTCTGCCCCTCCCCCACATCTCCCTCTCCCTCTCTCTCTCTCTTTCTAAAATAAAAAAACATTAAAAAATTTTTTTAATAAAATAAAATAGAACTGGACACAGGGCCCTTGTATTGTCTGAACAGCACAGGGTGTGGATCACTCTTCCTGTGCTGTGTCCTTGCCTCCCTTGTCCTGAAGCCTGATAAGCACACACTCGTTGTCAGCCAACTGCCCTGAGGTACTTTGCAGGAGCTGCCCTTACCCAGTACCCCTGCTGGTGACACCATGGGACATGTTTTTGCCCGGGGCAAGTCTTGTCCCAGACAGAGAATGCACACGCAGCAGAAGACAGGAGGTGGTAATTCAAGAGTAAGTCATACTTGGGGAATAAATAAAATACTGCCCACAGTAACAGGCCTGCCTTGCACGTGTTCCCCTTGGGACCAGATCTTACCGGGTCATTATCACAGACGAAGGGTGGCCACAAGGGCAGATTTCACCTACGTTGTAAGTCCCCATGAAACTCTGAAAGAGCCCATCCAGGTGGTTGTCTCTTACATATGGACAGAGGGGAAAGTAATACCAGGAGGACACGGGACGAATTCAGTGAAGTGGTGAAAAGCCCAGAAGCACTTACTAGCTGTGTGACCTTAGGCAAGTTACTCAACCTCTCTGAACCTTAGCTTCTACCAGTATGAAATGGAGATGATACTAGGACTGCATACCCCGGTGGTTGTGAGGATTCACTGAGTTCAATTCTTCCAAACACATAAAACAGAAACTATCAGCCATCGGTGTTCACAGGTTACATGTGGCAGACCAGGGAGGGGACCCTGGCTGCCTGGCCCCACGTCAATTGCTTAGGCCATTGGGCCTATCGTCCTCTCTCTTTCTCTGTCCTTTAATAAATTCCCTGTGTGTAGACGAACTGCAGAAGCAGAAGTGCGTGCAGAGCGGGCTCTGAGCTTTTCTCTGGGAGTGGTGCAGAGCCCCTTCCTCCCCTTGGGGACTCCTCAGGGCCCTAGCGTGGCGCCTCTGCTGTGCAGTGCCTCATGCCCAGCTTCCCCACCTGCCAGGATCCACATCCATCTGTTCACAAAGACCAGATGGGCCCCAATCTCCTCCTGTGAGTTGAGTATCTGGTCCAAGGAAGCAAGAAAGGTCACTGCCGTGTGTGGGCAGGCCCCCTCTCTCTGTAAACTCATCTCTCAATAAATGATGAGTGTTGTCACATCTCACTCGAGAAGCCAGAACAATATATGCTCAAGCCTTTCCAATCAGGATTGTTCCCACAAGCCTTTGGCTTGTGTGGGGAACATTTGGTTTAAAAGGAAATGGAATTTCCCCTTCAATATTCTTCTTGGATGACAGGTCTGTGATTGGAATCAGGGCATGAAAAATCATGCCCCGGTGGTTATTTCCATTAGTGGCTTTTGACTTTGCAGGGACACCTGGAGCACAGGGTGCCCAGCCTCTCCCACCTCCCACTTCCCACCCCCACGGTGTAGGCAGGTCCTGGCTGACTGACCTGGGGCTTCCTGATATTTCAGAGCCCTGTGCTGTCTGTCCAGGAGCATGGCTAACTCATCTTGGCAAGAACTTGCTATGCAGTCCCTCCTCACATCATTGTCCCTCTAGCCCACGTTCTAGTCCAGCCTTCTTCCTCTGCAGAATGTGACAGAACACCTGAAATGCACATGGACACACACGTGTGTGTGCACACACACAGTGAATGCTTGCTTCTCTGCCTGTGATAAACAATCACAGGGAAGTTCTAATTGTCAATGAGACAGAAGAACTGTACATTGTCTAGGTTTCAGGGTACCACTGGGTTGTAGAATCCAGTGAAGGAAATGGACATGGGGCCTACAGACTCAAAGGAAGGGTAAAATGAGACCACACTCAAGAACGAGTCCTTGAAGAAGGTTCGGTGGGAAATAGCGTGGCAGCAGCATCATGGCTGGCTTGTGTGTGTCTCCTGTCCTATCCTGGAAGCCCTGGAGGGTGGCCACACATCTATGTCCCTCACCCCCAGCACGGGTCCAGGAAAGGCAAGTGCTCAGGAAATGTATGCTGATGATGTAAAGAAGGAAGAAACAAGAGGATCAGGGTGGCTAGCTTCTGCTCAGAGATCTGGGTGCTGTTTTACTTTACTTCAGTCAGGGCTTGGAGAACAACAAAGTGTGTGTGTGTGTTGTGCAGGATGTAAACTAAGAGGAGCCAGGTCCTCTGCAGCCAGATGCGGAGCCTGGTCTGGTGACTCAGAGGGGAAGGCACCAGCTACATGATGCTCACACCCTGCTCCTGGACCAGGAGGGTGGGGGTGCAGACGCAGTGTAGTGAACAGGGTCACAGCACCTGCCTGCCAGCGGCACGGAGCCCACGCCAATCCCATTAACATTGAGAAGATGTCAAGAGCTCCCTGCCATTTTATATAAAGAATCTTTCTATTCAATAAAGAAAACTTGCACTGTTTAAAGGTTGTGTTTGGCAACAGAAATCTGAAAAACAGTGACTTAAACACAGTCAGGTGAGGGCAGGCCATGATTGGCCCATCCCGAGAGCCGTGTATCAAGGACACTGCCCTTCATCCTGCTGCAGGACCCAGGCAGCCTGGATTCCTGTCTTTTTTGACACCCGATAGTCTACTCTCTTGGGAGTCTAGATATAACCCCCATGTTCTTCTGAAGTGGCTTTTAAAAAGTTGAGTTGAGTGGGGTTCTGTCACTTGCAACAGCACCCATTTAAACTGTATACTTCCTACAGCCTCGCGTTCCTGACCCCAGTTGCAGCCAAAATGCCAAAGGTTTGCCTGAGCCCAGCAGGCAGCATGGGGTCAAGATTTATTCTTAATGGAGACGATCACTGGGGAAACCCCTGCAGCAACAAGGAGGAAGGAGCCATCTCTCAGCCTTCTGGGCACATGGGGTGACAAACAGCTCCTGTGTCCAGTCTGCAACTCCCCTCTCTGGACCTGCTGCAGGCTCAGCTGAGGTACGTCAGAGTTTCTCCCGGAGGAGCACATAAAGTGGCGAGAAGAGCCTGTAGCCTTTGAGAAATTGAATGAAGATGGAGGCACACTTGGTGGGTGTCAGAAAATGTGAGTCCTGGTGCACTCTGAGAACTTCTGCATGGTGCATTTTTCCTGGGGGACCACAGTTGGTTCTATGAAAGCATAGACAGCTGTGTGTCCTGGGGTGAGTCACCCAACCTCTCTGAGCTATAGTTTGCAGAACTGTTGCGAGGCTTGGGGATGAGAGCAGCATCCCAGCACATGGGTGATGCTTTCCCCAGCTTTCTTGGTAGGTCAAAGTTTACTGAAGGGAAGTAAAATAAAATGACCCTGCCCTAATCCTTTGCTTTGAGGGAGATGTTTGGGCATCGCAATTAAGAAGATGAACTTCCATGTTAGATGTGTCTACTGCAAGCCATACTGTGCCTGCCGTGTGTAGTCGGGCAAGTTACCCCATCTCATTAGCCTGTTCCCCCACCCCTACAATGATGCTCATGATAATGCCGTGCTCAGCAGGTGTGCTGTGAGACAGAAAGCAGCACTCGCCAGCATTTGCTGATTTTGTAGCTGCTGTTAACTTGCATTTTTCTGACCTTTCCCTGGGTCGGGAGCTGCCCTTAGGGCTATTGATGGGGAGCTGTCTCCAAGAAGAGACTTGCTATGTCTGGGGTGAACAGTGGGGTACCAGGATGACAGGAAGGAAGACTGGGGGATCCAGAGCAGCCCCCACTGCCCCGCCAGGCCTCTGGCTATGAGAACCCACGGCAGCCCCTGCTGGAAGGCCCTTGGCCAGCCAGCACCTCAGTGTGCCAAGGACACTGCTGACCCCACCCCAGGTCAGATGTGCGCTTGGTCGCCTGAGCTCCCCAACCCCTCCCCGCCCAGAACAGCAGGTGTATGTGCTCAGTAACTCGAGCCTACCTTCTGAGGGCCCAAGCAATTGAGAGAGGACAGACAGCTCTTTCTTCAGACAACCACAAGGCCAATAAACAACTTTTCAGGGAGACTATGGCCAGCTCAAGATTCTGCAGGGCCGGCTGTCAGTTTGGGGATTATCCAGGACCTTTGCTTCTCATAACAACAACGGCGGCAGCAACCAGCACCATTTGTTGAGCAGCCCGTGGTTGCCGGCACTGCCCCGGGTTCTTTCCATGCTGTCTCCCATTTCTTCCTCTCTACAGCCCTACGCGGAGAGTGACTGATAGAAGCAGAGTCCCCAGAGTCACAAAGAGGAGGCTTGCGCCTCAGCTCTGTCACAGGCCGACTGTTTGACCTTGAGCAGCCTCAGTTTCCTCATGTGTAAGATACAGCTGATCATACCTACCTCATATGCCTTTTGAGAATGAGCTGAAGTAATATAGAAAATATTGGTAACCCAGAGCCTGGCACAGAGTAAACCCTCAAGACATGCCAGCAGTCTCCCCACTCTAAGTGCAAGGACACTGAAGCCCATTCAGGCAGAACCTGAAGCGGTCTGACAAGCTCATGCTCTTACCCACTAGGTACTCTCTGGCACGTCTGGGTTGTTTCCCCAAGTCCCGGTAACTCTGCTAGTGAACAGAAGAGAGAGAAGAAAATCACTGGATTCAGGATTCCAGCCAGAAAGAGATAGAAAGCACCAGCTAAGGCGGGGGGGGGGGGGGGCGGGCATGGATGGCTTCTTCTTGTCCAAATCTTCTTCCTGCCCCAAATCTAGAACGTTCCCAAATCTTCCCGCCCCAAAATCCAGAACGTTCTTCAGAAAGCACTAAAGATGAGTACACAGAGAAGAAATCCCAAGTTATCTTGTTCCAAACACTGACTCTTCCCAATGCACAGAAAGCCGCAGACCACATGTCCATGCCCCTGGGACCAAGGGCAAAGGATAAAAGCAGATGAGAATCGTCATTCAAAGGGTATGGTGACCGTCTTCAGAGAGAAGCCCTCTGTGTGTGTCTGTGTATGTGCTCACTCAGATGCCATGGGTCAAAGTGTACCCAAAGCTCTACAAAGGGTCCAAGTGACCACAATTCCCCAAAGTCTTAATTATTCTGATTATTGTTTCATTTCAACATAGCTTAAGCTAGGATAAATGTATTTATCAAGAAGACGTTTGTCATGAGGTTATGTATTTTCCTCATGACAACAATTTTATACATGATGTTTAGAAGTTTAAACCCATAAGGGTCTGTTTAAAACATAATATGTAAGCAATGCCATGTCTTTTAGTGAAAATACATTTACATTAGAACATATTAAACATGTACCGCCCAATCAGACATGACATATCTACCCAGACCCAGCCTTTTCCCCCTCCACTCAAGCCACATGACGCGGAGGCCCCGAGCCCAGCCCCGGCTCCCGGGAAGGTCCTGGTTAGATAAGCACATCTCTTACCAGTGTTGTGTTCAAGAATCCAATCAGCACCTGGCATCCCTTTGGCAACTGTCATGGGTCCAGGGAGGGATGTGAGGGATGTGAAAGAACATTCCTTCATCCTGTGGGTGGAGGACAGGGCTCCTTGCCCGGGCCTCACTGTGCCGAACCACTCAGCCCCACCTCTGGACTTCCTAGTTGGCAGGACGGTGAACTCCTCTGCTGAACTGGAGGGGATTTTCCACAACTTGCAGCAGGAAAGCATCCTTGTGCTGGAGACAGGCCTGGAGATAATGGAAGGGAAGGGACTCTTGAGATAACTAGGCAAAACTGAAGGCAGTAGTGGAAGAAGGTAAAGTGGTCATGAAGGAGCCTTCGCTTAAGCAATAAAGACATTTCCCTGCGTAAAATTATTTGATTGGAGAATCGCAAGAGACGATGAAAGGAGGGCCAGACTCGAGCCCCAGCCCCCGAGGGAGAAGGATGGTCAAAGTGGAGAGAAGTTTCCTGTAGGTGGAACCACACAATCAGCCCCAAACAGCTGGCTCCCCATTTTTCAGGGAAGAAGTAAGGGAGGAGGGGAGAGACAGTGAGCCCCATGGGAGAGGGCACAGAGGGGACACGCAATTCGGCGACCACGTTCCCGGGATGTGGGCACCTTTCTAGGGTCTCTGCGCCAGTTTGAACTTAAAGCCCTTGTAAACAGCTAGTATTGTCTGCCAGGGGCTCCCTTCCAGCCCCTGATATATGAGAGAGTTCTTTTTCCTTTTCTCCCAGTCCAAAAGAAGATCTTAACTGTTCTCCAGGCCTCAGTCAACACTACATTTCCTTCCACGGCAAAAGCCAAATGAGAACGAAAACTGTCTTACAGCAACTTGCTCTCATGAAACCTTATAGTGCACATCTGTTGTTTTGCCTGCCTTACACCCATTTCTCCTGGGTCTGTTGACAGCACCCCATCTTGCCCTGAGGCAGTGTGGTTTGCAGTGCATTTGACCCCACCCCGGGTCCAAGGTCCAGCCAGGGAGAGCACTGCACCTCCCAGCCGACAGTAATTGCTTCCAGTGTGGGCAGGTGGCCCCACCCCAGCCAATCTGAGCTAATGAGATGGAGCTGGTCGTGGTGGTAAGTGGGGAAGAGTGTTCTTTATCTGCTGAGCCTATAAAGGTGCTGGCCACCTTGGAGCTGCTAGGGTAGCTGATGAGAAGAATCTGCCTGAAAATGAAGCAAACGTGGAAAGAGAGAAGCAGACCAAGAGACAGACTGAGTCCTGATTATATCATCTAAGTGCCATGTCTAAAGCCAGTGTCCTGGACTTTTCACTGACATGAGCGAATGATCTATTTTCTACTTTTGCGTAATCACTTAAGTTGGTTTTTCTGTCACTCGTCAGTGATGGAGTTTGGGTTAACAAATTTCAACGTTAGAAGAGAATGATTTTCCTTCTCTCTTACCATTTAATTCTTAGTCCTACATAAAAGGCTTAGGTTATTCCTGATGTCATCAAATGCTTGCTGTCTGACCTTGAACAAGTCCTATCCGTGTGCCCTCATCAGTAAAATGAGGGCATTGGGCCCTATCTCCCCAGTTCCTTCCAGCTCTGAAATTGTACACTTCTATGAATAGTCTCTTAGCAACCTTCACGCTCAGAATTAGATACAAAACTATTTTCTTCAAGAGAGCGGATTCAAAACATTAAAATAAAACTTGAAAAAGTTTAAATCAAATGTCAGATGATGAAAACCACACAAGGCCTCTTTCTTTTTGCAAAGCATAGAGCCACATGGCACGGATGTGTCACCTGCTAGTTTCTGGTGCCTGAAAACTCCCTCCCCGCCGCCCCCTCTCTCGCCCCTTCTCCTGAGGAATTTCCAGGTGTGGCCTCAGCCAGTCTATCCCATTTTGCCATTCGGGGATGGGGTAAGCATAACAGTTTAACAATCTTCGGACAGGTTTAAAAACAAGACTGTGGTTGCTTTGTCCGTAGAATCTCAGGTCCCTTCTCAAAGCCCCTCAGCGACTCTCTGTCACCCAGATGCCAGGTCAGATGTCTGTCCACAGGCTCCAATCCCTTCTCCTACTCCTGCCTTCTCGAGCAT
This sequence comes from Herpailurus yagouaroundi, assembly GCF_014898765.1. NCBI lineage: Eukaryota > Metazoa > Chordata > Mammalia > Carnivora > Felidae > Herpailurus > Herpailurus yagouaroundi. Next base: position 30,741,193 of record NW_024412400.1, on the reverse strand, counting down.
CCTCCGTGCATCACTTAATCTCTTGGGGCCTCCGTTTCCTCATCTGTAAGGCGAGATGGTACCTTCCTCCCAGTGTTGCCATGAGTACTAAAGGAGTAACATCCCCAGAACAGCACCCAGCATGCACTGAGGACCGCATGAGTGTTCACTCTCATCTCCAACGTCATTATCCCTGAAGGACTCCTCAGTGCCCACGGGTGTTTGCTTGAGCGGGTAGGTGAACAAACATGTGAAAAGCATCAAGTACTCAGAAATATTTCACGTCCAATAGGTTATTGGTAAATACTTATGAACAATGGCGTTCTAGAGACATAAAAGCGGCGATTCAGAAGGAACAAATCATACAGCCTGCTCCCCTTCCTGCCATTTCTGCCCACTCCCGGGTCCCCAACAAATCCTTTCTTTTTAGAGTTTTTGCTACTGGCTTGCAGGACCTAGGATGTCTAGTTAATGATGATTTGCAGATCTTGGCATAAATTTGCTCTTCTTGGTCCCTAATATGAACTGCTCCCAAGACAACTGCAGACTCATTTCTCAATTCTGTCTCTTTAGGCTGAAAGATACCCAGAGTGACCAGATGACCCCAGACCTCAATTCCCTGGGGCACCTGGAAGTAACAGGATTTGGGAACTAATTCTCCTAACCCGTTCTTAAATGAAACATCCGGTCAGTCAGAAAGACCATGTACTGAGAGTAAGAGGCAACAGATTAGACCAGAGCCCCAGTCCCTGGTTGTCGCTTAGAGAGTTCTCTCCCAGGAGACTCACCCTCTAAGCACCCAAAAGGCTGCTCACTGGCTGCAGAACAAAGTGGGCCGGCCGATCCGGAGGCGTAAACCCTCCAAATAGCATACAGAGCAAAATGAGAACAGGCCGAGGACCTGCAGAATTGGGTTGTGACTCTCCCAAGATTTGTTAGCTGGGTGACTTTGGGCAAATTCCTAACTGCTCTGAGCCCCGGTTTCTCCCAATGCAAAGAGGGACCATGTTACTCACCCCACGAAGTAGCTGTGAGAACCGAGACCATACATGTAAAAGGCCTGCTACATCAATAAATGGTACATCTCCGTTGTTTTGAATGTCCTTCCTGCTCTTGGGAAATATTTCTGTGCCGGCAGCCAACATCAGCCCCTGGATCCACTCACTCCCCCTCATAGTGATGCATAGACTCCAAATGGTTTTCATGCTTACCTCCTGTCCCCAGATTCTACCATCTCCTACATAGCTTCATGGCAGTGCTCCCTGTAAAATACCCACACGTGTGCCCGTGATTTCCACAGGCTTACAGACTCCATGAAGCCTCTTCACATGCCCTCTAGGAACACAGCACCCCAAGGTTAAGATCCCCTGCCTTAGCTGACCTTCAGCAGCTTCTGGCCTTGCTTGGTGCTTGGCCAGTGTTCCTGTTACCCACGTGCTCTCAGCTCACCCTCAAAGGTGGGGGGTGGGGTGGTGAACAGGCCCTCACTTCACAATTACAAAGGGACATATTCTCACTGGGGTGGTCACAAAAGGCTAATTCCACTCCTCCTCAGCCCCCTCTGTGTGGTGTCTGCCTCAAAAGGCACGCTTGCCCAGTTCTCTCCTGAAAATCAAAGGCCCCTCCCAGGAACTGGGCCTACAGAGAGCCCACCACCCACCTCCCTCCAGCTCTCCCCGTCCTGAGCCTCCTCCCACTCTGAGGCCCACCCCTGCGTGTTTCCAGGCTCCAGTCCTGAGAGCCACCTGTCCCTGCACTTCACTGACAAGTGCCGCTGTCCTGCAAAGCTCCTCTGGGCTCTGTCACCAGGGCAGGAGGAAGAATTAAGATACCAGAGTTGAAAGATAGCAGGTTTCAGAAGCAGGCTCTAAACAGACTTGAATAGCAGGAAGTTTCAAAGGCTTTCGCTGAAGTCCTCATAAAACTCCTGTCGCCTTTTCTATGAGCTGGCAGTCCCAGGCTCTTTTAGATCTCTGAGCCACCTCCTCACTGAGCCACCAGCTCCCGTCCTGCCAAGAAAGCAAAGGGCCTTTTGTATTTAAGCCTCTCAGTAGAGAGAGACTGGTGAGGGGCTTTGGGCCCTCCCAATCTGAAACGTGAACGTCTCATAGCATCACTAAGCCAGAAATTCTCTACCCTCTCCTGCCAGGGAATGATGACAATCTTGAGCTGGAAGGGGACTTAGTCACATGCCTCCCCATGCTCATGTAGCAGATGAGGAAACTGAGGCTCAGTAAAGTCTATTTGTTTGCCCAGACCTCTTGGGAGGGAGTGGCCGAGCTGGACACGCTCATGGTGGTACAGAATCCTTGCCTCATCTGAATGCTGCTCAGAGGGTGATGTAACAGGAGTCACTGAGCCTGTTCCTCAATAGCCAGTGTTGTGGGAGACTTCACGGCATGGACAGGGCTAGGGCTATCAAACACTGAACATGAACAAATGGTCACACAGAGCTTTGAAATGGGTACGCGTCTTGGTCCGCTCAGGCTGTCATAACAGAATCGCACAGACTGGGGAGCTGAAACAACAGACATTTATTTTGTCACCGTTCTGGAGGCTAGAGGTCTGAAATCATGGTGTCTGTCCACAAGGGTGGTTTCTCCTAAGGCTTCCAGGGGGCCACCTTTCGGCTGTATCCTTCCCGTGACTCTATGTCTGGGCTCGCACCAGCTGGTGTCTCTTGCTCTTGTTAAATGGACACCAGTACCATTGGATTAGGGCCACCACGATGGCCTCATTTTACCTTAATTACCTCTTTTAAAGACCCTATCTCCGGGGCGCCTGGGTGGCGCAGTCGGTTAAGTGTCCGACTTCAGCCAGGTCACGATCTCGCGGTCCGTGAGTTCGAGCCCCGCGTCAGGCTCTGGGCTGATGGCTCAGAGCCTGGAGCCTGTTTCCAATTCTGTGTCTCCCTCTCTCTCTCTGCCCCTCCCCCGTTCAGGCTCTGTCTCTCTGTCCCAAAAATAAATAAAAAAGGTTGAAAAAAAAATTAAAAAAAAAAAAAATAAAGACCCTATCTCCAGGTGCGCCTGGGTGGCTCAGTCAGTTAGGCATCAGACTTCAGCTCAGGTCATAGTCTCATAGTTCGTGAGTTGGAGCCTCTCATTGGGCTCTGTGCTGACAGCTCGGAGCCTGGAGCCTGCTTCGGATTCTGTGTCTCCCTCTCTCTCTGCCCCTTCCCTGCTCATGTTCTCTCTCTCTCTCTCTCTCTCTCTCTCTCTCTCTCTCTCAAAAACAAATAAACATTAAAAAAAATTTTAAGACCCTATCACCAAATACAGTCACATTCTGAGGCATTAGTGGTCAGGACTTCAGTACAGGCTGAACAGCCCTGCCCGTAGTTTTCTCTTTTCAGAACATACACATTGCTAGAAGTTGAACTGTGTCACACACATGCACATACATACACACACACGCACACACACACACACACACACACACACACACACACACACACAAATATACTGAAGTCCTAATCCACAGGGACAGGCCCCTGGACTGTGCTGAGACACCTAAGTGCAAGACTTCCTCTGGCACCCGCTAGCTGAATGATGTTTTCCTACACGCTGGCGTGTGGCCAGATAGTGTTTAGACACTTTCATCAAGCAAGGAACACGTGCAAGCGTAGAACCAATAACCCTGGCTTCCAATGAGCTCTGGTGCCTTGGGCAAGCGACTCAGTATTGCTGACACTGAGCTGTCTTTCCAGTAAAATGGGGCTAACCTGTCCTGAGCACTTCACAGGAGAGCAGGGAAGATCAAATAAGATAAAGCAAACAAATGGAAGCATATTTTGAACCGTAATCATACCAAATAAGGGAAAGTTATTAAAACTTATGTTACTTCTTCCTTGTGAGTAAACTAACATGTCACCCACAAAAAGATGACATTTCCAAAGGCATGGCTGTCATTGGCGGTGCTTCTTCACAGCCGGTGTCTGATGGGCCCATATGTCACCAGCCCTACTTGGGCTGGAGCCTGAATGAGCTCTGGGGGCGCTGAGACTTGTTCCAATGAATGGTATATGTAAAGGGTTCCTTCCTGCTGTGCCAGGGAGCTCCAGGTGGCTGAGCACTGCTTGTGCAGAGGTAGGGTGGGGCCTGAGCTGGGTCCTCGGCAACGTGGAGGACGTGAGTGGGCACTGGCATTCCCAGTGGAGAGGATCAGGGCAGAAGTCAGTGATTTGCAGAACCAGCACAGTGTGGTGGGTACAGGCCAGCCCCTGGAGCCAGGTTTGAATCTAGCTGCACATCTTTGGGCAAGGCTCTTAGCCTCATTGTGCCTCACTATCCACATCTGTGACATGGGAACTTTTCATGGAGTGGTGCCCACTCTATAGGGTTGTTGTGGGGTTTCAATGAGTCGTATATGATGCGGTCTTAGAGCAGTACCTGGCACATGGTGGGCGGGCCAGGGAGCATTAGCTGTTATGGTTCACCTTGTTCTTTCATTAAACTCGGTTAAGCTGCTGGTTTGTGCCTGGCACCATGCTAGGCACACAGTCTTGCCCTCCAGAAGCACGCGGTACACATAAATGTGAAAAACACTTGAACAACTGACAAACACGCTCTCAGAGATAAACCCAACCATTTATGGAAACCAGGAAGAGCACGTGGCCTGGCCTGAGTGGAAGTGGAGAGAGGACAGACATGGGATGGTAAATCCAGAAAAGCATCCCCAGGAAGGTATCACCTGGTCCAGTCTTGAGGAGTAGTAATACCTTCAGAGGGGGCTGAGGGAAGGAGGGCACCACGTGCAGAGAGATGTGGGGGCAGTGGGGTCCCCATGGCAACGAAACATCAGTTCTGGGTTGGGGAAGCCTAAGCCCAAGTAGAGACGACCAAGAATACATCTGAGAAGCAGGTGGAAGCCAGTGCCTGGTGGTTCAGGTACCCTGCCTTGGGCTTGGACTTGATCCCATGTGAGTTTGAGCAGGGAGTAGCACATTTAGATTTGTGTTTTAAGCCTGAGCACATCAAGAGCTCAAGGTGGAGGGAAGAACAGTAGAGGGGAGAACACAAAGTGACCAGCGAGCAGAACAAGGGGCCACGGCGGTGGGGATGCAGAGAGAGCAAGGACACCAGGAATACTTAAAAAGGACATGGAATGATGTGACTGGGGGACTACATGAAGAGGAGGAAAGGGTGCTGGCCCATGAGGGTGCCTCAGAAGGAGAAGTGGTTTGGAGGAGGACGAGTCTGACATGCAGTTATAAGTCCGTAACGTGTAGTTGTAAGTCCTGAGCATGGAGGCAGCAGCCCAGGGAGAGGGAGAAGATCAGGGCAGAGGCCCAGCCCAGAGTCAGGGAAGGCACAAGCATCCGGGGATGAGTAATCAATGAAGGGACCTCCAGGAAGCAGAGGAGCAGAGGTCAGAGCCCACCCTGGTGGAGGGAGGATGTGGTGAGGCTTGGCCACAGGAGGGCAGTAGAGTGCCCACAGAAGGCAGGCCAGAGAGGCAGAGGGTGAGGAGGGAAAAGGGACCGCCAGGAAGCAGAATAGCACATGTGGACCACCCTTTGGGAGGTGTGAGTGAAATGGGGAAGAGAAAAAGGTATAAAATAGAATGAGGGGAGAACTGTTTTTTTAAACAGGAGAAGCCTGAACGAGGACCAGCAGGGGCAGAGGTGGGGGACGGGAGAAAAAAGTGCTGCCTGCAGGGCCCGGCCCCCAGGAGGGCAGAGGGCATGTGTGCCGGCCCGGGATCCTTTGGGGGTAAGTGACGGAAAACCTGATCTACCCTGACCTAAGAAACAGAGAATCTGTTGGCTCATGTAACTGAAACATTCCAAGGTAGTCTGACTTCTGGCACAACCGGATATCGGGGCTCAAGCGGGATCACAGGATCTGGCTCCTCTCCCTCTGTCTCCTGTCTCTGATTCCTCACTGGCGACCCCATTCTCAAACAGATGCACCTTTTTTAATTCTTCTTTTTAAAAATAGATATAACTTACTTCTAAAAGTCACCCTTTTAAAGTGTACAGTGAAACTTTACAATTATTTTTAATATATTGACGATCACTGCTGATTCCAGAATATTGCCATCACCCCCCCCCACACACACACACACACACCAAAACCCTGTACCCATTAGCACTCCCCATTTCCCCCTACTCCTGGCCCCTGGCGGAGAGGCTGTGTGCAGTTTGGGGAGGAGTGTGTTCACATTAGAGGCAAATAAGTTGCAAAACTTTTTGTGAAAATAGCACAGAGTGCCTGAAAAATCATACCTGATCTAGTCGGTAGTAGTTAAAAACCTCTTCTTGTGCTCAGAAATTATTTTCCAGTCCCCAAATTCCACCTTTTTAACATGCACTGGCTCTATTTTTACTTAAGATCTTTGACCCACTTACCCGGGCATTTCAGTCCTCCAGAAGCCATGGAGTAGTGACTAGAGAGCTTTCCCATGACTGAAATCACCATCAGCCTCATCAATAAGTAACAAGAACTGAGGCACGGTTAGCCTAGGGCAGCATTGGTGTTATGTAAAATACTTAATGATCCACACCGCACAGGAGCTGAGCAATCAGAACAGATAGCAGCTGTCAACAGCCTGGTGGACCCATACCCTGCAAACCGGCCAGAGAGGGAGCTGGGCCCCAGAGCCTGAGAGCTACTGCACTGCCTGACACCTGAATTATGTGAGTGACAAGCATCAGGGCTGGAGGAGTGGGTAGAGGGAGAGGCCAGGATATCACCCCAGCGCAGTGTCTGACCAGAACCCCCAAGAAGAAGCGCATGAAGAGGAGGAAAAGGGCTGCTGCTCTGAAGCCATGGTCTGTGCTCCTCTGGCTACTATATAGCCCGTCTCTTTCATTACCTGCAACTTTGAAGATTGATGGTCTCTGAGACATAAGACAAATCCTTTTGGTAGTGAGGGTAAGAGTGAAGGTGGTGGAGGTGATGTTGGTGGTAGAAATGGAGGTGAGATGGTGATGGCGATGGAGGGAGTGATGGTGGTGAGGTTGGTGTTGGTAGTACTGGTGATGGTGGTGGATGAGTGATGGTGACGGTGATGGGGACGGTGGTGGAGATGGTGATGGTATTGGAGGTGGAGGGGAAAACGGTGACAGTGGTGGAGGTGATGACCTCTTGATAGACATGTAGCAATAAGATGTGCTTTACTAAGAAGGAACAAGTCCAAGGGGAAAGTAGAGAGTGCACTCAGCTCTATGGAAATCTATCAGATATGAATACTCAGCAGTCTACCTGAAGAGCAGTTGAGTTCAGTGAAGAAACAAATGATTTTATGATGGGAATTAACTGGATACCAGTCAGAGAGAAAGCCATTCAGAAGATGGGAAGGCCCGCTTTGCTAAAAGCGGATCCAGAATGTGTTCTTGCCTTGTCTTGAAGGTCAAGACAATGCCACCTCCACTTCTCCCTGCTCTGGCTGGACTCATCTCCCAGGAGCCAAGAGCCACCCGGCAGCTCCCCTCCTGGTTGGCTCACAGCGGGACAGCCTTTCTCAGTCCTCAACTTCCTCCTCACACTGAGGTGGACAGCTGGGCCGACAGGGAGTCCCATGGTCATGGGCTTCATGGCTTCCTCCATCCATGACCCAGCCAGGTCATGTCAGAGCACCCCAACAGTTTGAAAGCGCAGACACTTTTACAGGCCCCAAGGTCCTCCGTCTAGAGCAGCCCCACAGTGCAGCCCCAGAGCACACCGGAGCCCCATACTTCCAGGTCCTGCACTTCCATCAGGAGGGTCTGAGCAGAGTCCCGTGATCTGTTGTATGACAGCTCCCTGCAAATCCTTCCTCAGTGGCTAGAGCACAAAGTCTGCCAGCTGCCACATTTGGAGCCAGAGAGTCAGTCCCCTTCCAGGATGTGTCACTAGTCAGATAGGTCTGTGAAGCAGACCCATGGGTGTCCCACTGGGTTTTTCATACTTCCAGGCTGTGAAATCCTGAAATACATATATTAGTTTCTGCCTCCAGTGTCTGCTCATATTTGATCTTTGAGCCCAGTTCCCAACACAGAGCTCCTCAAAACCTTGTAATTTCCTGGGCGATAGGAGGCTAGGAGGAGGTGACGCTTGGTGGACTCCTGGGTGGGGGCTAGTCACCAGAAAATCCAAGCCATGATTAGAAGCTTAAGCCCCAGCCGCCATCCTCCAGAGAGGGGAATGGAGCAAGGAAACGGGTTAATAATCAATCATGACTATGTGATGAAGCCTCCATAAAAAGCCCAGAAGCATGGGGTTTGGAGAGTTTCCAGGTCAGTGAATACATCCATGTGCCAGGAGGATGGTGCACCCCAACTTCATAGAGACAGAAGCTCCTGCATTGGGGACCCTTCCAAGTCCTCACCCTATATACATTTTTAATCTTTTTTTTTTTTTAAACATTTTTATCTCTTTTTGAGAGACAAAGAGAGACAGAGCACAAGCAGGGGAGGGGCAGAGAAAGGGAGACACAGAATCCAAAGCAGACTCCGGGCTCTGAGCTGTCAGCACAGAGCTCAATGCAGGGCTTGAACCCACAAACCATGAGATCATGACCTGAGTCGAAGTCGGACGCTCAACCAACTGAGCCACCGAGGTGCCCCTAGTCCTCATCGTATGTAATCTCTTTACCCAGTCGTTCACTCCTATCCTTTAAAATATCCTTTGTAATAAATCAGCAATAGTAAGTAAACTGTGTCCTGGGTTCTATGAGCTTCTGAAATACACCATTTCAAGGGATGACATCCCACTAATTTTTTTCTGGACCCAACCCAGTGCCTGAACAAACCGGCTCTATTTCCTGGGACTGTGGCCAGCCGAGCAGCACCACTTCCTGAATCCTCCTTCACCTATCTCGCTCACTCTTGCTGCCTTGGAATTGCAGCCCAACCCCACTTCGCTCTCACAAGGTGTTAGCACGAGAGTCAGCCCCAGGCTCTGTTTCCTACCCTGGAAAGACAGCTACCTGTCTGTCTTCCTCCTCACTTCCAGGGATATAGGTAACAAGTCTGGGCGAAAATTGAGTTGGAAGAGTACCGCCTGGGTCTGCGCTAAAGATACAAAGGCTGAACTGGGGATGAGATGTTACAGTGGGAAACTGTAGTGACTGAAGATTGCCGTGAGCTGGCCCAGGCAGGCCCGTGACAATGATTGGATGGGGTCAGGGGAGGAACCAAGATAGCTGTGTTTGGGATCTCAGCCTGAGAGGCAGTAGAGCCATTAATAGAAATAGGGAAGAAGCTGGGACTTGAGCATGGGTTTTCGGGTAAGACAGACGTGGAGTCTGGTCCAGGTTCTGCCATTTACTAGCTGTGTGCCCTTAGGAAGGTTACTTGTATCTCTGGGCTTCATTGCCTCACCTTTAAGGTGGAGACAGTGATGACCTTTCCCCTATTTAAGCCATAAATTGAAAGAATATTCAGCACAGAGCCTGGGCCATAGCAGGAGTTTGAGAAATGAATGTGTCATGTCACCTTCATTGCCTTGGCCTAGCCGCTGAGTTTCCTCATCTGCACAGAGTGGCTGGAACTGAATCATGACCTCCAAGGTGCCTCTCTGCCTGACCATCCAGGGGGAGACAGAGGGCCCCAACCCTTCCTAGGATCACTGGCTGGTAAAATAAGGGATGTGGGAAGCCTCCAAGTCTGTGGAGGGAGTTCCCTCGGAGCCCTGGTCGCTGCCCATCCAGGGCCCACAGCGAGTGAGGGGACGCAGGGAGGGGACAAGGGGACCGACTTCTGACTCCTCCTGGTGCAGTGTCTCTGACTGTGATTAGTGTGACCCCACAACAGAATCTGATGGAAATGCAGATTCCTGGCCTCACTTTGACCAGAGAATCAGATTCTGGGGATGGACCTGGCACCTGAACTTGAATGTGCCCCCAGTGATTCTGCTGCCTACTAACACCTGAGATCCACCGTCAGGACCCTGAAGCCAGGAGCCCAGGGTCAAGTGCAACTTCTTCCTCTCCATGTGCTGAGCTAAAACGACCTTGGTTTATGAGGGTTCTCCTTCCACCGGGAGCCTGATCAGAAGCCTTTGTCTCTCTCCCCTCTCCAACCCCAGCTACCCCAGCATGCACCCCCCTGTTTATGTCTCCAGAATTTCTTTGTCTCTCTCTGCCTCTCTCCCTGTGTCTCTCTCCATGTCCATCTTCCCGTGTCCCTCTACTTCTCCCTCTCTCCCATACCCCTCTCATTCCCCCCACCATCCCTCTCTCTCACTCTCTTTGCTCCTCTGCTCCTATTGTTCTCCCCTTCTGTCTCTCTTTACCTGTCTCTGTCTCTCAGTCCCTCTATTTCTCTGTCTGCCTCTTTCTCTCTCTCTCGCTTTTATGGGTTCTTCCTCTTCTCTCTGTCCCTCTGTCTCTGTGTCTCCCTATTTGTCTCTCTCTGCCTCTGTGTCCCTATCTCTGCCTCTGTGTCCCTGTCTCTGTCTCTCTCTGTCCCCTGTTTCTCTTTCTATTTCTTTCCCTGTCTTCTCCCTCCCTGGAGGCCTCCCGGCTGGTGGCTGGAAACAGATGGCTGTCAGGCCTTGGCCAGAGGCACATGTCATCACAGGCTCCTCCCCCAGTGGCAGCTTTTCAGCCACCACCTGGGGAGTGCAAACTGTCCTGCCACCAACAGGTCCCTGTCATCACTGTGCTCCAGGCCTGGACCAGCCCCCAGCCCAGCCTGCCTCAGGTAACCCTGTGAGAGAAGGCAAGCTCCCTACTCCCGCTTGCTCAATAGCCACTCCAGGGGCCAGACGCCCCGCCTCAAGGAAAGGGCAGGGGGAAGAGGAAAGCCTTGCACCAGTAGGCTTGTCCCAGTTGCAGCACGGGGAGCTAGGGGTCCTCTGTGGACACAGGCCAGCCCTGACCTCCCTCACTGAGAGATATGGTTAAGGCCTCCACCCTGCTCTGCGTTTCCTACCAGGAGCTGGGGGAGAAGAACCTAGGCTGGTCGGAGTGCCCTAAAGCCCCCCACCTTATTTCTCCCAGACCAGCAGGGTGGGGCCGGAAGTGACCTTGTGCTGCCGACCTTAGGCCAGCCCTGCCCCACCTCAGTCTGCATCAGTGTCTCCTGAGAAGCCAGGGCTCCCCACGCCCCTGTTCTGGCCAAGAAGGGAGGGGTCCCTTCTTCCCTGGAGCAGATCCCAAGGCAACCTGGGGAAAACCTCAGCACCGGATAGGGAGAAAGGGAATGGATGTCATGGGATCCCTTGTTACCGCGTGTGCCACGCAGGAGGCCAGCTGCTGACCCCAGAACAGCTGTGTCAGGCAGGAATCAACACACCCATTGTCCCAGAGAAGGGACACGACATTTCCAGGGCCCCACAGCATCTGTGGGGGACCCAAAGTGGCTTTGTTACACACGTGCACGCACAACTGGAGTTGCTTTAAGGGAACACCCACTGCGGGGCTCTAGGAGAATGCAGATGAATGGCATGGTCTTGACAGCAGAGTCCCCGCGCACAAATAACACGGTACGCACACCACCGCCTGATGTTCCTGAGATCCCACCAAGAGGTGCACGTATGGGGGCTGTTTCTGTCCTTGCTCCTCCCATCCAGAGTCCCAGAGGTGCCCTGATAATGAGGTGAGTGGTTGCCTATCTGAGGTTGTGTCCCAGGTTCGGGGACCAGACTGGCTCTGTTTATGGACCGTCACGGTTGCATGCCAGCCACGTGCTGGGCCACATTCTGCACCACCTCCCTTTGTCTTCTGCCCTCGGCAGCGGGCATGATTGCTGCCAGGTTACAGATCAGGAGACTGAGGCTCTGACTTGCCTCGCAATGCTGGGACTTGAACTCCCTCGTTCGTAGGTGACCTTCTTAGCAGGAAAGCAAAAACAGCCAGCAGGGCCTCCCCACCTTAGACCCAGGGAGGTGAAGGGGAAGGCAAAGCCCAGGGGAGGCAGGAGAGGCTCTGCTGGACTAAACTGGCCTCACAGGTGTCCAGATGCTAGCAGAGCCGAGGGCAGGCCCTGCACATGTGGGCTTAGGGGGAAGGCCTGAGTTTTGTAGTTTTCGTGCATCTAGGAGGCCACTGAGCCTGGGAGCCTTCCCCGGAGCCTGCCCTTCCCTGTCCCCAGCCCCCTCCCTTCATCCCTCCTGGCTGGACGGAGGACAGGAAGGCAGGATGCAGTGGGAGAAGGCTGGCTCATGTTTCCCCCCTCTCTTCCTGGCAGGGATTACATGGTGAGGAGGGAGGACAGCTGAGCTGGCAGGGGGGTGGCCTGGTCATGCCGAGGGGGAAAGCTGGGGAAGAAGGACGGCTGAGGTAACTGGGGCCTCGAGCAGCCACTCTCCACACACATCCCCCCTTTCCAGCCACTGTGGGGCCCCGGGGCCCAGCACTGATACCTGGGTGTCTGCATTCCCTTCCCCCAAACTCTGCTCTCCAGGGTAGGCAAGGGCAGACAGACAGCCTGACTTCAGAGAAATGAAGACCCACAAGTCCATAAGACACAGAGGGGCTCACGTGAATGAGGCCTGTGTAATTCTAGAATCTCTAATTTGCAGTGCCCCTCACCCAGCCCCCGACAACCCCCCCTCTCCACAAGCTCTGCAGGGGTTAGAGAGCCTCTGTCTGGTAAACTGCAGGGCCACTTCACCCCGCCCGAACCCCTCTCCCTGAGCTGTCGCTAGAGCCCGTGATTGCTTGGGCCACCTACCTAACCATCTGGAAATACTCCGGCCTTGGGACAGTGGTTGTCAACACTTACAGTTACTCATCAGGTGGTCAGGGAACAATTTGGTGGCATCAAACAACAAGAACTGGGTATGGATCCAGAAAGTGCCAGGAGCGATATGTCAGTGGGAAACTGTACATCCTGGGTGCCAGAGGGGTCTGGGGCTAGGGCTCACAGACTCCTGGCTGCAGCCCTAGCAGATGGGTGGTGAAGCTGAGCTCTCCTGCCTAGGGCTATGCTGAGTCTCCCCAGGAGGAGAGCTCCGACCGGAAAAGTAAAGCAAAGCTGGACACTAGACTGGTGTACAAATGCCTACAGCCCTGCCTAAGGTGCTTGGTGTGTCCTGACAGAAAGAATCCAGAGCCAGGAATCTTCCAGAAGGACCCTGGACCTGGCAGAACCACCAAGGCATGCTCCAGTTCCACGTCATACAGGTGCAACCTGGCATCTAACTCCAACAACTGTGCGTGGCCCTGCACCTCCTTCCAACTGGTCACCGTAGGAGTGGTTCCTACCCAAACACACTTTCAGGCAACAGTCCAGAAGTTAACTGTCAAATGGCATGCTTTTCAATTGTCCCAGACCTGTTTGCTTCAGGCTCCCGTTCTGATGCTCAGTGTTAGCAAGCACTTTCAACCTAGCCCTGCCCTTCAGGTTTTATTCACGTGGAATAGGTGCACTGAGTCCTAGTTCCTCATCTCTAAAACGCAGGGAATCACCTCAGAAAGTTGCTGGGATAAGTAAGACTAGTGAAAACACCTAGCACAGGGTCCAGCACAGAGTAGGTGCCCAACACACATTTATCCTTCCTTCTTTCCTTCCTTCCTTCCCTCCATCCCACCCTTACTCCTTCTCTCCCTTCCTTCCTTTCTCCTCTCCTGTCTTCCTTGTCCTCCACCCAGTCTCTCTCTCTCTCTTTCCATTATTATCCTCCCAAAATGCAGAGTCTACGTATCTTGGTTGATCCTCCTACAGCCCCTTCTCTTCTCTTTCAGCCTCTCAGGACTGTCTTGGTTCCACTTCTCCCTTCATAAGTGGATCCGTACACTGTTTCCCGGGTCAACTATGAGAGAGACTCATTCATCTCTGTGTCCCCACAACACCAGACACAAGGCCTAGAGCACAGTGTCTGGTTCCAGATGGTATGAAAAAAATTGGTAATGGATGGAGTGGGGGCACAAATGGGTGAACAGATGAATAAGTGGATGGGTGGAACAAGTTAGATGGAAGGGATAGAAGAACGGGGGTGGCGGAGAGACTGAGGGGTGATGTTCAGGTAGAGACGGAGGCGTGGGTGAACAAATAGCTAAGTGAGATGGATGGATGAGACAGTGACTGGATGGGTGGAGAGATGGAATGGATGGACAGATATGAAAGACCCTGTGAAAGCATGGATTTGGGGTGGATAAATGGATGGACAGAAGCACATGCCATGGCTGGCTCTAGACTGAGACAGAAAGGTACAAAGAACTCACTCTGATGCTTTTCATCCCAAATCAATGTTTTCACTGTCTCCTTCTGCTCTCGAACCCTAAAGATGTGGTAGGGAAGGAAAGGAGTGGCTGACAGCAGCAGGAGCCAGATACTATCTTCATGGCAGCTTTGCCAAGCACTCACTCACTGAGTCCTGCCCCAGGCCACAGGCATCGTGGTGCTCAGAGCCACAGGACTGGAGAAAGGCTGAGGACACCCTTGCCCCTCCCTGGCCACTGCCACCAGTCTCACCCACCCCAGAAGATGCTGCACAGAAGGGGACTGACTGTGTGAGCAGAGCTTTGAGTGTCCTCATGCTCAATACCAAAGGCTGGAAACTTGCCAGTTTCACTTCCCAGTCTGCCTCTCCCCCAGCACAAACTTGCACACTGGCCCACGCTGAGGTTTGGCTGGAAGTGGCTTCTATGCTGCCCTCGCTAAGCCCAGAGATCTTGAGAGCAACTGTATCACCTTCACTGCCTCATCCCAGTGATAGAACTCCTGACACAGAGTTGGCATAGAAAAAAATGGGGTTAAATAAAATGGATAAAGAGTCTTAGACATGACTGACTATCATTTGGGAAAAGACCAATGTAATACAAAACAGTGGTAGACCTTGATCTAGGACACTGAGCTTGAAGCCCAGCTCCCCTATTTCCCATCCATGTGGCCTTGCACAAATATCTGCACCTCTCTGAACCCGCATTTCCTCCTCTGTGAAATCGGGATAGTAGTTGACACCTGCTCAACTCTCTTCTGAGGTTGCAAGTTTTCCTTCGGGAATGGGCTTCTCATCTGGTCCTTCCCGGTCACCCCCACCGGGGAGGCTTGATAGCCAAGCCCCAAAGCTGAATCCCTCCTGCCCCACCTGGTCACCCAGAGGGCAGAGCAGAACGTTTTGGGAGGGGACGTGCAGGCTGCAGGAGGTAAGCATGTTCCACATTCCGGCTTCTCTAACTGGGGCTATGCATAATCACCCTGACCTCAATCTTTCTTGGTGAATTATGGAAAAAGAGTTCTCAGAAAATGAGGCATGTGCAAAAGTTCCACTAGGCTCCCTGTCCTCCCCCTCATTTCACCCTTCCCAACTTAATAAAGACCATGGCTTATTAGCTGTTCCTATCCAGCTCTCCTTGTCCTGTGCCTGCACACGTGAGACTAAAAATACCCGTGGCTCCTATTAGAGGCTCTGCCCCAGGGACAGGCAAGGCTGGAGTCCGAACCGACACTAGAAACTCGTTCCCTTGTGCCCCCTGGGATCCAGGCCACGGCACCTGTCCCGTTTGGGGCAGATGGGCACCAACCTCATTCCGACAGTCCCCAGGGGTCTTCAGGGGTGATCAAAAGGCTGTTCTGACTTCATTTGCGTTTTTGTTCAGACACTCCAGAGCTGTCTCCTGTGACCCTCTTCACCACCTCATTAGACAACCTCCCACCACCCAGGTGTGAGGGCTCTCTCCCAGGGGGCACATGTCACTCAGAGCACTGGCTGGGGCCCTGCAAAAGCGGCTGGCCCAAACCTCAGCCTGCCAGTAGAAACGACATCTGTGCCCCTTTTCACTAACACACGCAGAACGGCAAGCGTGTTAGGTTTGGCGTGAGCCCTGGGCCCACGTAGAAGCCATTGGTGGCTCACTGAGAAAACTGCACTAACTCACTTCTTGATCCTGTTTCAGCATCAATAAAATGGGTGTAAAGGCATCAGCCCAGCCCCAGGGCACTGTGAGGGCTACATGAGTTCATGGAAGAAAAACGCAGAATTCTGTACAGAAGTAGCTGATTACCAAGGGACAAACTCTGAAGCGTCAAGTCCGCTTCAGAGGACCTTTCGTTTCCATCAGGGAGGCGGATCGAGGAATATGTGAGGGGCATTTCAATAGCTCGGCAATAAACACTTGGGGAAGCTGAAGAGGTAATCTCTCCATGGGCTTTCATGTGCCACTGGATACCTCTGTTGGCATGGCCTGAGATATTTTGGAAGTGGTGATGAGAGACAAATTGATTTTCATCATCTCCATCCACAGGAAAAGGCCAAGAATGCCATAGTGTATAAAGACTCCAAAACTCAAATGACCTGGAATTTGGGAGGTAGTGCTCCCCATGTTTACACATCGTTATGTGCAAGAAGATGGGATTGTAATAAGCTACAGACAGAAAAATAGGGAAAATCAATGAAGGTGTCACGGATAGAAATACTGAAACAGGCTGACGGGCCGATCAGGGAGAGACATGCCAAAAAGGCTGAGAAAGGGAATTGTGTTTAACAGAAAAGTCACAGCTTATGGCTCCTGATTGGGGCGGGGTGGAGGCGGCTGCATGGGACTGAGCAGGGCTGTTAGAACCAAGCACTCCCCCAAATTCATGCTCCAGATGGCTCTGTCAGCAGTGGGAGAAGGTGCCTTTAGAGCTGCTTGTCCTCACTTAACCTCCTTCTCTTCCATCTCGTGATGGTCAGAGAAAAAGGCACAGCAGAGCAAACGCTACAAATCTACGGGAGGCTGGCGCACCTCTGGGCTAAAGGGAGAAATCTTGGCTGACTGGGAGGGTTCGTTCTGTCTGATTTGATTCAAACATTTATTGAGCACCTCCTGTGTGCAATACACACAGGAGGCTCAAGTCTGATAGAGGGACATGGGAGGGGACTCAAGAATGAGGAAGACCGTGACCTGGCCCTCGAAGAGCTTAACATGGTCTAAGGCCAGGCCATGACTTCATCATACACTTTGCTATCAAACAGGAAAGACCTGCCGTAGTTTGGGAGAGTATTTTTTTTCAAACCTTTAAATGTCTGTGCCATTCCAGTAGGAAAAAGAAAATGAGGATGGTTAAAAAGCACCACAGAGAGCTGGCATTCTCTAGGATCTCCAAGAACTGGGGTAATCAGGCAGGCTTCAGGGTGGAGGTGAGGGCTGGTGTCAGACTTCAAAGGATGACTAGACTGTACTTGCCAGGAATGTCCAAACAGGTATTTCGGGAAGAAGTGACAACAGTAACAAACTCAGAAGTGGGAGTGAGCCAAGTCAGGCTGGTCAAGACACCACAGGAAGCCTATACCAGCTTTCAAAAAGGTCTGCGGGAAAGGCATCTGTCTGGTTCCCCCATGTAACAGTTTGCCCATATCAGCAGAAGCCAGGGTGTGAAGAGGCTGGGATGTGGTCTGTGCTCTTTACCAATGTGCCCCCACTCTCTTTGTGCCCCTTCCCCACTGCACCAATGGAGAAAAGCATGTCATGTCTACAAACTGCCTGCTAAAAGCCTTTCATGTACTGGTTTTGTCTATTACATCTCTATAGAGAAGAGAAAAACTTACCTCCCAGGATTTCTAGAGGGGTGAAAAAGTTATGACTGGTGATCCCCCGAAGAACCACTAAGCCTTTGGAAAAATGAACATGTGAGTCAGAACACACCGTTTCTGGTGAAAGCCTCATCTGCCAGAAGCAAGCCTCTCCCTGTCAGCCACTCACCATCTCCAAGACAGCTCAGGGCTCAGAACCATCCGGACAACTGATGAATCCCATCTTCAAGCAAAGGTGTGGAAGCAGTGTGGATAATGGAGGATAACGGCAAAAATACAACCATTTTGACTGCTCTTTGTCTTTGGGTCTCCTGAAGTTTCCAAGTCATTGTGATGAAAATTATTAAAGGTCTGCCCAAGAACGGAGACATCCCCTGATTTGTCAGATCCTAAGACAAGGATGCAGATGACTTCATTAGGTCAGAATGTGGAAGTCCCAGAATTCCATGTTATTCAAGACGGTGGCAGGATGGAGAGGCCAGCATGTTAAGGAAAGCCTAGAAGCAGAGAGGTCAGATAGATGTGTTTGGGAAGTAGTGGGCATGGCTATGGCTACAGCATGTGTGGGTTGGCAGGGAAAGTAGAAGAGGTGAGTCTATAGAAGGGGGCTGGACCCAGGGTGTAAATCACAGGCTGAGGGTCTGTTCTCTGTCCCATCGGTTGAGGGGGGGTTTGAGCAGAAGACATAGACCCTCTGAATAATACCTCATAGCCTCCTCTCCTGCTTCTCCTCCGCTTTCCAGATACATCCAAATGCCTTCCTGTGGCATCCTCCTCTCAGCCAAAACAAGTAGTATAGATGAGAGGATGGGTCGACAGAGTCTAGGGCTGAGGGGAACATGAAGACTGAGGAGAGCATCTCATCTTTCTGCCCATGCTGCTGGCAGGGAGCAGCTGTGCAGGCCCAAGACACCAGCTACTGGACTGAGAGCCATGGGTGGGAACATGTGGAGAGTGGGTCCAGGTTCTAGGCAGCATCAGGATCCAGGAGCAACAGCATTTTCCAGAGAAGTCAAGGTAACACAGCCCCTATTTCATGGGTTGGTTCCAGAGCAGTGTTTTCACTGCATTTTTGTCACTCAGGAAACATTTATCAACATCTGGACATGCTCTGGGTTCTTACAACAGGGAAGTGGGTGCTACTGGCATCTAGTAGGTAGATCACAGGGATGCTGCTAAGAATCGTCCAATGCACAGGACCACCCCTCCCTCAACAACAAGGAACTCTATGGCCCCAAATGTCCATAGTGCCATGGATGAGAGGCTCCTCTCTAAAGGATCTGTCTTCAGACATCCTGGAGGGGCAGGAGGCCCCCAGACCAGCTTCCTGGACCTCTGAGTGATACAACCCCCCATCATCTCCTGCTTCAGAGGCAGCTCTGGAATGGGATGTCATGTGAGCAAGCTCCTCACAGTGACGCTCTCCAGCTGGGGAGTAAGGAACCAGGATGGGAATGCAAATTTCAGGCAAGGGGGCTTCAGCTCCCTTGACCTTCCCACTCGGCCCCATTGAGTAATGAGAGGTGCTGCACAGAAGCTTCTGTTGGGACCTACACCCTTGAAGGAGGTACACGGTGCTTTCTCAGGTCAGATGGGGGATGCCACCTAGGCAATCTCTAAGACTCCAGGAACTTTGAAGAATCCATTGTTCTTACTTCCCTAGCCATCTAGAAAACAAGCCTCAGCCAGCCTCCCAGGTGTGTGTGTGTGTGTGTGTGTGTGTGTGTGCGTGCACGCGCATATGCACACGTGCAGGCAGGACAGCAAGGGACAGGACTCACTACATGAGGAAACATGCCTTGGGAGTTACCCACCTACGCCACTCCCGCAGCTCAGCTCTCTTGGGACTGCAATTCAACACTGTCAGAAACCAGTGACATCTCCTTCCTCAGATGCCCAGTGGGCGAGGGGTAGTGGTGACGCAGCAAGGCGCTGGCCTTTACTGGCAGACAAACTGTGAGTCACAGTCCGCGGACAAAGATCTTCAGAATCTGAGGGTAGATCTGTGTGTCCCCCACCCCCCACTGACTTGTCACCTCACCTGTCCTTTTCCTCCCCCCTTAAAATCAAGTATGAATGACAGCTACCATTGCTGCGCGCCAGGCACCTCAAGTACACGTTCTCACAACAGCCCTGTGAGAACTTGTATCATGCCATGATAGAGGTGGGGAAATGGAAGGAAATGGCTTGTCCACAGTCACACCGGCAGCGAGTGGCCAAGCTGAGACTGGAACCTAGGCCTACACAGTAGAGTCTGCCTCCGAGGGGGAGGCGGGGGCTCTCAGGAACCACACTGCAAGGTAGGGTCATCACACTCCAATACGAAGGGGCCCAGAGCAAAGGCTTCCGGGTGCACGACATTTATTAATGGTGGAAACTTAAGTTAGGGGGCTGGCCCAAGTTGGGTGGGCCCACCGTGCCAAGGGCTAGCAGGCAGATGCCGCTGTAAACACTCCTGAGACCCAGAGCCAAAGGGCCTGTTGCTGCTGCTGGCTGGGCAGGCCGGGCCCCACTAAAAATAGATGGGTTCTCAGGTCCAGCTCCCTGAGCACAGCAGGCAGGCTGCTCCCTGCACCAGCCTCTTCCTCTGCCCCTCCCCCCTTCCCCAAGGAGCATGAGCCAGGCTTCTAGAAGGAACAGAGATGTTAAGACTTTCACCATAAGCCAGAAAGAACTGTTAAGTTGATGCCCAGTAGTCATGGTCCAAGTTCTGGTGCAGCCATAATCGCAGAGGTCCGGACCCCAACACCCTACCCATCTCTCTCTTATAGAGGAAGCCATCAACCTCCAAAACCCACCCGGGGAAGGGAAGGAGCGGGGCCACCCCGTGCTGCTTTTCCTTTTCCCGAATTTACTCTCACTGTTGACAGCACCGTGAGATTTCTGCGTTCGCCGAAGGCTCCGGAGAAGGTCTACCTCGGGCCCTCCCGGGAATCCCGGGACCAGCTGCGGAGACCAGGCAGCGCCCGGCCAGCGGGAGAAGGGCTCTGGAGCCCGGGACGAGCGCTCCAAGCGCACGGGGTAGGAGGCGCTAGAGCCTGTGGCTGTGCCGCCCGCGGCCTGCGTGCGGTCAGAGCTCGGCCCGGGATTTCCTTTCAAAGGTGACTTAGAGCGGCTTCATTAGGGTAGCGCCCTCCCAGGCGGGCCCTAATGGCGTGTTTGGCAGAGTCAGCGAAACGCGGCGCCCAGCGGCTCGGCGGCGGGGGAGCGCCCTCTCCCGCGCCCTCGCGGTCTCCCGCGCCGGCCAGCGGCGCGCACGGGGCCATTTGCAGTGCAGGCAGCCTCGAGAGCGGCCGCGGCGCAACGGCGGGGAGCGAGGCGGCACCATGGAGCTGAAGAAGGACAGCAACGCCGTGTCCATCGACATGCTGTTGATCGTGCACTCGGAGAAACGGCGCGCAGCGCACGGCACGCACTCGGACCGGCAGGCGGACCCGGGCGCGCTGCCGCAGCGCAGAGGAGGTAACGAGCGCCCGGCCCGGGCCCCCAGACCCCGGCACCTCGGCCTCCTCGCCTGGGGCCCGCCCGCCGGGGGGCGCCCCACGCGCCCCCGAAAGAGGCCAGGGAGACCGACCCTCTCTCCCCACCGCTGCCTGCTCCTCTTGCTCCTCTGCAAGCACTGGCGTCCCGTCCCGTCCCGTGGCAACGCGCAGCCCCGTGATTGCCCCGGGTTGACTCCCTGTGCTTCCGTCACCCCCCGGGAGCCAGCTTCCTCCCAGCCACTCTCCGAAGGGTGCACGACAGGGTTGGAAGATGCCTGGGAGGAAGGGGGCCAGAACCTCAGTCCTGACCCCTGGGTGACCGAGGCCTGCTCCTCACATGGCACTTTGTAGAGCGCAGGGGACCCAGGGGAATCTGTGTGCTGAATCAGACTTTGAGACGGGGAGCTCCCTTGGTGTCCTTGCACAACTCATGGCCTCAGTTTCCCCTTTCTTGAAGCCTCTCTCAGCCTCCTACAGTAGAAGGCATAAGGGTGGTGTAAAAGGCTTGCTAGAGTAAGCTGAAAATCTCCTCTCTCCGCTCTCACAGATCTATTAATTTTACTCCTCCTGTAGACTTTCTGAGAAAGGGTAGACTGGAAAAATAAAGTGACTCTTTATAGAGCAATTCTGGAAAGCAGCACTCAGGCCTCTGTAATCCCAGAGGAAAGGGCACACTGAAGAGAATACAGATGGAGAATAGGGGATGTTAAAGCCCCTCAGAAGTCCTAGGTGTATGATGAGGCCATCCCGAGCCTTCACGGGGGCTGGTGTGAGGTTTGTGCTAGGTTCACGGAGGGCCAGTGCTTTGGGACTGATGTTTTAACAGCCCTTGGTGCATTGCACATCCACCTGCCACCTGCCACACTGAAGCAATGGTGCCTTGAATGGCTTTGCCCCCACCAGTCACATAGGCTGGACCTGCCCCATGGTTCCTTGTGACCTCTTGGGGAGGAAGGCAGGGAAAGAAATAGATTCTGGAGAGCTGAGAATGTTGATAGGTACTCCGATCTCCCGCGGGATTTGAGGCCAGTTGTTTGGGTTAGTTGGTTCTTCCATTCCCAGAGCTGCTCCCAGGAGAGGCGGAAATGCCCCCCACCCTGCGTATTTGTAATGAGGAAATCGGCAGAGGCCCTCTGCTCCTTGATAGAAAAGAGACTGCTTCTACTCTGGACACTGCAGTCCGGAAGGCCTCCCCCTATGCATGGCAAGGCCAGAGGACCCCCACGAGGCCTGGCTCCAGGCCAGTCTGTGAGTCCCTCCCTCCCCCGCCCCCTCTGATCTCATCTCTCCTAAAGGCTCCAACACTAGAAAGAGAGGGCCTTTCAACAACACAGGGAAGCCTCGGAAATGCCAGGGATCAGGACTGGTTCAGAGGTGTCTGACCCCTAGCACTAACCCTACAGGCTCCAGACCAATGCATTTCACACTCATGACCATGATGCAAGGCAAGAAGGCCCTGCTTGCCAAGCCCTTTCTGCTAGTTTCCTCCACAACTTTCCTGACGGAGGTTTTTTCCCAGACACTATGGCAGTGCAGAGACCAGTGTCACTTATTTACAGTCAGACAGTTCTGTACCAGAGTATAGAAGAGTGAGAATGCACAGCCTCTGAGGCCTGCTGGGCAATGGTGATGTCCAGGAGACCCCTGGCTAAGCCAGCCTATGGGCCCACACAGCCCAAGGCAGGGAAACACTGAACTAGACAAGCTTGTTCCAAGGCCTCCTGTTGGTGCACAAGATCCAAAACGCCCCCACACCTCTTCCAGGCATCTCCTCCTGTCCCCCCACCGCCCCCAGCCCAGGTCCTTGGCTCTGCAAAGGAGGGCCTGAGCTCCATTACTGTCACGGTACAGAGGACTGGGTGGCTTTCTGCTCTGTCCTTGTGGCAGAAAAGAGTCAGAGGGAAAGGAGGCAAAGGCAGCATGTGCCAGGGATTTGGGCTGCCAACAGATGCTCTCTGCTCTTTCCCTCTATGGCCCTAGCATTTTCCATTGTGCAGTGCTTCTCAAAAATATGCCTGGGTGCCCTCACGTCCTGTCATATACCCCCTAGCCATGGAGGAGGTGGCCTAAAGTCCCCTGCCCCAAGTCAGGTTTCATCCCCCAAGTCAGTGTGATGTGTGTATTCTACTCTACGTGTGTGTCAGCGACGGTTCTGAGCCACAAGCCCCAGATCTTGGCTGCGGAGAGTTCTGCAGAATAGAAGAGCATCAGGAAGGGACAGAGGGACTTGAGGAGTGGTTGAAAGGGCTGGAGAACCAGGCTAGAGGCACAGCTTCCAGGAAGAGTGCCATAAGCTGCACAGCAGGGCTGGTCTGGTGAGGAAACCTCTGTTGCCACCAAGGAGCCCTAGATACTCCGTCCTCACCAGGAACTTGATTTTATTGCAGCTGCTCCCATTGCCAGAACATACGCCATTTCTGCGCCAGGAACTGGACCTTGCAGCCACCACTTTCAGCCAGGACCAGAGAGAGAGTAGGCAAGCACTTCCATTCCCTTCCCTCTTGCATCACCAGGTCCCAAGATGGAACCAGACGCAGGTGCATCTGACTGGCTGTGCCTAGGCCACATACATCCATGCTCTAGCTGCAAGGGAGGCTGGGAGAGTAGGCAACAATCACTTGCAGTTCCCACAGGGATAGACCATCTTTGCCCATCCCCCACCTCACATCATGACCCTAACAGTGGGAGATTCACCACATACAGGAAGAGGAAGGCAAAATCAATGGCAAACATCTTCTACAATAATACTTCCATATTTAAGAGGTAGAGATGTGGAGTGAAGAATAGGCATCTGCACCGTGAAAATTCTCCCTGGATGATGCTGATAACCAACCCCACCATCCTTGGAAACCACTGTTTTAATATTTTAAAGTGCATCTCATTCACAGGCAGTCCCCCTTGAATCCTGAGAGAGCCAAGTTCCACCAGCCCCACTTCACCCCAGATACATTTGCAACTGACCTGTCACTCGCTGGCCTGGGTCTCCCGGCCACTGAGAACCTCACTCCAGACCTTGTTATCCCACAGGACTCCAAGGTGTCGGAAATGGAATCCGGAGATGGCAGAAATTCGAAGGAAATGACGTGCATGGTAAATTCTCTCTTTTCATTTTGTTTTCCTTTCAATCTCTGTAATTCAACACATTGAAAAATGACTGGAAGCATTAGATTTCACATGTTCGAAAACTGGCTCTAGACATCTAACCACTCAGGAAGTAGCTGCTCATGACTCAGCAAAGCTCTGGGGCTGCTGTGACTCTAGAAAGTTTTCCCTGAGATCAGGTCCCCCAGTTTCCTGGACGCTGTGAGGGGAGGGGAGCAATTCCATAAGGTTGAGCACCCACTTGTTCACTGGCTATATATAGGGAAGGACTTAGCATCATCTGGCACGGTGAGGTTTGAGTGTGTTCCCACTGGGGGTGGGGCTGCTTATGTCATGCAGGGCAGCCATCTTTGAAATTTTTTCCAAATGGAGAGGACAGTGGCCTGCTTTGGGACATTATTGCTCCAGGCCTAGGGAGATGGGTGCTATGGTTCCCGGATGGCCTGGGACCCAGAATACAATAAGCTCAGAGAAGTCAGTTTCCAAAGCCTCCTTTCTCTGGTGCCAGGCATCTGTTGCCCTGCAGGGAACAGGCCCAGGACATCTCTCGGAGTGCCATGCATGGACTGACTATACTAGGCCTTATTCTGTACCTTTCACAGATTCAGTAGCCCAGCTTCCAGAACAAACATCAGTGAAACTTCACTGTAGGCACGTGAGAATTCTACTAAGAATTAGGCCTCCACTCCCAGAGCTCCATCAGGGGGCTCAGTCAGATCTGGGCCCATCAAATGCCAGTGTGAAGATACCACCCCCCATGACCCTCTGCAGATGGGGAATCAGGACCCCAATTGCCTGAGACCAAACAGCTATGCTCTGCTAACAAAAGGGAAGTAAATTCATCCACGCATTCCCTTAATAAAGCTCTACAGGGCTTACTTTGTGCCAGGCAGGGATCCAGTTGTTGAGATGAAGATAGTCAGGAACGCTGCCCTCATGGCATCACATTGATGGTTATAATCGTGATGCTTTTCACTGCAATAGAGTCTCAACTCCCTGGAAGTGAAGAGCTTTCCTGTGTCCCCTGCCCTGTGCATGGGGACACGTTGTCCTTAAGACATACCCCTGACCTGAGGACTACCCCTCAGGGTCCTGGCTAATGGGCATACACGGTGGGATGGCTTCTTTAACCTTGTTACGAGGCCATAGGGCGATAGATGCGTCAACTCTGGCTGTACTGAAGCAAATGCCAAAGTTAGCAAAACTATGCTTCAGGCTCATGAGAATTATAAGAATCAGACCACCAGAAACCTGTCAGCTGCAGAAATGCACAGCAGCTGGTACAGGTATGCACTGCTTGGCCAGCGTACAAGTGGGTGAGTGGGCAAGTGGGTTGCAGTGGGAGGAAAGAGACACGGCATCTTCCTTTGTCACAGCTCTCTCACCTTGAGTTGTCTGAAATTCATCTTATGGCTTCTTGGCCACATTCTTACATTAGAAGATTGAAATATAGTAAATTTATCCTATTTTTACCATCTTTAGCATCCCTGGTTTGAGGGAAATTTAGTGGAAAAATACAACAAAATAAATAGGATCGTGGGGCACCTGGCTGGCTCAGTTGGTGCAGCATGTGGCTCTTGATCTCAGGGTTGTGGGTTTGAACCCTATGATGGGTGTAGAGATTACTTTAAAAAAACATAAAAATATTTTTTAAAAAATAATTAAATAAAGAAGATCACTAAAGTAGTTCTTGCAAAACTACCCGAGAACGGAGAGTTTCAGGTAAATGGAGGGCTGGAGAGAGGTTCTACAGAGGCCTTGAGCCTGGAAAAAATGATGGCTGCACCACTCCACTGATACATGTAATTTAAAGTAAAATTTTATTTTTATTTATTTTTCAAATTGCACGTTTGCATGCATGCAGAAGTTAAAATTACAGCTTTTTTTCTGTGTTTTCTAATGGCAAGATTCTGGGTACATACTTGCCTTGCTGGTGCCCAAGGCACCCAGCCCTGGAAACTGGACGGCTTTCATCTGCAAAGGAGGCAGCTGACGGCTTATGCTGGTGGAGTGTGCACAAATGTGGCTGAACATGGAGCTGATCCAAAAAGGCACATGTTCCCCCTCTTGCTGCCCTGTGCACTCCTTGGGCTGGGGCGTTGGCAGGGTGGGGGGAGCCTGGACTGGTCCAAACTTTTCCGAGCAGCAGGTGTTTGGGCCCAGCCAACCCCACTAGCTTGCCCAGCAACGGGCTTCCCCTACTGTGATTGGCTGCTTTCCTTGGTCCTGGCTGAAGTCTGCCTAGCAGCACAGGGACTGACACCCCACAGCCACAGGGAAACCAATTGTGCAGCCCTGACTATAAATACCCACAGCAGCTATGCCAGCCAATCGTCCTCCTTGAGGATTCCCTCCCAGATCCTGTTTCTTTCATCGGCCAGCCCAGCAGAGAAGTAGCCAGCTGTGCCTGAAGGAGGTGGCCTCCCTGTCCTCGCCTAAGTCTGGCCTAGAGCTCCAGACCAGCATCACCCTGGATTGGCACACACAGTGCTCCTAGCCCTTGGCCAACCCACCGACCTCAGCCCATGGGGTGAGGGTCCTGGCTGGGCCTGCTCATAGGAGAAGGCTGGAGCAGGCAGGTTCTCCAGGGCAAGACCCTGCCAGCTGGATCACAAGTCCAGCCCAGCTCAGTGACCTGCCTACCCACCTTGACTGGCTTCTACCTAGGCCAAGGTGTGGGAAGCACTGAGTGGCAGATCTGATTGGGTCCAGGGAAGTCATCTGAATGGAACCTGCCTAGGCCAGTGCCCCAGAGGCATGCTTATTTCCAGGCTCAGTCACTGGTCCCAGTGGCTACTTCCAATGGCAGGCCCGACACCGACACCGTTTCTGCAGACCAGTGTGAGGCCAGAGGAGAAGGTGGCAAGTGAGGGTGGTAACAGTGGGGGAACCCCCTGCCGCCACAACCCTGGCCCTTCTCCAGCCCCTCCCTTGATCCCTCTGAAGCAGCCTCAGCAAGACCAGGCCACCACAGCAGCTGTTAAGGGAAAGATGTAGCAGAAGGTGTTGCATCCCATAGGAGGGGCAGGTAAGCCTGTGGGTTCCCCCTTCATGGCCTGTGGCAGGAACGGGGCATTTCTCCACAGCAAGCTGACCCCACTAGGCTCTGAGGACAGCTCTGTGTTCCAGGACATAAATACCCTTCGTGCATGGAGAGAGCTATCACATAGCGGATGCCCTGCAAATGTCTCCAAAACTGACCCATGCGGCAATCACCCCAACTCCTAAGCTAGGAAGGCTGCCTCCACTCTTCTCAGAGGAGGAGGTTGAGCTAGGAATCAGGAGACTTGGGGTTCAGATCCCAGTCTGACCTACCCTAGCAGGAGGGTCTTTGGCCAGAAGTTAAGCCTCCAGGCAGCAGGCTCATCCGCTGTAAAATGGGGATAGAAAGGCATGATGATCAGCGAGGCATCTTTTTGTATTTTGGCAAAGGAGCCTGGCGACACTAAAGTTGGGAGTTATGGTTACTCAGCCCACTGGAGCTGTCCCCACCTTATGGAGAAGAAACCCAGCCTCTGCTGGCACCTGCTGAGAGGTGTGAGGGTGTGTGCACACGGGTTCATAGTAATTTGCCTCTGCATTCATGTGTGGAACTGTGCCTCTTCCCACGTGTGTACACCATGGGGATGTGCTCGTGGGTGTGCGCATGGTTAAGCCAGGCCTGGGGTGAGCTTGACCCCCACCAGCTCACCTTTCTGGCGGACGCACACAGCTCCTTGCTCCTTGCTTTGCCTGGGGCAAACTCCTCCACAGTCCCTGTGGCCACTGCAGGTCCCTCTGTCTTGCGTCTACAGGAAACCTGGCGGAGAAACAGCACCCTCAGCAGACCCAGGTCATCACTTCCTATGACAACCAAGGTAAGGATTCACTGCTACCCGTGACCTCTCCTCCAGTTCCTGTGTGGCTGGATCAGCACAGACTGTGGGGAGCAGGATCCCCTCTGCCCTGTGGACACTGGAGCACCTTTTTCTTCTCCCTCTCCCCGTGTCCCACGGGAAACAGTGAGAGGCTGCATGGGATAGAGTGATAAAGTCCTTGGGCCACAGAACTCACAGCTGTCCTCTTCACCCTTGCTGTCTTCACTATAGCCAACATTTATGAGTGCTAACCGAGTGCCAGGCACCCTGCCGATCCATTTACATAATTATTCTCATGTAAATGAAGCTTACCTATCTGATAAGTCCTCTTAACTGTCCTCAATTTACAGATGAGTAAACTGAGGCTTGGAAAAGTTGTCATATGTTTGAGAGCACATGGCTGGTGAGAGTCAGAGCTGGGGGAACCTGCCCACCCCACTACAGCCACCACCAAGGCCTCAGCTGTTAACCCTCACACAGCCCTGCTTCCACAACGCCTCTGGAAACCGGCCTCCCCACTGCCTACCCACTGTCCAAGCCTTCCCTCCTCCTGAGTCACAGCGGAGTCTGAGTCTTCCAGGGCCCTCCCCACAAGGAATGAGTTTAACTCGGCAAGGGGAAGTGAGAGGGCCCTTCCCCGAGAGAGAGCTCTTCCCTGAGAATCCTCACTTTGCTGGAATGGGTTCCGGGGCTCTGGGAGGGCAGGCAAGGGCATCACCATGCTGACTCTGCAGTTGACCAGATCTGAGAACACAGGGTATGTGGGGTGGTGAGGCTACAGTGATAGAGATGGGAGGACTTTACAGCTCCGGCTGGAGGGGAGGCCAGGTTAAATAGAGACTCCCACCCCCTACTCAGCCCCCTCCTCTCTCCCTCCCCACCAATAACCTCCCACCTTGGCCTCCTGCTCTGCATTAAAGACTCAGGGCCTGGTATCTATCTGAGAGCTCTCATAGACTCAGCCCTAAGATTTCACCCCTATTGCTCTCAGCACTGATGTCCTAACTTGTAAAGAAATTATCTGCTCGTGTTCAGGGAGCAGTGGCAAAGTAGGAGTCCCTGGAGGACTCGGAGCCTCTCACGGAATCGCTCTCAGAATCACAGACTAACCCACCATCACCACAGAAAGGCACTGGCAGGCGGTGACGAAGGGCCTGTCAAGATGGGTTTACCAGCACGACCCCGACCGGTGTATCTTACGGCAGAACTCCGGGGACTATGGCTCCACAGCAGGCCCCCCTCAGTGGGCCCACCACAACCTGCCCCCTGCCCTGAGCACTGCAAAGACAAACCCAGGCCCCCCTGCTTCCCTGAAGTGAACTAGCAGCACACAGCTCACCACAAAACAAAAATAAGCAATACCTCACTAAAAGGAAAGTGGATTAGCCACCGCCAATCTTGCTTAGTTCTGGCTATGCCCCCTGATAGGGCCATGGTGTTATCCCCATTTGTGCACAAGAAAACTGAGACAGGGTACTGTGGTCCCCGAGTCAGGCACACCTGCCAGACCTCCACACTGCACTGTCCCCATGGTGTCCCAGACAGATAGGAGTGGTATGGGGCCCACCAGACACCAGAGCCCCACTTGGCACACCACACCCTGGCTCTCATGGGCCACTCACATGCCACCCACCTGCTCTAGGGGACAATCTGTTCCTTGACTCCTCCAGTTTGTAGAGGCTGCTGGCACTTCTTGACTTGTACACCTGCACCACTCCATTCTCTGTGCCCATTGTCACATGGCCTTTTCTCCACATTAGTAGTTTAATCTCTTGACTCTGTTTTATGAGAATCCTTGTGATTACTTAGGGCCCGCCAGATAATCCAGGATGATCTTCCTATCTCAAGATCCTTAACTTAATCACATCTGCAAAGTCCCCTTTCCTATATAAGGGAGCATTCACAGGTTCCTAGAATTAAGGCATGGCTATCTTTAAGGGCCGCTATGCAGCCTACCACATGGGTACAATTTAAAACAGAGTAGTTGAGAAGGTGACATTTGAATAAGGGAGGAGGTGAGGGAGCAAGCCATGTGGGCATCTGGGAAAGAGCATCCAGGAGAGGGAGCACCAGGTATGATAAATTTTATGCAACAGCTGACAAACAGATCAGTGGAGTCTCGGATCTCCATGCGGAAGGGTGCTTCAGAAGATTAATCTGTAATGGGTGTGTGAGGGAGGAGACAGGAGGGTGGTTGCTGGAGCCCCTGTGACTTGGGGCCCCAAAAGTGATTCCTGAGGAGCCAGTTTTCTTTTGAGGCTTCCTTTCTTGCTGGTCCTTTGTCCCCAAGCAGACACTCCATTCCTTCTTTGGTCACGCAGGCACTGGGGTCAGACGGCCATGTTTCCAGATATGGGATGCTCCTGTGGAGCTCCGTGCTGCAGAAGGGATCATGAATGGCCCTCTGTTTTCAAGAGCCCGGTGAAAGCCGGGGTCGGTCAGGGCTGCGAGAGACACCCTTCATCACCCCCTGGCTGGTGTCCCAGCCGTCTCAGCCCACTCGGTTGTCAGGTTGTCACCTGGTGACTCGGGCTGCTGAGTGGGCCTTTCACGCTGCGTCCAGTGGAGACTGACAAGGGTTCTGCAGAGTTAGACTGTCCCTGTCATCATCCAGCATGCTGCTCTTGGGCTGTCAGAGCACTAGGCTTCCTGCACTGAAGCGGACTACCAGTCCCTGGGCTGAAACCACGCACAGCCCTGCTGAACACCTACCCTGGGGCTCTTTAAGGGCGTTTTTAAATTACAGATGCTTTAGCTGAGGCTTCCTGACTCTCAACTACTGCAGAGGAACATTCCAAGGCAAGGAACCCGGCTACTAACCTGGGTACGGTTATTAACCCAGGTTCCAGGTACAGAAAACGTTAGTGAGCACCTTAAGGCAAGGATAGCAAGTATCTGACCTGAATCCTGCAGCCCTAGGCACACAGACACCCCCCCCCCCAACGTGTGCATGCTCACACACACTCACATTCATAACACACACACGTGCCTGACAGTCTTTGCTAATTGATCAACACTCCAGGCAGCTACTTGCAGCCAGTCAGAGTTAATGAACAACACGAAATCTGTTTGCCATCTCTGCATTAGATATTCTGAGCAAATTAGGGCTTTAGACAAATCCTGATTCAGACCTGCAGAGACCTGGGGAGAAGCTGCTGGAGGGAGAACTCTCCCGACCAGGTAAAAGGCAGACCCAAGGCAGTAGGGCCACGGGCAGGGACGTTCTGGGGCTTCCTGCTGCATCTCCGGATCTGAGGGCTTAAGAGGAAAGGACACGGAGCTGGTGGCACCTGGGGCAGGGGCCTGGGAGGCACTTCTCAAGCAACTGCTGATATGCTGCTACTAAGACAGCCAGGGCTGCAGCCTCAGAAGTAGTATTTCGGTGACGACTGGTAGAACCAGGGAGGGACGCCATGAGAGAGCCAGCCAGGTGACCTGAAGTCCCGGGAAGGACCTCCTGTGGGTTTGGTCGTGACTGTTAAGATTGGTGTAATGGTATCTGACTATACTTAGGTTTTAGATCTTACTTTAAATTTTGCTCCAAATGATGTTCCACTCTCATTCATTGGAAATTGGTCAAATTAATTTTCTTCTTAGATTAAGACTTGATGTGATATAGGAATATAGTAGTCTGCCAAATCTTACCATTTCACTCCTTTAGGGAGCACAGGGCTCTCCAGTGACTGCTGCTCACCTGCGACAGCACACCCAGGCCCAGTTTCTGGGGCAGAGAGGCCTCCGAAAATGCCCTCACACACCTGTGTGTGACAAGAGTGGGTATCACACTCCCACAGATCAGGAAGGCTAAGCAGCTGTGCTGTTTTCCTCAGCAGGGGGCTGATTAGCAGGGCCTCTTTGGAGGAGAGTCAGGAAGTGGGGCTCAGGAGGATATTGGAAATTGGGCCCCTGTCCAAGAAGGGGGAGGAAAGAGGAAGTTCAGGAAAGAGAGAAGGGATTGGAAATGGTGCTAGGTGGAGGTTGCAGAACAGGACCACATCCGGGTGTGAGAATACCTCAATGCCCACCTTTACCACCGCTTTACCAGTACCTAGTTTCTCACGTCACTCATTCTTGGACAAAGAGCCAGGGCTGAATTGGGGGTGGTTGGAAGCGCCTGTATGTTAGATGTGAGAAGTTGGGGGAAGAGGTTTGCTGTTGACTAAACCAAGTTGTTCAGTTCTGCACCTTCTTTAAGCTTCTGGAGGTTGTTGCAGTCCAGCGTTTTCCAAATTGTGTCTCACAAAATAGTACTGGGTCAAACTGACTTCTTCTCTGCAGGACTTCTCACAGCGTTACACATTACGACCTACAAAAAGAGAGACAGTGGACATGTTTCTCAAATCCTTTTCTTGTAAAGCATCTTGTAGCCAAGTACAGCTTGGCACCCACTTTGAAAAACACCCGAAAGTGTTTCAGATGGGAAAAGTAACAAGGCAAAGGAGAATAGGCCTGTGCTTCACGCAGCATGGGAAGACACACAGGAAGTGTTTGCTCTTGGCATTGACACTCGATCCTATAACCAGAACTGAATTATGCTTTGAACTCTGAAATGCTTAAAGTCTTAATTATAAAGTCACACACTGATTTTCTTTGACAGTGAATGTACTAGAAACTACCCTCAAAGTGAAGGTTAACCCCTTCAAAGTAATACCTGGGAAGGTCACATTGTATCTTATTAAGTTGTTTGAGAATGACCCTCTTTGGCATGCAGAGCAAGTTTCTGAGCTATACAAGATAGTCAGTATTGTCATTCTGTGAAAACCATCGCAATACATTTAGCAGGGAAAGGGTTAGTAAAAAGAGCTCTTACAAAACTCATAAGGAAAAAATAATACAACTAGGAAAATAGGCAATTCACAAAATAAGAATTTCAAATGGCAAATAACTATATGAAAAATACATTAAAAATTAAATGCACAAAAATGAGATGTCATTGTTCATTAATAAAAATTTCAGAGATTGATAAAATCACACGTCAGTGAGTATATCAGTGATCTATTTTTACATTGCAAACCACCCCAAAACTCAGGGGCTTAAAATAATAAGCATTTACCAGCTCACAGGTTGGCTGTGCGTTCCTGCCTGAGATACGCCCAGTTCATCACGGGTCTTGGCTCAGCTTGCTCATGTATTTGTGGTCAGCTGGTAAGTTGGCTGGAGACCAGGTAGGGTAGGGTGGCCTCACCTGAGATGCCTCTGCTGTGTTCCACGTGGTCTCTCCACCCCCAGCAGGCTAGCCTGGGCCCATTCACACGGCAGTTGTGGCTAGAATCCCAAGGATGAGAGTGGAGGCTGCAAAATTCCTTGAGACCTACGCTCAGAGCTTCCCCAGGACCACTTCTGTTAACATCCCATGCTAACTAGACAAACCAAGTCCTATAGAAAGCCCAAATTCAAGGGGCAGAACAAAAGACCTCTCATTGGAAGTACGAAGTTTTGTGATGAATTTTGCAATCAAACACAGTAAGAATGAGCAAAATGGACACTCCCTTGTGCTGTTGGTGTGATCAACTGATAAAATCATTCATGGGAAGTTTGCCAAAATACAGCAAAAGATCCATATTTAAAAATGTATTCAAAGGGACTGATTTGAAAAGTGTGTAAAGAGATGTGTATCAGAATGTTCATGCATCACTGATTCTAATAGCAAAATATTTGGGAGAAGTTAACTATCCAACCAAAAGGGATTGCTTATATGGATTATAAACGATGTACAGAATAGAGTACTATCCAGCTCACTTAAAACGATGACATAGGACCAGATTCACTGATGTGTGAAGACTCGAGAAGGAAGCAGGTGTTTACTATAATCCTGCTCTGGACTTTGAATTTCCATTTTGTATTGTTCTGGATCATCCAGTTCTTGTTTTAATTCTTCTCAGGCTTGTTTGCTCAACTGGTACTTATATTTATTTTTGTTTTATTTTAAATTACTAAAATTGAATTGTCTGGCATATACTTGCATGGGTTTTAACACATACAGAACGCATGCTCATATTCTGACTACTATAGTCAGAATACAGGGCAGTTCTGTCACCCCAAAATCCTCTTGTGCAGAATGTCAGTGGTTACATCCTCCTGTCTCTCCTAAGAGTTTCTTTGTATTGTTGAGAAGTATTCCTTGATATGGATGTACCATAGGGTGTTTATCCATTCACTCATTGAAGGACATTTAAGCTGTTTCCAGTTTAGGGTGATTATGAATAGAGCTTCTATAAACATTTGTGTATAGGTTTTTGTATGAACAAATGTAAGTGTTTATATCTCTGGGATAAATGTTCAAGAGTGCAGTGGTTGGGTCAGATGTTCAGTATATGTTTTGTTTTATAACAACCTGACAGACTGTTTTCAGAGTTGCTGTATCACTTCACAGTCCCACCAGCGATGTCTGAGAGGTCTGATTTCTCCACAACCTTGTCAACGTAGAGTATTATCACTATTTTTTATTACTTCTCTTCTAATAGGTATGATATCTCATTGTGATTTTAATTTGCATTTTCCTAATGGCTAATCATATTGAACATCATTTGACGTGCTTATATGCCATCTGTAATCTCTTCTTTTACCCATTTTCTAATTGAAATGTCTTTGCACTTTTGTAAAAAATCACTTTGCCATATTTGTGTGGGTCTATTTCTTAACTATTTATTATGCTCCATTGATCTATATATCTGTCCCTTTGCCAATATAACACTGTGTAATGACTGTAGCTTTATAGCACATCTTAAAATCAAATAGCTGGTTCCTCCAACTTTTTTTTTTCAAAATTGGTTTGGCCACTGCAGTTGCTGTATCTTTCCATCTAAATTTTAGAATTATCTTGCCTATATCTAACATCTATAAAATTCCTTTAAGGAGTCAGAATGAAGTTGCATTAAATCTATAGATCAATTTAGGGAGAATTGACAACAATATTGAGTCTTTCAATTCATGAGCATGGTATGTCTTCCCACTTATTCAAGTCTTCTTTAATTTGCTTGATCATACTTTATGGTTTTCAACATACAGCTCTTGCACTTTTTTTTTTTTTAGATTTATATTTAAGTATTTCAATTTTTGGAGCTATGGGAAATATTGATTTTTAAATTCAATTTCCAATCATTTATTGTGACTATAAATAGAATTGATTTTGTATCTGACCTTGTATCCTGTGACCATGCTAAACTTACTAGTTCTAGGAGCTTTCTTTGTAGATTACTTGGTATTTTCTACACACATAGACATGTCATCTGTGAATAAGGAGAGTTTTATTTATTTCTAATCTATAGGACTTTTATTTATTTTTCTTTTCTTATTTCTTATTCTTTTTCTTGTTTTATTTCACTGGGTAGAACTTCCAGTGCAATGTTTGTTAGGAGCAGTGAGAGTGGACATCCATGCCTTGTTCCAGTCATAGGGGGAAAGCATTCCATTTTTGACCATTAAATATGCTGTTAGCTGTAGATTTTTGTTAGATACTCTTTTTCAGATTAAGGAAGTTCCCTTCTATTCCTAGTTTATTGAGAAGTTTCACCATGAATAGATGTTAAATTTGTCAAATGTACTTTCTGCACCCATTGAAATGATCATGTGGTTTTTCTTCTTTGGCCTGCAAATATGGCAAATTGCATTAACTGGTTTTCAAATATTGAACCATCTTTGCAGTGCCATGGTATTCTTTTACTATATTGCTGGATTTAATTTTCTAATATTTTTTGAGAATTTTTGTGTTCATAAGAAATATTCATCTGTAATATTCTTTTCTTATACTGTTTTTGTCTGGTTTTGGTATCAGATTAATGCTGGCCTCATATAATGGGTAATGAAATATTTACTATTCTGTTTTCTGAAAGATCTTATTTAAAAATTGATCTTATTTCTTTTTAAACGTTTGTTAGAATTTATTGGTGAAACCAACTGGACCTGGCCTTTGTTTGTTCCTGGAAGATTTTGAACTACAATTAGTTTTCAAAATAGATGTAGAGATATTGAGGTTTTCTATTTGGGTGAGTTTTAGTAGTTTGTAGCTTACAAGGAATTGATCCATTTCATCTAAGTTGTAGAATTATGTGAATTGGGTTGTTGGTAGTATTCCCTTATTATTCTTTTAATACATACAAGATCTGTAGTGTTCTCACCTGTTTCATTTCTGATATTGGTGTCTTAATTTCTGATTTGTGTCTTACCTCTTTTTCTTTTTGGTCAATCTGGTTACAGGCTTATCAATTTTGCTGATCTTTCCTAGGAATCAGCTTTTGGTTTCATTGATTACTTTCTCATCATTTCTTTACTTTTTTTTTCTGTACCACACTGTTTCTCCTCTCCTTCTGGGATCTCAGTAACATGAATGTTAGACCTTAAAGTATTATCCTACAGGTCTCTGAAGTTCAATTCATTTTGCTCTGTTTCTTATATTATCTTTCTTCAAGTTCACTGACTCTTCTGTCATCTCTATATATTATTTAGCATATCCAGATAGTTTTTCAAACTGTTATATTTTTTACCTCTAAAATTTTGTTTCTTCTTTGTATCTTCTGACGTTTTGCTGATTCTTGGTATCTTTCCATTCATTTCAAGACTATTTGCCCTTATTTGTTAGAGCATGGTTTCCATGGCTATTTGCAAGTCTGATAATTCCAAAATCTTTATCATCCCGAGGTTAGCATCTGTTGATTATCTTTTCCTTTCAAGTAGAGATAACTCCTCGTTCTTCCTACACTGGATAGTTTTGGATTGTAGCCTTTGCAATGCTCTATAGATCTTCTCAGAACATGCACCCCCAGTGGCCAGTCTAGGCATTGGTCTACACCATAGTTTAGTTCTCCAAGACTGTGGTATAATGTCTAGGATGAGATCCATGTGTGCTCAGCTCAGAGGGGACCACAAGAGTTCATCCAGAACTGTATGGATTTGCTTTCTTGAGCTCCCACCCCTTCACAACCCGCTTCTCAATTCTCCAGCAGAATAGCTGGACTCTAATTTCCCCACTCTGCCAGGCACAACTCTGTCTACATCTAGAGACAATCAGTGGGGAACAGAGAGAGAGAAAAAACAGTGAGTATTTGCTCCCACACTCTAGGGAATCATAGCTTCCCTCAAAGACTCGAGTGCTTAAGGTTTGGGCTGACCAACAAAATCACTGCTACACCCCTACCAACAGACTTTCCTAGAGGCTGAATGGGGAGATAATAGAAAAAAGGGATGGGGGAGGTCCAAAAGGGGATTTCCCCCATGCTCTCTGACTCTTAGAGGTTTCCCTTCTTACTCCACAAGCTGGAAGAAAGAGCTTCTCTTGGAGCACCATTTCCCTGTACCCACTGTGCACTTCTGGGTTTGGGGCTGCCTGTGAGTCAAGTCTAAGTAATACCATATGGGAAAGGGAATAGTAAACTCACTGAAAATTTAGTGATGCTTTAAATGCTAATCTTATTCCCTGACTTGCCTTCTATGATTTACAGAGGACTACAGAGTCCTCAAATAGTTGCTCCGTGCATTCTTTCCAAGGTTTATAGTTGTATTCACTGGAAAAGACAAGGTAGTGTTCTTATTTCATCTTGCCTGGGTTTGGAAACTGTCTGCTTGTATTTTGTTTTTCATTTCTTTAAACAAGAATTACTTGTATATTCAGAAGAAAGCTTAAAACCAATCGTGTTTTGTTGTTCAAACATCTGTCATAGGACATTGCACCCTTTGCTAGCAGCATCTGGCTGAGAATGTCACCTCCCATTCCTTTGCAGGGACACAGCTGACTGTGGAGGTCCACCCTCGAGATGCCATGCCCCAGCTGCTCAAGAAGTTCTCCTTGGCTAAACGTACGTACGTACAGGGCTGCTCATGTGTGGAGGGCTGGAGGGAGGAGTGACAGTCACTTAATGGGCCAGAGTCCAACCTGGGCATCTTGTGGGGGCAGGAGAGGAGTAACCTAGGCCTACACACTGGAAAGAGGCAGAGGCATGACAGCTTCATTCTAGGGACTCCCTTCTCCATATCTAACACCCACTGTTCTTGTGTCTGTGCACTTAGGTGTGGGTAACACAAAGCACTTCGCTAAAGATGAATTTCATCACAAGAGTGTTGTTCTTAGATACCATTTATTGTCTGCCTAAAAAGTGGCATACACAGTGGTAAGCATTTTACATTCATTAACTTTTTAACCCTTTGATAGATGCCTCACTTTTTAAATCACCAAAGTGAGACCCAGAGAGGTGAAATAACTGCGAAGGGACTAGCTAGGAAGTGGGTCAAAACCAGGTCTGACTGAGACCTGTGCTCTTAGCCACCACGTTTGGCTGCCTTCAGTGCAAGGTGCACGGGGTCAGACCCATGATGTCTTTTCCACTCCCTTCTTGGTCCTCTCTGGGCATCTGTCTACCTTATAGCTACAGGGGCCTGGGGAAATGCTGGCCAAGGAATGAAGTCTACAGAGCATCCAGGGCTCAGGTTCTCTCCGTGTCCATGCCTGAGCAAGGCAGGTCCTCCCACCTGCCTTGTCCTGTAGCCCTCAGAGGTCAGGGTCTCAGAAGGGCAGTCAGGTATAGAGTGGACAGGCTGGGTTCAGATCTCAGCTCTTACCTTGGGCAAGTAGCTTAACCTCTCTTGTGGAGTCAAATTCCTCATCTATAAGAGGAGGAAAATAATTCAGCTTCCTTCATAGGACTGTTGTGAAGTTAAATGAGACTGTCAATATAAAGCACAAGGCAGGCATAGTAAGTGCACAATAAATGCTAGCTACTATGTTGAACCCTCATTACCCTATCAAAGAATGGAGATGGAAATAAAATGTAGGTGCAAGAAACACAAGGACAACTCTTTCTCAGAGCCTCTATACATTTGCAACCTTCCATTGTTATATTTACAGCCTTTGGTGGGCTTCAGGGGCATAAAACAACCTGCCTCCTCAGCTCCCCCTGGCTCCATCAGGGGCCCATATCTTCCTGACCTGGTTTCAAATCAGCAGCTCCTTTCCTGTTTCCCAGGAGTCTAATAACTATTGGTAACCATTCTGCATTAACGGGTCCTGGATTGATAGGATTTGGTTGCCCTTGAACCTTCCTGAGGAATAATTTAATAATTGCTTGACTTTTCTGGGCTTCGGCTCCACAGAAACTGCCTTTCCCTCGCCCACATTCATTTCTTCCCATGGTCAGTTCTTACGTGGCAATGAATTCACTGGTGCTGTTGGCATCCCCAGCTGTGTTCCAAGATGGCAGGGGAATCCAGAGGAAGGCAGGAGCTCTAGGCTGTAGGTGGACCCACTGAGGAACACAAAGTTTTGATGTCGGGGTAAATTCTGCCTTTGCTTACAGACTGCAGTTCTCTTTCTTGTCATTCCCTCCCTGGTTGTCAGTCCTTCCTCCGCCTCAGCAGGAAGTCCAGAACAATTCCAGCAGTAATAGATGGTGGGTGGATATGGGAGCAAGAAGGCGGGGCACAGACATAGAAGAGGAGGGGTCAGAAGCCAGGACCACCACAAAGAGAATCGTCTGTGCTTGCGTTTTGACTTCTGAGGTGTCTCAACTTCTGACCTTTGGGATATTGCAGGTTTACAAGGTGATAAAAATGGAAACACAAGACCCCGGCAGCCTGGAGCAAAAGATGCCCATGGTAAGTTGCAGGGCCTTCTCCAGGGCCGTTCTGTGAGATGGTGAACTGATTTAGCCCCGTGGGCCAGTCTCCAGTCAATTGGAAATGGCTCTCTGGGTCCTATGTGAGAGTCTGGGGCTACCTCTGGGCTCAGGGTGGGGAGGAGTATCATGATTGATTAGCAAGGTCTGCCATGGACATAGGCAGAGTAATGAAAAGCTCACACACCATA
Organism: Herpailurus yagouaroundi; assembly: GCF_014898765.1. Lineage (NCBI taxonomy): Eukaryota > Metazoa > Chordata > Mammalia > Carnivora > Felidae > Herpailurus > Herpailurus yagouaroundi. Next base: position 30,701,589 of record NW_024412400.1, on the reverse strand, counting down.
TGAGCCCAAAGCTGAAGCATAAACCCCAATAACAAGGCAGCCCATTACAGAAAACATATTAAACACAGAATTCAGAACTGTGTTAACTTTAAATGGAATGCTAAACCTGTGTAAGGTAGGAGGCATATGAATAAGTAGAATGGGACAGAGGGTAGAACCCTGACTGGGGTGATCGATGGCCTGGCTTTGAGTCCTATTTTTGTCCCTCCCTCACCTTCCTGGGGCCTCAGTTTTCTTCTCCATAGACCAGATGGCATCTAAGGTTTGGGAGAGCTTGGCACTTCTTCCCATTGTTTTGCTTTAAAGTTAGAATAATTTAGTTAATGCCACTGGTATTTTAAATGTATTTATGCAAAATCATATTTAGATCTTATATAATCTCTTCAGAAGGTAAATGTAATGAGGCATAAATCATTGTGGGTATTTTTAATGTTGAGATATTGTAAAATGGAACCAAGAAAGGGTAAAACTAGTAATAGGGTTTTCAGTCCCATTTTAGAAATGTCATCCTTCTTCTCAATGGGGGCGGGGGAGACCTCATTTGCAGAGTTATACCAAAAAGAAATTTGTTAAATGTAAGTCCACTTCATATCCACTTAGGTCACCCTGCTAGCCCTTGTCAGAGAATGGCAAGAGCCAGATTCCGCAGAGGGAAAAGGCACTGAGGACCTGCTTCAGGTCCCCACCCCCTTCTGAGAGGCTGGCTGGACAAGGGCTGTGCTCAGACCACACAGGACAGGGGCTGACAGGGATCTAAGTGATGAGAGACAAGCGATCCCAGCGCCAGCACCAGAGGAGTGACCCACAGTGGTGCTGGGCTTTCAGAGAGCCCCAGTGTAAGGCTGTACAGGACACAAGGATTATGGAGGGTCCAGGAAATATCTTGGTCCTTATAAAAGAAGTAGAAAAATGAAGAAAGAAAATACTAGGTTGGTGGTGACACCACAGCCTTGGGGTAGGGTTTACATAGTCTGCCTGCCCCCCACACGGTCTGCCTCCTCTTCAGAGAGGAACAGCCCTCAGGTCCTGGATGTGTCATAGCACGGGACATGGTGAGGACCCAGTCAGAGGCCTAGGGTCAAAGGGACCAAACCCCTCTAGGGGCTGCTGCAGAGTGTCAGCAGGAAGCGAGAAAGCAGAACAAAGTGGCCTTGGGGAATGTGCCAGACCCAGTTGGGCTGCAAAGAAAGAAGGCCTCGTTCTCAAAAGGAAGGGATGTTGGAGTAGTGCGGAAATGAGGACGGACCCACATGGCCTGCGCCTGACAGCTGACTAGAGGCTGGGATCTCCTCTGTGGCTGGAAATTGGTCAGCTCCCTAACCAGCTGCCACTGTGTCTCAGCCAATGCTGGCCCAGAGAGGATCTCGCAGGAGCTCGGGCCGGAGCTGGTGGGCCGCCCCCTCCCTACTCTCACTCTCCCGCCACATCTCTTGGGTCTGTAGCACCAAGGCCTGGGTCTCTCACAGCCCTCGAGGGATGTCTGGGCAAACGCAGCTGCAGCCCCCACACCGGGCACAGACGCTTCACACCTCTACCCTTGTACTTGCCCACAGAGGACCTCCACCCTACACCCTCCCAGGGAGCAAAGCGGCACTGACCTTACAGCGTGATCCACCGTCTCGTTCACTCTCCCAGCTGCCCCATAGATGTGCACCTCATGCCTGGCAGCTGAGTCCAGCAACCCCTAGCACAGTGGAGGTCGTGAAGGTCAGGCCCCCACTAGAACCTAGGCTTCATGCAGCCCCCACCGGCTGCTTCCCCATGTCACTCTGCTCTTCCCAGGCTGGCTGCCGTGCCCTGGGGCCCCACCAGCACCCCCACAGGAGAGTGGGGTTATCACTGAGTTAGGGGATCAGTGGCCCTTTGGCCCCACCCTCCTCACCTAACCCCTGGCCTCCCACCCAGCTTGCCTGACTTGGTCAGCCTTGAATAATGGGAGGACCTTGCCGGAGCCCAGGCTCTCTTTTGGTCTGAGACAGGGATTTGCTGCCCATCCGTGGCTGTTCTGATGACTGGTGTGCCCGGCTTCCTGTAAGAAAGGCTGGCACAAAGGAGTGATTCTGGGGCCCGGCCTCCCCCCGCGCCCCCCCCCCCCCCCCGCAATACCTGGGGCACCTGTTGCTACAACACACTTGGCTTTCTTGGGCTGCTCCAGTCTATGGCTGACTGTGGGCAAGGGAAGAGGCCTGTCTGGGTGCCAAACACGCCTCACCCTACAGAAGCCTACAGAGCCTGGCTCCGGCATACCCTCCTCCCATACCCAGAGCACCCTCCACCCTGGGCGTCATAACTAGAGTACAGACCCTCCTTTCTTGAGCCTGTCAGGGGCTGGCCGCATTGCCTGGACACTTCCCACAGAGCACTCATTCCTGGAAAAGTTAGCAGGAAATCTGCAGAAAACTAAACGGTGGGGAGAAGGGGACTCCATCATTAATCTGCCTGGGCACTGCTGAGTTAATTGAGGTGAAACCAGTCTCTTTACTGCTGACTTCCCAGGGTCTGCAAATAGGCTCATGTTCCCCGTGACTCTCCAGACGAACTAGAGAAGTTGCCATAGTTCACAAAACAATTTGACCAAGGAACCCCTCTAGGAGATATAGGTCTTGGGAGCAGTTTTCCAGGTTCTGGGAATCATGCTGAAGGTCAGGCAATCACAGCACTCCAAAACGACAGAGAGGCCTGGGCTGGGCAGCACTCACCAGCAGGCCTCAGCGGCTGACTGAGCCTCCCTATGTTTCCAGTTTACCCCTGGGATCGGTCCAGCCTGAAATCCATGCCCCTGGACCTGCAGGAGTTTGAGAAACTGGACACGTATGCCTCACAGGTAAGAGAGCAGGCCTCTCTGCATAAGGTGGCTCGGAGTTTCCTGAGTCAGAGTAATGAAGTCTCTGCTCAGGCCCCTCCTAAATGCATCCAGAGTCCCTTGGATAGATGGCCCAGAGTGCCTTCTCACATCACATGGATGGAGAGAAGAAGGCCAAGTCACCAGGCCCCTGCTCAGGATGGAAGACCATTCTATCACCCCCAATGCCACCCACGGTCCTGATGCTCCCACCCCAGGCCACACACCCCGCAGGCACCCCACTGGCAGGCCCCTCTGGCCGGCCCTATGCTGACCGCCTGCCATTGCCCATTTGGGCATTGCTGCTGCTGAGCCAGGCCACGCCCGGCCCCATGAAGAAAGGTGGCAAGAGGATGAGGGAGGGCCATGGGTGCAGCTGGCCAGCACCCACTGCAACCACAGCCTTGCTCACCCCTGGAGCACACGGGCTGCCAAGCTCTCACACGTCTGGGTCTAGGCTCTTCTGGGGTGGGGTTGGGGAGGGGCAGCTACAAAAGCAGAAGCACTAGAGACAACTAGAGTCCTGGGAGCCAGGTGCTGCCTGATTGGAAGGGCCAAGGAGCTGGACCCGTTGCTGATGTCAGAAGTAAGCCATCATAGGCCAGTAAGCAGGGAGATCATCTACAGCCTAAAAAGACTGCCCTGTGGCTGGCACATAGCAGGTACTCAGGAATCTTGTTTGCTAACCAATGAGTGGATGGATAGGGGCATGGGTCCAGAGTCAGGTTAGAGGCAGGGCCATCAGTGGGGAGCCATCAGCTGTCCCAGCAGGAGCAGGAGTGACCTGGATTAAGTGGGAACACTGAGAACAGAGAGGAGCAGAAAGGTCAACACTGAGCTGGGGACAGAGGGAGGACTCTATCCCAGTGTGTGCAAGGCAGTGGATGTGTGTGAGGGAGGGAGAAGGCCGGGGGCTCACAGGCTGCAGACTGGATGGCGGGGGGAGAATGGGACAGCCAGCTCCTCACTACAAGAAGCAGTCTCAGGGGATGATGAGATCGTTTAGGGGCAGTGGGCTCCAGTATCTGTGGGACAGCCAGTGGAGGTGGCTGGGTGTCCAAGCCTGGAGCTGTATCCAGCCTGGAGAGGTCTGGGCCAGAAACACTCATTCAGGAACCATCAGATTTAGCTAAGAGCTGAAGCCACAGGGTGGCTGTCATCTTGGGGAGGACAGGGCAGGAGGTCCAAAGGGCCTGGAGCCACCTGAGGCCGAGGCAAGATCAAGAAGGATCTGGGGCGCCTGGGTGGCGCAGTCGGTTAAGCGTCCGACTTCAGCCAGGTCACGATCTCGCGGTCCGTGAGTTCGAGCCCCGCGTCGGGCTCTGGGCTGATGGCTCAGAGCCTGGAGCCTGTTTCCGATTCTGTGTCTCCCTCTCTCTCTGCCCCTCCCCCGTTCATGCTCTGTCTCTCTCTGTCCCAAAAATAAATAAACGTTGGAAAAAAAAAATTTAAGAAGGATCGATGTTCTGGAAGGTGCAGGGAGAGTTCCCTGAGGGCAGGGATGGTCAATAGCGCGCAGTCTGGTCAAGAGAGGTTAGGACAGACTCATTTCGGCCACTTCAATACTGAAGTTCTTCCTACTCCCAGAGGGGAGGGTTGGAGCCTCAGTCGGACTCTGGCAGGCCAAGGAGCAAAGCGGGAGTTTGGGGGGGGGGTGAAGACCCCACAGGAGCCTGGCTAAGAGGGGAAGGCTAGGTGTAGGCAGTCCTGAGAAAGAGATATAGGGAGGGGTACAGACAGGAGGGGATAGGGCAGCCAGGACTAGAAGGGAGAAGGTAAGGACACAGGTGAGCAGGGGCACTGCCTGAGGAAGAGCAAGCCCTGCAAAGACAGGAGGCATGGCTGAGCAGGAGGAGGGCTCATTATGCAGAAGTCCTGCCTGGGCCTTGTCGAGTCTGAGGCCAGGCTGTCTCTGAGGAGAGAAGGGGGTGCAGTGCCAGAGTCTGAGGAGGGTGGGCTGTGTGGTAATGGCCACCCGGAGGGACGGGACAGGCTGCCGGTCCTGCTTGGAGAGCAGTGCCAGGAGCGCAGCTGAGGCCAGAGACTCAGCCACAGAGCAGTGAGTGTCCAGAGCCAGCCGGGCCCAGGTAGAGGGGACCAAAGGACCAGAAGCCACAGGCTTTTAAGTCAGGAAGCAGCCAGGCTGGTGTGCAGGCCCTGCAGTGTGTCCAGTGCTGTCCTTCGCCCCGGGAGAGCAACAGAGACCAGGACTGTGGAGTTGGAGCTGGACATCGAACAAAAGGAGGCGGGCAGCAGCTGGGCAGGTGGGAGGCAGAAGAGGGGTCCAGAGGTCTCCTTGTCGTCAGACAGTGGACCCTGGGGTTCAGATGTGAGTGGCGAAAAGGATCCAGGCGCTCAGAGCGCTTAAGATGGGGGCTGGCAGAGGTGTGGGCAGCTATTGTAGAATTAAGCACTGGGTTGCCCCAGGTTCTCTATAAAAACTGAACATGGTCAGGGCTGCCTTTCCCACAACTCTAAACCTTGACCTAATTTGTTTTTTGTTTTTTTTTCAGTTCTGGTAATATAATAAAATTTGCCCTTTTAATCATTTTTAAGTGTACAACTCAGCAGCACTGATTGCATTCACAGTATTGTACAACTATCACCACCATCTGTTTCCGAATCACCCAAACAAAAACTCTGTACCCATGAAGCAATCCCTCCCCATTTTCCCTGGTAACTTCTTTTTTTTTTTTTTTTTTTAATTTTTTTTTTCAACATTTATTTATTTTTGGGACAGAGAGAGACAGAGCATGAATGGGGGAGGGGCAGAGAGAGAGGGAGACACAGAATCGGAAACAGGCTCCAGGCTCTGAGCCATCAGCCCAGAGCCTGACGCGGGGCTCGAACTCACGGACCGCGAGATCGTGACCCGGCTGAAGTCGGACGCTTAACCGACTGCGCCACCCAGGCGCCCCTCTCCCTGGTAACTTCTAAAGCACTTACTGTCTCTATGAACTTTTTTACTCTCGATTCCATGTAAGTGGAATCATACGTACATGTCCTGTTGTGTCTGGCTTACCCAGCATCATGTTTTCAAGGTCCGTCCACACTGTAGCAGGTGTCAGAACTTCAGTGCTTTTGATGGATGAATAATATTTCATGGTACAGATATATGCCACATTTGTTTACCCATTCATCTGTGATGGACACTTGGATTGTTTCTACCTTTTGTCTGTTGTGAATAATGCGGTCATGAACGGAGTTTGAACAAGTATCTGTTTGAGTATCTGTCTCCAGATCTTTGGGGTGTATACCTCGGAGTAGAATTATTGGATCGTATGATTAATTCTGTTTAGCTTATTGAGGAACCCCCCCCAAACCGTCCTCCACAGCAGCTGCACTGTTGTACATTCCCATGAGCCATGCACAAGGATTCTGATTTCTCCACATCTTGGAGATCTTTTTGATGACAACAGCCATCCTAGTGGCTGTGGTGTCCTGTGGTTGTGATCTGCATTGCCCTGGTGGCTAATGATGTGGAGCAGCTTTTCATCGGCCGTTTACATATCTTTGGAGAAGTGTGTATTCCAGTCTACCCATTTTAAAATTAGGTTGTCTTTTTGTTGTCGAGTTGTGGAAGTTCTCTTACATATTCTGGATTCTACACCCTTATCCGATACATGATTTGCGAATACTTCCTCCCATTCTGTCAGTTGTCTTTTCACTATCTTAATAATGTCCTTTGATGCCCAGAAGATTTTTATTGTTATGAAGCCCAATTAACCTATTTTTTATTTTGTACCTTGTGTCTTTGGTATCATATCTAAGAATCTGTTGCCAAATCCAAAGTCATGATAATTTACTCCTGTGTTTACTTTCTTAAATTTTTTTTTAATGTTTTATTTATTTTTGAGACAGAGAGAGACACAGCATGTGCAAGGGAGGGGCAGAGAGAGAGGGAGGCACAGAATCCCAAGCAGGCTCCAGGCTCTGAGCTGTCAGCACAGAGCCTGACGTGGGGCTCGAACTCACAAACCGTGAGATCATGACCCGAGCCAAAGTCGGATGCTCAACCAACTGAACTACCCAGGCGCCCGTCTCCTGTGTTTACTTCTAAGAGTTTTATCATTTAAGTTCTTTTAAGTCATTGATCTTTTTTGAGTTAATTTTTATATACGGCATGAAGTAGGGAGCCAACTTCATCCTTTTGCATGTGGATATCCAGTTGTCAAGCACCATTTGTTAAGGAGACTATTCTTTCCCCACTGAATGGACTTGGCATCCTTGTCAGAAAAGTCAGTTAGCCATAGGTGTATGAGTTAATTTCTAGACTCTCAATTCTATGCCATTGGCCTATATGATCCTTATGTCAGTATCACGCTATTTTGATTACTATAGTTTTGTAGTAAATTTTGAAATCCAGGAATATGAGTCCTCCAACTTTTTTTTTTTTTCAAAATTGTTTTGACTATTCTGGGTCCCTTGCAATTCCATATGAATTTGAGGATGGGCTTTCCATTTCTGCAAAAAAGACCTTTGGAATTGTATAGGGATTGTGTTAAGTCTGTAGATTGCTTTGGGTGGTATAGATCATGAGTAGAGGCTGCTACAGCTGCCCAGCTGTCTGCCCACCTGGCTGGCCTCAGGGTCTGCAGTGAAAAGATGTGTAGCTGTAGGGCCAGTGACTCAGCTGGTCAGCCCTACCTGATATGTACAGCCCCCTACCAAAGGTTGCCCTCAGCCTAGCCTTTGTGCTTCCGGCTCTTTCCTCCTCCTCTGCCTGGAAGAAAAGCAGCACCAGCTGCAGGTGTCAGGGCACTGGGCTCTCACAGCCCTCATCCAGGGTCTGACATATGACATAGCATACCCCTCCCACTCCCCAGGTGACAGTCAAGAGTGGCCTGGACGAGCTGGTGAGCGACCTGCTCCAGGAGGCCCACAGTGACCTGGAGAGGGTCCGCGTGATCTGGATCTGGATCTGCCACCACATAGGTAGGCCCACCTGTGGTGCCACTGGCTCTAGGACTCCTTTGACGCCACTTCCTGAAGGACCCTGTTCCCAAGGGAGCCTCTCTGGGATTCCCTTGACCAGCAGTGTGTGGGGAAAGAGATGGACGGTGGAGGAGAAGGGTTCCCAGATGGCTAGGTTGAACCACCAAAGACTAATGAAGGAGGGTAAAACTCAACATGTGCTAACAGTCTCCATGAAGGGTTGTTTAGTGGCGGGGGGGGGGGGGTCCCACGTGGTCATCTGCCCACAGCCCGTGACCAGAGCTAAGGCCCCTTCACTCAGCGGCAGTATTCCCTCAGTCCTGGCTTCCCGGTACACCTGCTCCACAGACCTGAGAACCCAGGACAGAAGGTCATCTCCAAGAAGGATGGGGCAGATTCATAGCTGTTGGAGAAGTTATTGCCACACCAAAGGTTTCTTCAAGTACCAGTGCCAGGAAAAGTAGGCTCTCCTCCCCCTGCTTACTGATCTCACACCAGTGACCTCAGCCACCAGTCCTCACCCCACCTCCAGGCAAGCTCAGGGCACCTGGGCCTGTGCAGCTGTCCCCAGCTCTGCACAGGACAGCCTTGGGGGTCTGACCAGCTCAAGCCAAGCCCCACAGGTGGTTGCTAGGGGGATGCTGGATGCAGGCCCTTGCAGTCGATGGAAGAGCCAGGTGGTGGGGTGGACTTCCAGTGTTTTCCTTGTGACATAACAAGCGGGGCTCTCCTGATCTGCTGCCATTGGGCCTTTCCTTTGTCCTCCCAGAGCAGCAGTGAGGGATGCCGCTTACAGCATGAACTCACTTGACACAGGTAGGATATCTTGACCATAGGGCCCGAGAGGCCATTTCCTCCCACCCCAAGCCCAGCAGCTCAGTTCAGCCTGGGTCTTGAGAGGGCAGAATCAGAAACAGAACATTAGGTAGGACTTCATTTACTGCCTGCCACCCTTACATATGTTCCCTTTGTGCCGTTAGTGGCCACAGTGATTCCTGCCTCAGGGCCTCACAACTGGCCTTAGGCTGTTAGTGAATGACAAGCTGTTTGGCGGTAACTCGGAGTGCCCCCTGTGGGTCAATGTGAGGCCCTGGGGGGGTGGCTGCAACAGGGATAAACTGCTTGCAGACCTGCATGGTGGGGGTGGGAAGGGAGGGCAGAGCCCCCACCTCTAGTGCTATCTTGGTCTCCTTCCCTCCCAGCCTCTCCTTGGAGGCCGAAGGAACCAGTCAGCAGCCTCTTCTGCCAATGCCTTGTTCTTCCTCTCGCCACTGCACATTTCTCGCCACAGTGATGTTTCCGAGAGTTGACCCTGGCTGGACACGGGTTCCCTTCAGCCCACAGCAGTTTCTCCCCGACCTGAGAGAGGCCCACCCAAATGGTGCTGAAAGCACAGCCGAGGGTGAGGGTGGGGCCGCAAGCCATGGACTCCCCACCCCCTTCTCCTCTGCACCAACCTTGGTTGCCTCCCAGGACCTGTTTCTCACAGCCTCCTCTGCCCTCCAGAGTATGACATTGAGGCTGCCCAGGAGAAGGACCGCCAGGCCTTCAAGCCCACTGACATCCTGCGGACCCAGAAGACCAACTGTGACGGCTACGCTGGACTCTTTGAGAAGATGTGCAGGTACGAGAGGGGTCCAGCAAAAGGCAGGGAGCCCTGGGCTGACCACCCTGACCCATCCCTTCTCCCCTTCCGAAGCACCAAGCACCTTCACCCACATGCCGGGCCTGAAACCTGAGTTTGCAAACTCTGCTCTGGAATCCAAGTGAGTCCTGAAAAGGTCAATTTCTCCCTTTTTAACACCAGCATAATTGACTTTGTACCATCTGCCGGGCTTCACGATGCATTAACATAATGGCAGATGAATGCACTGAGATAATTTGGTTATAAAAGGCCCTTTTCCCACCTTCTCCGATCTCTGTGCAGCTGAAGGTTAGAAGAATGGCAGGTCCGGGAACAGGAGGACAATGGCTGCTGACGCCAAGGGGACTGTGAAAGCTGTCCTCAGGGCTGGCACAGGGGCCCTCTCTTGGGGGAAACAAAAGATCTCCTACCTGAAAAGATCTGTCAGTTGGAGAAGCTGAATAACTAGGAAGCAGCTTTTCTCCTGGAGCCTTTGGGCTCCACTTTCATTGCTCTGGGAACACGCACCTAGTCATGCTGCCCAGGTGGGTGACAGCAGGCGAGTAGCTGGTAAGGAAACCCCTTGTGTTCGGAGATACCGTTGCTGCTTCTAGGTGACCTCGAGATAGGCTCCAGGCTGGGGGAGCCCCGCCCACCCCACAGCCTCCTGTGCCCAGTCTCCAAGGTCTGCGGTGTTCCACAGGACACAATCAGTCAGCCCTGGCCTCCTCCCCAGGGAGATGGACAGGTTCTGCCCACCGTCTCCACAGGCCTCTGGGGAGAGGGGCCCCTCGGGCACCCAGATATCAGCCCACCAGGACTCAGGTGGCAGTTCATCATCAAACCAAGCGCAGCAACAGACACTTAAGAGTCCACAGGTGGGCATTTGTATTCTGTCCTCGCTGCACACACAGCCCATTCCCGGCCTAGCACCTAGCACCCGACCTAGCTGTCGGGTTCCCACCCTGCAACACCACCACCAGGCATAGACATGTGCCTGCCCCCGTGTGGCTCCAGGCCTCCTGCCTGTTCCCCACTCTTCACTCCCCCCACCTCCAAGCCCTACCCCTGAGACCACAGTCCCAGAGGCAGCCAGGGCAGGTCCTGGTGCAGAGGATGCAACCCCTCTGCAGCCCATCCAGTCCGCCGGACCGGTCCTTCTGACCCCTCACATTTTTGCCCTCACTCCAGACCCGGACACCCTAACGTGCCGGCAGGCCCCTCCAGGAACCGGGACCCTCACTGACCCTCTGCCCAGACTCCCTAGGCCCTGACTTCCCGAACAGGACTACCGACTCGTGCTGTCCTGTAAAGTCCTCTAAAATCTGACCTCCAGCACCCTTCCAGCCCTGCACCTGTGACACTGCCTGCACTTCCGTGTCCTCAAGCTCACTCTGCTCCTGTCTCTCATGCTCCTTCCAGGATGGCCCCCTCCTTTTCCCTCCCTTGATGTCATCAGCACACTTTATACACAAGCTCCCGTCTTGCCTTATGCTTCTATTTAGTAATTTTTCCAAATTAAAAAAAAATACTTGTTAATGATAGATGACTTTTAAAATGCAAAGAAAAAAGAAGAAAATTCAGTTACTCTGACCATTTAGAGAGAACACTTCACATTGCCACATTCCTTTCCAGACTTTGTTCTAGCACAGATGTGTTCCCTGTGCTCATCTTTTCTTATATGTCTTATAGGTCTAATACATCTTTTATGTGTCTTTAGCTGCTCTCTATTTCTGCTTCCCCTATGAACACCCACTCAGAATCCTTCACACTGTAGGTCCTCAATGACAGGAAATGACAAGATATTCCGAGTGCAGTTGTATGAAATGGGCCTTATTCTCTTTTTAAATAACGGAATAGCCCTTAGACTGTTTTCAGCTCTATTTGTCCCTGGCATCTTTCAGAGTGTAATTTTCATCTTAGTTTGCCAACTTGAAAGCACTCAGGACTTTTAAGTCATATAGTATATCCTTCTTTATCCACCACAAGCTTTCCAGCATGGTACAGAAAGGGTGCCAGATTTAAAGCCAGAAAGACTTTTGCAGTCCTCAGTTTACCAGTCCTTAATTTCCAGTTCTTGATTTACCACTTGTTAGTTCTGTGTTTTTTGGAAAGGCACTGGACCTCTCAGAACCTCAATTTTCTCATCTGTACATGGGGACTGTATTGCCTATCGGCAGTTCTGTAGGGCTAGATGAGAACACACATTTTAGAGTTTGCTCACCTGACATACGGGTTGTTTTTTCAACCTTGCCTGTCTTTCTTGAGTATGGGAGTGTTGTTGCTCTGTGGAACTTTCCTACAGACACACATAGACTCAGAAAATTGACACTTGCCTTGAGTGAACCTGTCAGCTTTTTGGCCTGGTCCGGATGCTTAACAATGGCCCTATTCTGGCCTGCAGCTGCTCATTAAAACATCCCAACATTTTACAGCATTTAAAGCTAAGTTCCAGCCTGGCAGTTAGCATGTGGAAAACTCTGCACATTGCTCAGACGTTTAATCGTAGCTCACGGTTCCCTGGGTCCCTTTAACTTTTGCTTTAAAGATCAGTAACCTCGGCCATGCATCACTTTCCTAATTCCCCGACCTTCCAAATAATTGCCGAAGGTTTGGTAAATTCATTAGCGGAGTCCTTAATAACAGAAGACATGTAATCCACACTTGCTGATTTATCCCGGCTCAGTTGTCAGGGTGGCCTCTTAGCAAGAGTAGTACCCACGCGGCCATCATTACTTCTGCCAGTCCATTCTGCCTCCCTGCAACGGCCTCATTAAAGACTGATTTAATAAAGTAATTTGGTGGGGAACTCAGATATTTTTGCAACATCCTTCACTTCCTCATCGTCTTTCCTGAGTAACTGATGGGAGTTGTTTTTTGGGGTTTTTTTGTTAGTGCTATTGCTTGTAACTGCTGGTCTGGTTTCTTTCTGATTTCCCATCATCCAGCATTAATGTCCTTTCTTCCGCCTCAACTCCCCACAGCCTTCATGAATTCTGCTTAACTTCCTTGCAGGGGCCAAGCTCAATTCCCCAGATTCCTGCCACCAAGTCAGCCTCCAGTACAGCCCCTCCCCTTGTTATCATGGCTCTAGCGCCATCAGCTATAGCAGATTTTCTAGAGACTTTTGGTAAAGCAAGGAGCCTATTACAATTTGAGGCTTTGATATTGTGGAGACTGATTGTCACCAATCCGATGTCAGCCTGTTTTGCATCCATCCTTCAGCTGTTCCCTGAGAACAAGAGCAGAGGCACACTTCTGCTCAGCACGATGTCCCAGACGATCCCAGCACAACACTTGGTTCCAAAGGCCCCGAAAGGCTGGGGATGGACCATCTTAGCCTCCCAGAAGAGGCAGATACTCTGCATAACCTTAAGTTATCCCCAGATCTGACCTTGTCATAAAAAGCCTCTGAAAGGGACACCTGAATTCCCTCGGCCTTATAGATACGCCAAAGGATAGCATTCGCAGACATGGATGACATCACCAGAACAAACCATCCTTTAATTTTGCTCAGTGCCCCAACCATACATTTATAAATTAAAACAAACCTTGGCAATCAAAACGGCTGGTACAATACAAAGCCTCCGGAACTATGTGCAGCAGGACAACTGAGTCCTGGTGTGGCTCTGGCCACTAGTTGGCTGTGTGTCCCCAGGCAAGTCGGCTTCCTTCTCTGTTCTGCTGACTCCTCACGTGTCAGAGAGGAGGCCCCTGAGATCACACCCCACAAGGCCCTTCGCAGGGTCTCAGCATGAGACTTATTACTGTGGTTATAGTTACTGACCTCACCATAAAGGCTGGTGCCAGAAAAGGCAAAGGGGACCGTATAGTAGAAATAGAGACACTGCTGAATTTACAAGAAATCAACTATATAAACTGTGAAACATAAGCCATGGTTATGATTGTCCTGCTGCAGGAGAGAAATCACAAACTGTTTTTGGTAGATTCTAAACTACCTTGATTGCATCAATATTAACTTTCTTGAGGACCAACGTTTCAGGGACAGCAAGGGCCTAAAACTTCTAATTCGCATATGCTTGTCCACTTAAAGTGACCATTAGGCTTAAGGTTAGTGAAACTACATTTCCAATAAAAAAATTAACATTAAAAATCATGATATTTTCATCAAGATACAAAAAAGAAAGCATGCTTCATTACCTCTCCCTTGGCAACATCCCTCCCTCCCTCCCTCTCTTACTTTCCACATGATTCACACACCTTAGAGAGGTGATCAGAGTTGGGGGGAGTCCGCTATGGTCAGAGCCTGATGCCCACAGGGCACATTGCCCACCCCAGACAGTGCGGCCACCCTGCTGGGGGCCTGGCAGTGGTGTGGCTAACACAGCATTTATGGTTTTCATGGCAGGACCCTGACCATGTCTGTATAAAATAACAGTCACAGGCTGGTTCTACCACATCCTCAATCGATACCACTAGTGTTGGTGTTTTAAAAACGGTCAAGGGGCGCCTGGGTGGCTCGGTTGAGCGACCGACTTCGGCTCAGGTCATGATCTCAGGTTTGTGAGTTTGAGCCCCGCGTCGGGCTCTGTGCTGATAGCTCAGAGCCTGGAGCCCGCTTCGGATTCTGTGTCTCCCTCTCTCTCTGCCCCTCCCCCACTCATGTTCTGTCTCTGTCTCAGAAATAAATAAACATTAAAAAAAAATTTTTTTAATGGTCAAAAGGAAAACCCAAGATTCTGCAGCCTGAGGTTATTAGGTAGATGTTGTGGGATGCTATTTTGGTCTCTAAGATGGCTGGTCAGATCTCAGTAGTAGGAGGTGGAAACATTTCTGTCCCTTCTTCAATGCTCTTCTAGATCTTTCTAGCGAATTCCTCTTCCTTTGGTCCCCTAAAAGGGCTGTGTTCATCACTGGCATTTTAGTGATGGTGCACATACCTGCTCCCCTTACAACTATGAGCACATCTCGGGCAGCCAGTGAACTTTACTTTTACAATATTTTATTACGCTATAGTATTTATCATGCTATGAGATATGATATTATTCCCTGGTGCCTGGTACAGTGCTTTTCACATAGTGTACACAGCCAGTGATCTTCTGGTAACATGAAATGGCCGTGGGTCATCCTGACTAGCACCCAGCAGCTGGAATGACTAGTTCCACTATTTTGCATGAGAATTATGGATTATTAACAGTAATGCCTTATGACTTCTTTGTCCAATTCATCTTGCATATTGCTGCCAGGTAACAAAATATCCTCCTATCATAGTCAAGCATGGCATAAGCCTACAGCTGAGTTTATTTTTTCCTCTTTGTTCTGCCCCAGGCATTCCCCATGGCCTTCCCAGTTTCTGTTCAGCCTGTCACAGAATTAGCCCCTAGAGATCAGTTCATGCCAACCTTTCTTTTTGCCCGTGATGGACCTGGCAAGGTCACACTGGAGGCGACCGTACAGCGGAGACGGAGCCCTGATCCCCTGGCTCAGCCCAGAGCCCACCCATCCCGCCACCCAGTTCTGCCTCCTTCTGCCCTTCGCAGGCTTGGGACTGAGCCCACTGCTCCTCCCCCACTTGGGTCTCAAATCCTATCTCCACCCCTCAGTGGGAGGGTACCCGCAGGTCCACTGCCTGGGACACGCTTCTCCCGGGAGGGCATTCAGGCTGAATTCCAGTGGGCCACACTGCCCGCAGCGGCACCTGGGCCGTTGCCCTGTAACACGTGGGGGCCGTGTGGACGTTCAGTGCTCAGCTTCCTTCCTGGACTGCAGGGGGCTCTGGGGCGAGACGGGGCCCCAGTGGGTGGCTTGTCCAGAGTGTACAGCCCGCCTCAGTCAACTTACCCCGCCTCAGTCAACTTACCCCTCCGCACGACTGTTCCCAGGGCTCCACGTATCCCTCCACATGCTCCTTCCTGCAAGTGAGCGCGCACGGACGTTTCTGGGCAAGAAAGGAAAATAACTCACTGAAGAATGCAATTTCAAGTAGAATTTATGGATTTTTTCCAATTCTAAAAGTAACACATAATCATTACTGAAAATTTAGTAGATATAGAGAAGTTTGAAATAGAAAATTACAATCACCCCTAATCGCATTTCTAGGAGACCAGGTAAAGACAGCCGCGGCTCGCTCTGCCCTCCTCCTCCGCTTCTCCCCCTACACACGCACGCACACGCACCCACACGTGCACACGCGCACGCTCAGGCCTTGCGCTGATGGCAGAGTTTTATAGGCATTTGTCAATTAACATTGTCTGGGGCGTGTCTTCCCTCACGTTTGGCACTCTCTCTGAATAGATGGAACCCCACCCTCTAGGAAAGCACCCCCTCACCCCGCCAATGCGCACCTCCATCCCACCCTCTGGCCTTGGTTTCCCCCCTACCCCTCTGTACTGCGCATTTTCTCTAAGACCTCAAACATGTTCAGATCCCCCCACCCCAGAGAGGCACCCCCCCTTCTCCTCCTGCAGCTAATGAGGCAGGGGGCTCTCCAGAAGCACTTTCTCTCCTCCTGGGGGCTTCTCCGCTCCTCCTCCACCCGCAGCTGCCTCCTGTGCCTCCTGCCCCAGGGCCACCCTCTTGCTCCAGGAGTGGGTTTTGGCTTTTACCAGCAGGAAAACCTGACATCAGGATCCAGTCCCTCTTGCTCCCTGCCCCCATTCCCCCACGTGCTCCTGAAACCCTTCCCAGAGGGCTTCGCTGCTCTGCTCGTGTGGCATTTCTTAGGCATTTCTGGGAGGCCTGGACCCGCTTCTGTGAGGCCGCAGGCAGAAGGGCAGGCCTGCCCCCTGCAGAGGAGGAAAGCTCAAGCAGACACGGGAGCAGCGGTTGTCATGTGCAGGCGAAGCAGCACCTTGGCAGGGTGGGAGGTGGAAACGCGCAGGCTCCCCATGTCGGCTTCACAGACTTTCTCAACAAATGACAAGTAATATTTAGATACATAATATTTCATCCAATATTCTGATGTGGGGTTTTTTTTGTTATTTTTTTGTTTTTGGTTTTTTGGGTTTTTTTTAGAGAGAGAGAGAGAACATGAGCAGGGCAGGGGCAGAGAGAGAGAGGGAGATAGAAAAAAATCCCAAGCAGGCTCCCCACTGTCAGCACAGAGCCTGATGCTGGGCTCAAACTCACAAACCCCGAGATCATGACCTGAGCCGAAACCAAGACTCCACGCTTAACCAGCTGAGCCACCCAGGTGCCCCCAATATTCGAATTGCTAATCAAACATATATTTTTAGAGGGAAAGTTTCCCGTTCCTGTGATGAATGCAGAACCATTCCCCTGCTGGTTACCTGGAGAGGCTGCGTGGCCCTCTTTTGGAAGGCCCCTGAGCCTGCAGGCCTGGTCTGCAGAAGGACCCTGGCCCTGGCCACCAGGGACCACCGGGCCTGATCCACACCCACAGTACAGAATTGCTTCATATGAGGGGAGTGCAGACTCAGCGGGTACCTTGCATGATACTCAAAGGAGCTACATTTGAGGGGCCACCATGAACGTCCTGGATAGCATGCACTGTGTGTTTATTATACCCATCTGCCACAAGTGAAGGAAAAGGGTCATGAAGAAGGAGCACCTTTCTCTAATTCACACAAAGGCCCCCAGGAGAGCTAGCACAGGGTGTCCCCGGGGTCAGAGTAGCGGTCTACACTGGTAATTGCCATGCAGTGGGCAGGGCCACTGAAGAGGAGGGCCAGCTGGTCATGGAGGGACTCTCAGGGCTCTTGCTTTGGCTTTGGGGTGGTGCCTCAGGGTTTCAGCTATAAATGCCCAGGTTGTAGCTTGCATGATTTCTGTGGTCCCCACAGGTGACCAGCATCCATCCCCCCACTGTCCAGGCCGCAAAAAGTGGTGCCACCTAGGTTGTGAGCTCTGGGGGAACACATTCTCAGGAGGGTGGAAAGCTCAGGTTGAGTGAGCGGTCAACATTTTCACCCCCAAAGGAAATCCACAGGCGACTCTGAAACTGCGGCCAGGGCAATCAGTCATCAAATGAGCTTAATGCACCGCAGTGGCCCTGGCAGTCAGCCCTGAGTAATCTTAGCAACGGGCCGGTCCTCTCCCAGTCAGGGCTGGAGACACTGGCTGCCCCGCCCCAGGTGTCCCCACACAGGTATCCTAGGGCGGTGTCCGCTTTCTTCTGTACCCTCACATCCAGCACCCTTCCCTGATACTGGTCACCTAGACCAGCTCCTCAGTCACCTGTTTAGAGCTGCTCTGGTTCTTCAAGAACATCGTCATTTCCTGGGTTTCCATGTTCTTGGGGTGACCCTCACCATTGCACCCACTGTCCTCCGGAAGAGCTGCAGGTGAAGCACCAGGCAGGTTCAGTCCAGGGAAGGATGTTTCAGGAGTCTTTAGGGATGCACAGGCAGTAGGGACTAAAGCCAGTCTGCAGGTAGGACCCACCGACCCTGTGTCCCCCCCAATCCCCCAGCCCTGGAAATAAAAGCCCTCAGGCCATCTGTATGTGGCTTGTGAAAGGCAGGGAAAAGGAAAGGGGGGGCAGGGAACTGATGGACAGCAGATATGTCTGAGGCCTGGGGCTGTGGACAGACAGACTTGTGGGGGAGGGGCAGCGCCAGCAGGAGCCCACCTCTCAGACCCCCTGTCCCACCCTCAGGATCGCTGGAGTGCAGTGCATGACCGTGCCTGGCTACTCCAAGGGCTTTGGCTACCAGACAGGACAGAGCTTCTCCGGGGAGTTTGACCATGCCTGGAATGCTGTGTACCTGGAGGGGAGATGGCACCTGCTGGACAGCACCTGGGGCAGCGGCCTGGTGGACTCTGCCACCTCCAAATTCACCTTCCTGTAAGTATAAATCTCAGTTCTGTTGCCTGTCTGCTTGGTGGACATGGGGGAGGTGCCAGGTTGAAGCAGCGGGTAGACAAGCCAGGTGGATGGGGAAGGTGGGCTCTGCTTGCTGCTGGCCACTCCCGCCCTTCCTCCAGCTCTGAGATGAGCCAGCTCCCAGCCGACAGTAAGGGTCCAGACATTTCTGTCACCTCACCCTCCACCTGCGAAAATCCCTCCTCTGGCTCCCGGTTGCCCCCTCCACCCAAGTTCTAAAAGCCCAGCATTTGCCCACAGGCCGTATGGGAGAGGAAAGGCGGGGCTGAGAAGCTTCTTTAGCAGTCTGTAGATTCCCTTCAGGCCTTTGGCCCATTGACCGTGTTACAGCTCTCACTGGGATGCCAGAATTCTCTTCCTGGTGTCTGCTTCCACCAGACACCAGGGTTCCTCCTCCTCCTCTCTGGGCTGAATGCAGCCACATCGTATCTGTGCGGAAGGGGTTATGGCTTGTAGGAAGGGGTGCTGTGGGTGCACAGAGTCACCGTGAGACACGGTGGGGCAGGGTGGCAGGGTGCATGGCGCTGAAGCATGTCTGTTCTCCAAGGCTTTGACCAACTGTGGTTTTAACCTAAGGCCATGACATTCATCCTGGATCATAAACTCTCTGCAGCTCAGATTCTTTTTTATCCAGAAAAATGAGAGCACTGTCTCTGATTTTTGCAGTTTAAATCTCTACAGTTCTGCACACAGACCAAATATAAGCCAAGAGTGAAGCATCCCCATCTCAGATGAACCTCCCAATTCTTCTCTTG
The DNA here is from genome assembly GCF_014898765.1 of Herpailurus yagouaroundi. Taxonomy (NCBI): domain Eukaryota; kingdom Metazoa; phylum Chordata; class Mammalia; order Carnivora; family Felidae; genus Herpailurus; species Herpailurus yagouaroundi. Next base: position 30,682,627 of record NW_024412400.1, on the reverse strand, counting down.
TTCCCTATCACTAACCTTTAGAGAGCCATGTCTCATTGGCCCCAGGGACCAGAGAAGGGCTGCCCACCCAAGACCTTCCCTGCCTGCCGGCTTTCCACCCCACTAGCTGCACCTGATCCATTGGTTATGCCTTTGCTCCCTCAAATCTCTGTTTGGCTTTGAGACTAGCAGGAGCCCATTCCCCACCTAGACAGCCCCAGTGGACTATGGTCTTCTCTTAAAAGGGGCCTCAGATCCTGCCATGGCTCCTATTTCTGGAAGCAGCCACTGAGGGGCCATCTGCAGTGCCCATGTTAAGACTGGAGATAGTGGCCCTTCCACTGGGTTGTTGGCAGGGCCCCTACTGTGGATATGCTAGGCAAAAGAAGGCCCCAGAGATCCCCCTGCGAGCCCCCGCCTCCTTCTCCACAGAGCTGAGGCCTATCACCCCACATGGCTACTGACCAGCTTCCCCCTTCCCCAACCTCTAGCTACAATGAATTCTACTTCCTCACCCATCCTGCACTGTTCATCGAGGACCATTTCCCAGACAACAAGAACTGGCAACTGCTCAAACCTCCTCAATCTCTGAAGCAGTTTGAGAACAACATGTACCACAAGAGTGAATTCTACAACAAAGGGATGCTGAGTGCCCACCCAGAGACTTCGGTGATCAAAACAGGTAAGCCCAGAGCAGGTGGCCAGTGGGGTAGCAGCAGGGACAGAGCAGCCTGCTCTGTACCTCAAGGCATCCGGGCCCCCAGGGGACTGCCAGGGCCCGTGAGCTTGCTGTAAGCTGTATGTATGTGCAGGTGCTACTAAGGCAGCCAAGGCCAACAGGGTATCAGGGCAGGACACAGCCATAGGTCACATTTGCAGGGACAGATGCCTGAGCACACCTACGCATCCTTGCGTAGGAAGTCCTTGGGTTTCCCTAGCCCCTGAGGGCCACACTCACACCCCAACCTGTCAGCAAGTCAGGACTGAAGGGTCCGTAGCTAGGTGAGTCTCTCCCAGTGCCCACAGCAGGGAAAGGACTGCCTCAGGCCTGGCTGTACCCACCTCCCAGTTCAGATCCTCGACAGAAGCTCACTAGCCTGCTCTGTTGTTCCGACCTCCTGGAAAAGAGGACGTGTTGGCCCAGCCAAGCTGGGATCTGTGTATCAGTGGTCTAACCGGCTAGTGGGGGAGCAATGGGGGTCTCCCAGGACAGAGAACTGGGGGAGGCTTTGTTACGGGGAGTGGCTGCCGAGCTGGGTCTTGGGAGCTGGAAGAGAGCAGGCATCACGGTACACAGGGACAGACATGCACTGGCTGGACACAGCAAGCCCTCCGGCACCCCTAGGCTAGGGCTGGCTCCAGAGGAACAGCCTGGCTTCCTCGGCGCCCTTCCCTCACTAGCCCAAATGCCCCTTGGCTCTGCTTCCCTCCTGGAGGCAGAGTCCAGCCTTTCCCAGCCAACTTCCTTGGGAGTAGGCAGTGCAGGACACCCAGCTGAGCTGTCCCATGGCTGACCTGGACTGACCTTTGCTCCCCGGATCCCCACAGTGGCCTCGGGCACCCAGCCTGGTGTGTTTGTACGCTCTGAGGTTTACGGGGGCCACCTGTATGTTGACGGGAGGGGAGGCCACAGAACTGTGGTCACAAGCCTCACAGGGCCGACTCCAGAGGACTTTGTCTTATGTATGTTCAAGGCCCTCGTGCCTGGTCTGGGGCTGGGAACGTAACCTGGACACACTACAGGGCCCAGCACAACCCTGTCAATGCACCTGCCCCCACCCAGCCACCCACCCACCACACACTTTAGCAAAGGACTGCTGGTCAGCACCATCTCTGCTGCATGGGGCCTGGGAAGGCCTGAGCTCACACTGGCTGTTAGCACAGAGAGGTCTGTGCGCGGGTCTGTGAGTGAGCCCCACCCCACACTGCACAGTGATAGGGGTGCAGGGAGCACAGGTGTCCCCACACTCCTTCCAACTGATTTGTCCCTTCCACCTCACAGTGGTTGCCGTAACCAGTCTGCTGAGCTCTGGGCTACTTTTTTAAAACTGCAAATACCTGGAGGCTCCTGCTGTTACAATAACAGCATGAGGTTGCTGTCTTTGAGAATGCATTTCCGTGCTTATATCCGATGGGGAGCCTGGTCGGTCTGTTGTGGCCCATGGAACCACAGGGAAGAATGGACCAGGCTACAGCAACATCAAATTAATAGCGGAGTAAAACTTGCCTTTGCAAGAGACACAGAACTGTAAACATTGGGTATCTTAATATACAGTAATCTCAAATTTGATTCCATATTCATGATGCATATTTAAAGAATTTTTGTTTGTTGGAGCTAGTTTTGTTAAGAGTGGGGACGGGAAGAAAGCAGAAGAGGGAAGCAGGTGGGCAAAAGCAGGGAAGGAAGAGGACACAGGATGTAGGGGGTGGAATACCACTGAGATGGATGAGAGGAGGTGGAGGGAAAAGGGATGCAGGGGTGGGTCACAGGCTCCTGCAGAGTCCCTGGAGTCACCAGCCCTTATTTCAAGTCTTCCAGCCATTCAGCTCACCTTTGCCTAGAATCTGCTGGGCCAGGCACCCTGGTCCTTTCCCTGGACAGTCAGGAAAGGAGGCAGGAGTGCAGTTCCCCACAGCCCCACCCCTGCAGGGAAGACAGACATTGCAGAGAACTAATTCATTGCACTGGTGCTAAGTTTTCTGAAGGAGATGCAGAGCTACAAGAGAGGCTTCCGGGGAGCTCAACGTCACTTGAGGGCTTGGAAAAAGGCTTTTTTTTTTTTTTTTTTTTTTTGCATTCTTTGCAGTCAGACATTATACTAAGGTCTTACCTGGTTTGGAGGAAAGCAGTGGAGGGAAGAAGACTGTGAAGGCTACTGGATGTGAGGAGGTGTGCCCTGGAGGATGTGAGAGAATGCCCTGTGGTCCCCAAAAGGAGGGTCCTGAGTCAGGCCAGGCAGGAGGGACAGGTCTCTCACTGGTCTCCAGTTTGATGGTGACCCACACAAGTGAGCCCAAGAGTGACCAGGTATTTTCCTCGGGGTCCTCGGGCAGCCATGTGGAGGTGCTGGTTGGCACTCCACATCAGACATGAATTCCACAGGATCTCACCAGCCAACTCTCATGCAAGATGGAACAGACTGGATCTGTGAGCAGTTGAAGGCTGAGACAGCTTCTGCCCGCTGAATTGGCTTAGAAGAGGAAGCAAAGAGAGAGTAGAGATTCAACCAAGAGAAAGAAAGTAGACAAAGAAAATAGCACCAAAGCACAAAACACTCCACAATTGATATACCGGGAAGGAAAGGGATGGCAGCAAAGATGGGGCAGTGGTCAGCGGGCTGGGAAGAGGGCTAGGCTAGAGAGCATGGTGGGTGAAAGGGGAGAAGAGCACTTCCAGGAGGGCATGCCAGCAGTCCAGACTCTAGGAGGAAGTGACTGAAGTCTTTGGAGAGTGGGGTCAGGGGCCAGAAGAGAGTTACATGGGTGGAGGGGAACTGCAGTGGGAATGGGTTGGCAGTGGAAGGTAGGGAAAGGTTTCCGCATGGAGGAAGGTGGGTGAGGCTCTGAAAGGAGCCACCGCCCCTCCCCACGGTCCCGTGAGGCAGGGAGAACCAAGTAGGGGAATGCTCATGGGCTATAAAGCCAGAGAACTGGCCACCTGTCCCTGAAAAAGTGACGAGGACAGAGGAAGACAAAACTGGAAGGCACAGGGAGAGGCAGAAGGTGGGTGGATGCAAAAGGCCCTCCCCTTCACCTTTGACCTTTCCAGAGACACACGAGCCACGTCCATGTGGGAGGCCTGGGTGGGGGCTCCAGGAGCCAGGAGGCAGCCCCACCCCTTGAGCGCAGCCTTCGGTGGTGAACCATTCCAGCCAGGTTTTAAGGTCCTGCGTTCACCTGACAGCTGCTGACACTGTAAAGAACAGATGCCAGGAGGGGGAGGTGTGAGGCAAGACTCGAGACTGGAAGGAGACAAAGGGTGTCTCTCCAACTGGTCATGGACCCTCTCCCCTGCTCCAGAACCAGACTAAGGCTCCATGCAACCTTCATCTAATGTGAATCACCTGGGTGGGGCAAGCACATCCAGCCAGGGCAGATTTTCTCTGGAGACCCTCAGCTTTCAGCTCACTCTAAGAGAACCACCCGCAGCGTGGAGGGGAGCCCTTCCAGCGGTGTGCCGCAGCTGGCTCACATCGTGGTCGGTGACATCACTTCGATTGCTTAAAATCCATCGTGCTGAAAGTATTTACACCATGGAAGTGGGCAGCCACTAGAAATTAGGGCTTCCCCCACCCCCACCCCCACCCCTCGCCCACAGACCCAGCTGCTAAACATTTACCAGCAAATCAGCACATACTGGGCCCATCCCACCTGACCCTAGTTCTCTCTCCACAGTGAACGGGAAGGCCACTGTCACCGTTGAGAGCTGTGCCCCCACGCTCTTCATGTTTATGCTCAATGGCAAGCAGGAGCATGGGCTGCTGAGCCTCAGGAAGAACGGGATGAAGCTGGACATATACCCTCCAACCGTGGGCACCCACAAGCTGCAGATCTTTGCCAAAGGCAAGTCTGACATCTACAGCTCGGTGCTGGAGTACACGCTCAAGTGCAACTACGTGGACATCGGCGTCCGGCTACCAGCTGAGCTGCACCAGCCCGTGGGCCCCAGCTGGTTCTCGGAGCAGATGGGCATCATGAAGCCCTCCCACCCCGACCCCATCATCCACACCAGCGACGGGCGCTGCTCCGTCAGCTTCGGCGTGGAGGAGGGCATCAGCGTCCTGGCTTCCCTGCACGGGGACGAAGGCCCCATCACCGAGGAGACACAGCGGCGCTACATCTTCCAAACGCAGCGGGAGAAGCGGGCAGAGCTCAAAGTCCAGTTGCCCCAGGCCGGCAAGTTTGCCCTCAAGATCTTTGTCAAGAAGAGGCTGGAGCCAGGCAACTATGTCTTCGTCTTCAATTATCTCCTGTGCTGCACCAACACCAAGGTGAACTGGCCCATGTTCCCCGAGAGCTTTGGCAACTGGGGGCAGGACAATGAGCTGCTGGAGCCTCTGTCGGGCGTGCTTCCTGCCAACCGGAACGTCCCGTTCAAACTGAAGCTACATGGCATCGCCAAAGCCCTGGTGAAGGGGCAGGACACGTGGCCCCTGACCCTGAATCAAGAGGGCTACTGGGAGGGCAGCTGCAACACGGCCGGCTGCCAGGAAGTCTATGTCATGGTGCTGGAGAACGCCAACCACAATTTCTACTCCTACATCCTGAAATACAAAGTGAACGCCCAGTGAGGGCCGGCACCCCGGCCACACCCTCCCAGAGGGCCGAGGCCACACTTGCCCAGGGAGAGCCCAACGGGAAGTGCAGAGAGCCCTGGACACCGAGTCTGCATGAAATCACTTCTAGGCCTCTGCCCCAGTCTCTCCGCTCTGCCGCGGGAGCTGTGATGCTTCTGTTCTGATGGCTGCACTCGGTTGTGGCGGTGGCCGAGGGGACTGAGGCAAAGGCCCTTTAGAAGAAAAAGGTGCTATGTAAATCCAAGGTATTGTAAACTGTACACCCCTGCCCAGATGCCCCCTTCTCGTGTTAATGCTGTTGTTGTTTTTATAGGGCTGATGTGGGAAAGCAGGGACACGGCTCAGGCAGAAAGCTTTTCACGTGATGGTGGGAGAGTTCTCCTCTGTGCCCAAGAGGGACCTGATCTGCAAGGCTGAGTTATTCTGAATCACAGAGCCCCTTGCAGGCAGCATCAGTGTGTCTCACCAATTCCCGGACCCCTGGGAGGGTTGCACTGCCGTTTTTTTCCCAGACCTGACCGTCTTCAGCATTCCTGCTGCCTCTTGCTCCTCAAGAGCCTTAGAAAAAAGAAGGTGTGAAGAGGGAGCTGGCTGGCCCACGATGGGCTGGACGCTCCACAATCCCTGTGCATACCTGTGATGTGGCAACAGAAAAGTTACAAGGGGACTCCCAGTGCCCACCCTTGGGTGTCTGGGGTAGAGGGCCCGGGGGTGAAAGATGCCACGTTAGCCCTGCCACCTGAGTCTAAGGGTGAGAGACCTCCTACTCTGTGCTCCCAGAGGAACCTGAGGGTCAGTTCAGTCTAGTTAGTTGGTGGCCCTCCAGGCCCTCTCAGAGCCTGACTGCAGGCCCTGGCCTGCAGCTTTCATAAGAGGCTGCTAGAGCCTTGAGGGGGCCTTGTTGGTAACCCTAAACAAAGACCTGGGCAGGGAGGCCAGGCAGGAAGTAGTGCAAATACCGTAGTTCCAAGCAGACTCATGTAAAAACACGGTTCTGCCGGCCCCCAGTGGTCCCTACCAGCAAAGCCTGGCTGGGGTTGGGTGGGGGGACCTCCACCTGCTCTGAGAGCAGTTTCTGTGCTCGTCCATATTCCATCTCCCTTCCTTCCTTTCTCTGACATGAGAGACCCTGGGGTCCTGCCTTCCACGCTTGCTCAGCCCTGGGAGCCTCAGCTGCCCACCGGCCCTCAGCAGCACCTCAGGCCGGTGTTGCCATGGCAACAACCAAGAGGCTGGCTCCTGCAAGGGCAGCGCGAGAGGGAGGGATGGAGAGGCCTTGTGTGGTCACTGCAACACCATCCTGGCTCCTGGAGGCCCTGCAGGTGCTCCCTGTCTCCTGGCCTCTCAGCTCTGTGGCCCCTGCCTAACCCAGCACCCCCACCCTGAGAGCTGGCACTGGCCAGCACTGCCCCCACCCCCCACCATTCTAAATATCCTCAGGCTCAGCCACAGCCAGGGCCAGCCCGATGCTCGTGCCTTCATCCGCACATTTGTGTCTTCAGCAAATGTTCACGGGGCACTTAATATGCACCAGGCACTGTGCTAGATGCTGGGGTTATGGGCAGGACCAAGGGGCCCCTGCCCCTGCCATCTCAGAGCTCAGGGTGGGCAGCAGCAGCCTCCCCTGCACAGGCCTGTCTAAAGCTCCATCCCAACACGTCAGGCCATCATCTCCCCGAAGATCCCCGCTGCCACCCAGCTTGGACCTGGCCCACGGCCACGTTACAGGGAAGCCCGTCCTCTACCAGGCTGGGGGTCCTGGAAATGAAGGGAGTACACCACGAGGGTCTGAGCTCTGCCCTGGCCTATGTCCAGTCCTCTGGCAGGCTCCGCCACCCAGGCATTTGGCACTGCATCACTCAGGCCTGGAAAATGCACAAAGGCCCCAGAGGCGGAACTGCTATGCACTAAGACAGGAAAACAAGGGGAGTTTTTACACCCTGAAAACAGCCTCTTTTCACACCTTTGATTTTATGGGCTGAAAGAAATGTGCTGTGTTTTGTCAAAATAGTAAGTGCCTTCTGTGATTCATGTCACTCACTGGACCCAGAGCCATGGCTAGTCCTGATGAGAACGGCATGTATCTTTTTTAAAATAATATAATTAATACCTTCTGGAGCATGCAGAGAATGCCACCCAGCAAAACAGGAGCTGCCCCAGGAACCAAGACAAGGCCCAGCCTCTCAAAGTGTCTGCAGAGCAACCACGTGCCCCCCCCCCCACCTTTGTAAAGACATCTGTAGGCACAGTAAAAAATCACCTGTATTTCTTTCCACTGAAGTAAAAATACATGAAATGAAATCCAATCTTCATGAATTTTTATACGCATGCTGCTCAGGGTAGAATTCGGGGTTGCATTTTGAAATCTTTTATTCAAATCCCCATCTTTGTCTCCTGGCGGTGGAGTCCCAGCGCCTGGTGGAATGACACGGGCGCTCCCTGGTGCCCAATGTGTGGAGCTGCCGGTGAGGAAAACTGTGAGGCTGAGTCTATCACCAGGGTTTTTACGCAGAATCTGAAATATCCTGCTGAGATGTTTGTGTTAAATCCACTGGGTGCTTTCTCGTGGAATCTCGCCGCTTCCTCGTGTGCACACGGAGCACATCTTTGCTACGTACAAGCTGTGAGGTGAGCTTGGGGACTGCCTGGCAGGGTGATAAGACTCGGAATATAATATTGGGGAGTGGTTTGCCCGGGAATCACATCGTGAAATGGAAACCCTGGATATGGGACTAGAAGGGACAGCTTTCACCGCACTCATTACTTCGTCAGTGAAGGATTGAAACTGATCAATCTCAGAGCTTTGGCTGGCACGTCCTAGGGTGGCAGACCTCAGGCCACAGGCAGAAGGGTCCAGAAGGCTGGGGAGGGTCGGGCAGTGGGAGGCAAATGGGCTACAACCACAACTGCAATTACCTTCTTCTCGCTGGTTTCAGAAATGCCAGCAGCACAGCTGGACTCCCGTTTCAATCTGATTATGATCATTGTGAGTTCCCCATATGCTACATTGTCCCACCAAGACAAACTCCTCACAGCCTGCTGAGACTAAAAGGAAATAAATAGATTAACTGAAGCATGAAGGATTTAGGCTAGACAGAAAGAACTACTTCCTGTTTTTAAGCAGGAGAGACAAGTTGCCAAGAAAGTTTGTGAAATCCTCTTCTGAAAGGACTTGAAAAGTTTTCCCAGTGGTCTGGGTTTTAGATGCCATGCTAACTGGAAGGACTAAATTCTCTCTAAACCAGTGAATCCTTGAAATACACGAAGTGGCCCGCAGCAAACACAAGGCGAGCGAGGCTGCTGCATCCTTTGCTGTTAGCAGTGTGTTCAAAGGGGGTGTGCGTCTGTGTCCCACATCAGTTTATCTGGGGTCTATCATTTCTTTTCATTTGGAATAAGTAGCTGGAAATCTTAAGAGGTGATTACTTTTCATAATGTGTGTGTTGAGTTGTGGGGGCCAGTGGCTGTTGCGTATGCTTTCCCCACATTGTTGCTGGTGTTGTTTTTCAATAAAATTTATATTCATTTTTATCCAACAATGTAATTATCGATCTGTTCTTATCACTGCTCTCACAAGGGGGGAAATAGGAAAAAACACTTTCATGTTCAAAGGGAGCCCGGGCGGGGGGTGGGGATGGGGGGGTGGAAATCAATGTCCCATGGGTGAGGTGCAAATGTAATGTCAGGCAAATAGCTATTTCACGTTAAAGAAAACATAATTGGGTTAGCTCCAGCCCCTCTCTGGCTCACATGCCTTTGAAGAACATGAAGGCAGTGTTTCTTTCACTGAATCTTGTTTAACTTGAAAATTTTAAAGTCAATCCTAATTTCTATTATTAGGAGGAGAAAAAAAAGTACCCAAAATGCCTATCAGCCTGCTTGTTTTGTTGTTTTCACTATATGTATTTCTTGATTTTCATATCCATACAGAAACTTCCAGTAGGATGCCTAAACAGACTATTCATAAATTAGACATTTAGGGAAATAGAGAAAATGAAAATGTAGACCTCTGAAAAGCTGCCGTAACCATGGAGACCATCCTCGTAGCTGTAGTGTGAAGGACAAAAAGAACTTGTGTTCCCAAACCTGGCCTCGTCATGTCCCTCCCTGCAAGATCCACAAACATGAGCCCCAGCACACTTCTCCCAAGGAAGAAGGCCCACGGACGGGTAGGGCCATGTCTTTAATAGCATATGAAGGGGAAGTTAGAAGAAAGTCTCCCACATTAATAGGAGGAGGAACTCTTAAATTATTAGAACAGTCTGGAAATGCCAACCCCGAGGCTGGAACGGATGACCTCTAACGTCTCTTCCAGTCCGGAGAGTTTGTGATGCTGTGTCTCTGTGAACAAATGCTGGCAGGTGGTAGACCTGAGATTGTCAGTTTCGGAACATCTGAAGGGCCCTGCTGTGTTAAGAGCCTGCCCTGCAGCCCCCAGCAGACTGCGCTGCCAGCTCCTCTCTTGCCTGAGGGCATGGGGCTGGAGAAAACCCAGCAGCGGGACCAAAGGGAAAGCAACAGCCCCTGACAGGATGCTGCTTCTCTCTGATTTTGCAAGCAGAACGAAAGAAAACTAAAAGTCAGGGAGCAATTGGGATGCTCTCCCTTGGATGTCCCGCAGGCATCCCCAAGTCAAAAGATACTGAAGTCACTTTTCTCCCCCAAATTACCTCCAACTCCTCCTGGGTCCCCAACACAGTAAATACATCCCCATCCCCCAGGTACCTAAGTCAGATTTATGATGGTCACTAGTGACTCCTTCATTCCCCTCAATGATGAAATCTTGTCCATTCTGACCCACTCTCCCACCCCCACATCCACTGCACTCCCACAGCTTTGCCCTAATTCAGGCCTTTGTCATCTCTCAGCCATGCTGTGGTGATTGCTTTCCATGATGACCCGAGGCCCCCCACCACCACCTGATCCATGACTCCCCATGTTTCCTCTTGTAAGAACACCAGGACTATTGGTGTATTAAGCCAAGGTTTCCGTGAAAGCCTCCCAGAAGAACTTCACCATCTCAGGAGAAAGCATAATTTGTGTCAGGTGCGGGTAGAAAAGGTAGGTCTTCAAACAAAAACTGGTTTTAACAGAGGGGCAGAAACTCCTCCTTTTTCTGGACTCTGAAGAGGCCAGGTGCTGAGGTCTTCACTCCTGGGCAGTACTGTGGAGGATGGCTCATAGCACCACAGCCAAATGGGGATGTGTGACCATAAGTGGTGGAGCCTAGCCCGAAGGTTAGCAAGCTACACTTTGTAAATCAGATTATCCATATCCTGTGGCTCATAGATTTCCTTGTTCTCCTCCTGGAACCAACAACAGTATCGAGCGTATGTTCAAATTTACCACTTGAATTCCCTGGCAAGCAGTTTCTGAGACAGAGTTAGGAATGCACACAGGGTATCAGAGGGTAATACCTGCAAAAGATAAAAATGGAGGAAGTAGGATCAGGCAGGGAGAACTTCAGGCAGTGGTCCAAGTCTCAGACAACACAACAGAAGAGTCCCTTGTGCAGAAACGGCCAGGCCAGACCCTAGTCTGCTCAGTCACTGGCTGGGGGTTTCTCAGAAAGAGCTTGGCCCCAGTTCAAAAGCGAAGGCAGACATATGATTTCTGATCCAGCATGTAAGAAGCTTCGAAGCCATCACTCTCTCCTAACAGGTAAAAAGCTGACAAACTGAAAAATCAACGGCTCTTCTTATGTCTGTAGGACAAGTGAGGTCATGTCACAAGGTAAACTGGAGAGACTGACAGGTGGTACAGAGAATCAGAACCCAGCAGAGCAGAAACCTCCATGGGAAGCATTGCCTGGGTGGGACAACCTGAATTGTAATTGACAAATTGCTGGGGCTCCATGTGGACAACTTTGAGAGTTGAAAACTCTCTAGGGACCCAATAATCAGGGCCCCCATATTTTTTTGAGTTTTATCTCTCAGATCTCCACTGGGTCCCACCAGGCATATCAGAGAAAAATCCCCTCCGGCATCTGGAGTGAGAGAATGGACCCCATCCACAGGCAGAAAATCAGTAAAGACATAGTAGAACTCAACACCACCCACAAACTACTGTATATAATTGACACCTATAGACTACTTCACCCAACAATAGCATATTACACCTTCTTTCCAAGCTCACATGGAATATTCACCAAGAGAGACCACATTCTGGGCTATAAAGCACACCTCAACCAATTTAAAAGAACAGAAATCATGTGCTGTCTTCTCTCAGACCACAGGGGAATTAAACTGGACATCATTAACAGAAAGATAACTGGAAAACTTCAATTTTTTTTCAGATTAAACAACACACTTCTAAATAGCTAATGGGTCAAAGAAGAAATCTCCAGGGAAATTTTAAAATATTTTGAACTACATGACAATGAAAACAAAACTTTTCAAAATTTGAGAAATGTGGCAAAAGCTCTTTTTAGTAGGAAATTTAGAGCATTGAAGGCACATATTAGAAAAGAAAAAAACTCTTAAAATCAATTTACATTACCTTCCACATTAGGAAACTAGAAAAACAAGAGCAACAGAAACAGAAGAAAGGAAATAATTTTAAAAGAACGAAAATCAATAAATGGAAAACAAGAAATCAACAGAGAAAATCAGCAAAGTCAAAAGCTTGGTTCTTTGCAAAGATCAATAATATCTATAATCATCTAGCCAGGCTAGCTAAGAAAAAAAGGACACATTACCAATATCAGAAGTGGAAGAGGGAGTATCACTACAGATCCCATGCACATTAAAAATATAATAAAGGAATACCATGAATAACTCTAGGCCCACAAATTTGATAGCTTAGGCTAGCAAATGGTCCAGTTCCTTGCGAGACACAATCTTCCAAAATTCACAAGAAGAAATAAGTGATCCAAATAGGCCTATAATCTATTAAAGAAATTGAGTCAATAATCAATAACCCTCTACAAAGAAAGCTCCATGGCCAGATAGGTGCACTGGCGAATTCTACCAAACATTTAAGAAAGAAGGTATACCAATTTATTACAATCTCTTTCAGAAGATAGAAGCAGAGGGCTTACTTCCTAACTCATCTGAGGCCAGCATTATCATAAGACCAAAACCAAAGACGTTATAAGAAAACAACACATTAATATCTCTCATCAACACAGATATAAAAAATCTTCCCCCCAAATCAGCAACTTGAATCCAACAATGTCTAAAAGCTAAGGCTGACACTGAAGACGCTGCCAACTGGAAGCTCTAAACTATCTGATACAATACACGCCTTGCAGATAATCAGCAAGTTCTCTCTTGAAGGGAAATCTGAGCAGCACCCCTCTGTGTCTGCCAAGGAGGATTCAGATAAGAACGGGTGGAGGTTCTAGGAGGGGGACAGAAGATTCCAAAGCCATCTGGGATCCAGCGATCATTGGTGAAATGCCACCAAGGGTTTGTTAAAGGGGCGGGCTCCATGTCTGGCTGTCTCTGCACAGGAGGAATGCATTCTCCAAGAGCCACCTTCAAGGTGCTGTGGACCAATTTGATAGAAGGCAGCTTCTTCCTTCCCTCTCCTCCTTGGCCTCCTGGATCCTGTCAACCAGGACAACCTCAACACTAAAGCCAGAAGGATCTGCTCATATTATACTCTTACTTAAAACCTGCCGACGACTCCCCATTGTCTAAGGGATAAGATTCAGTTCCCCATTGTCTTAGTCTGTTCTGGCTCCTATAATGGATACCACAGATTGGGCGGCTAATCAACAACAGAAATTCATTGCTTATGGGCACCTGGGTGGTTCAATTGGTTGAGCATCTGACTTTGGCTCAGGTCATGATCTGGCGGTTCATGAATTTGAGCCTCACATCAGGCTAGCTGCTGACAATGCAGAGCCCACTTTGGATCCTATGTCCCCACCTCTCTCTGCCCCTCTCCTGCTCGCTCTCTCTCTCTCTCTCTCTCTCTCTGTCTCTCTTAAAAAAAAAACACAATCCAAATTCATTGCTTACAGTTCTGGAGGAAATCTGAGATCAACTCATTCACAGATTTGGTGTTTGGTGAGAACACACTTCCTGATGGTTCTCTTCTCCTTGTGTCCTCACATGGTGGAAGGGGCAAGGGAGCTCTGGAGTCTCTTTATAAGGACACTAATATCACTCATGAGGATTCCACCCTTATGACCCAATCACCTTCCAAAGGCCTCGTCTTCAAACACTATCATCTTGGGGATTTGGTCTCAACCATGAATTTGGGGGAGGGGTACAAACATTCAATCTATAGCACGCACTCTGGCTTCACAATGTTTTCTCTACTTTAGCTAGAGATTCCATGAGATGCTTCTTGCAAAAATTAACTACATAACACCAGGCAGGCCATGGACCCTCATACCACCATGTTTTGTTTTGTTTTTTAAGAGAGAGAGAGGGCAAAAATGGGTGAAAGGGGCAGAGGGAGAAAGAGAGAGAGAGAGAGAGAGAGAGAGAGAGAGAGAGAATATCTTAAGCAGGCTCCAGGCTCAGTGGGCAGGCTTGATCCCACAACTCTGGGATCATGACCTGAGCCGAAATCAAGAGTCAGATGCTCAACCAACTGAGCCACCCAGGCACTGCACGCCCGCCCCCCCCCCCCCACCATACTTTTTACACATGCTGTTCTTTCCCCTCCCTCCACCTCTCTCTGGAGAAGCCCTGCCTGGTCTTCAGGGATCCAAACCAACCCCAGATCTTTTGTCAGCCCTTCCTTAGCCTTCCCACTAACCAATCTCATGTGGAATTATCTGCCCACCTTCCCTGTTCCACTTAGCACTTTGTCAGCTCATCTGTTAACCAGGTACCTTCTACGTGATTTATGTGATTGTGGGGGTTGCTGGAGGTTCCACACACTTAGTCATGAATTGTTTGAACACAGATACTTTGGTTTTTCTCCACGGCACAAAATAGTGGTTTGATAAATGCTGGGCAAGTGTTTCATTGGGAAAACAGAGAGGAAAGATGAAGGCAGGATCAGCAAAGTTACGTAACTCAACAGTCCAGTAACCAATTCACTGACATTTGTTGAAATGTTTCCAATTCACCAAGACTGGCTCCATGCCTTTTGCCCAGCTCTGGACACCACAGCCTGAACTTGAGGAGAACCCAAGATGCTTTCAGGGAGGGCCACACCCCCAGGAAGGGCTGGGAACCTGAGGCAGGGGAGATACTGGAATGACCACCCTGGGGATGGTGGGGGAGGTAGTTCATGGTGGTCTTTAAAGACGTGGGTGAACTTTTTACCAAGACCAGCAGCCCACACTTATTTCTGAGGCTCTAAAGAGAACACATGCATATTCCACAGAACAGGACTCAAACAAAGGGCATCAGCTTGACAAGAGAAAAATGGTCACCCTGTGTGTGAATGTGGGTGGCAGGGGGTGGTCAGGACTCTTTGTCCATGAATAGCTTCATGGAATTGCCTTTCCTCTCCCTAATTGTGGATCCTGGCCCAGATTTCCCCTTCCAGGACCCTATTTAAAGGAGATTCTATAGCCTAAGCTCAGTGCTTCTGTTTAGTAGCACATAAATATAGCTCAAGGCATCTGCAGCCCTCCCCACACCAATCCCAACAGAGCCAACTAGCCCACTAACAACCAGTCAGCTGCCCAACCGTAGGTCCAAGGATGGTCTGGAGGCCTCCCGACGCCTCTGGGCTCCAGGGAGATGCCACCCAACATACCCACTTGGAGCTCGCAAGTGCACGCAGGTATACACCACCCCAGGAAGAAGGAGCCCAGGCTGGACGTTCCTGCTGTTTCATCTCATGTCATGATTAAATGACACCTGCATTTGGAATAAATGATCAGTAAGTTTCTGAAGTAAACATCAATTTGTCATTTCAAAAGCGAATTCCTAGATCACTGGATTAATTTCCAGGGCTGTTGACCAAAAAGGCTGTTGAGTTACAACATCCAGAGCAGTCATTTCCCTCTTTTTCTCAACTGAGTACAAAATACATGCCCAGCAGCAAGTGTCTCTGCCTTGAGGGAAATGTATGTTTACAGGAAGACAGAAACTGCCACCAGCCGGGAGCGCTCGCACTGTTTGCCACCAGGAAGCCATCAGGGCACCAGATCGATCAGAGGAGTACCCTTCTTCTCAAGGAACCCATGGTCCTCAGCTTGCGCTGAGATTGCTTTGTTTCCATCAGGAGGGATGGCTGACTGCCTCTCTGACACAAGGAATCAGACATCACTGCACCCCGGCTGTGCAGGGACGGAGGCCGTGGCGCCCTGCCCCGGGTGGCAGACAGGACTGTGCAGACGCTTGGGGCATGAGGGCACAGGAGCAGCCACAGCCCTGAACAGCCAAGAACAATTGGGCCACATGATTAATGAAGTACAGATGTAAGGGCCCCTGGCAGCTCCCACATGGACAAAGAATGGTGACAGGGGAAAACGGGGAGACGTTTATTTAAATCGAAACAACTGCAGGATTACAAATTGCTCCCTGAACACTGGCTGCTGTATGTGTATGTACGTGAAACCAAGGGGATGGGAAAATTAACATTTATTATACTATAAAAAAAATTAGGTGTAGCCAAGACGCCTGAGGCATTTAGAGGCTGTCCCCTCCCCTGCCCATATCCTTTGTGATGGTTCTGCCCTTGGGACTTGGGCAAACGTGGGCACCATGAACCCTCTGGCCTCCATTTCTTCAGCAGCCGGATCTCCTTCCCCACCTCCCAGGAGAAACACAGTGAAGAGAACACGTTAACCTGATTGCGGGAGGAAATCCACTCTGTCAGTAAAAGCTTCACTTGAAATTTTTAAAGCTCAGCAAGAGCGTTAAAAGTCCATTTTAAAAAGAAGAGAATGGGCCTCTTTCTGGAAAGATGTCCTCTTAGCTGCTGGTCCCGTTTGACTGAAAGCTGTCTTGCGTCATCGGGAGCCATTAATGTATGATCGAAGCCGTGGTTTCTTTCTGTAAACATTGGTTCAACTTGGGGAAGCTCTGCAGCTAGCTGAACAGCCCTTCTCACTGAGCTCTGGCCGGCCCAAGGCCAGGGAAGGCCTGTAGCTCAGACCCGGTCTGCCAACATCAGGCTGGCATAACAGGAACGCAACCCCCTGGGTCCCATCTCAACTCAGCCACTTCCCTCTGCTTTCGGCAAGTTACTGATCCTCCCTGTCTTGGTTTCCTCAGCGGTGAACTAGGGATAATCAAAGCGCTCAGCATGCAAGTTTCTTATGGGGACTGAATGAGGTAACATGAATACAGTGAACAGAAGAGCCCCTGACACATAGTTCCTGCTTGGTGAGTGTCAGCTGTCATCACTGCCACACCGTGGGTGTCCTCGGCATTATGAGGATGATATTAAAGGGCCATGTGTTGTTCCCAGTGCGGTGTTGAATCCAAACGTCCCAGGCTCCTCCTGAAATCCTAGTCATCACTGATTTTAGCCTCTAAGAGCAGAAATCCTGTCTCCACAACTTGGCCACCTACCTCTCCTAGAATCTTCCAGAGACCAGGAGCTCACCCTTCCATGAAACAGCTATTCCCTTCCTAGACAGCTCTGTTAAAAGACCTTCCCTCTAGGTAACTGCCTTAAATTCAAGCAGTTGAGCCAATACACCCCCTGGTCCATGAACATACCTAGAATTTTCCAAGATCACTAGATGGCAGGCATCCTGAGCCACCAGGTATAAAACCCAGCTCATCCAGGGTTTCTGGGAGTTGGCTGGAACAGCTGTAATCTACCTAGACAAGGAAGGAGAGTCCAAAGACAGGGAAAGAAAAGGAAAATCTCCCACTCAAGAGAGCCTGCCAGTGCATCTGAAACCACATGAAGAAAAGTAATGGTTAGAAAATATATACGATTTGCATACTGTATGGTGAGACCACCCCAAGCCCTTATCCCACATAATGCCCCTGGCTGCCAGCCTTATACCCTCCAAACATTTCTTCTTTGAGAAAACTAACCAATCCAAGGTCTCCAGTGACAGGATCAGGACCCTATTAGACCTCTAGGGATTCCTCTAGGATCCCTCCCCATGCACACACACACACTCACACACAGAGTTTGCAAATGGCATCTATGGTGGTTTTACTTTATTTTTTTACTATTTTATTTTATATTATTTTTTGAGAGAGTGAGATACATTTGAGGAGCAGAGGAGAGAATCTTAAGCAGGCTCCATGCCCAGTGTGGAGCGTAATGTGGGGCTCAGTCTCATGCCCCTGAGATCATGACCTGAGCTGAAATCAAGAGTCAGATGCTCAACTGACTTAGCCACCCAGGTGCCCCTGTGGTGGTTTTAAAATACTTCCACAGATTCATTGGTACTCCTCCCTTCCTAAGGTGGAGCCTAATCTGCATCCCCTTAAGTGGGAGCTACACTTAGTAACTCTCTTCTAACAATTAGAATGTGACAGAAATAACAGTGTGTGATGTTCAAGATTATGACATATAAGGCATTACCACTTCCTCCTGTAAGCCAAGAACAGTGTGCACTGGGACCAGGAAGCTCCTACAGAAAGGGAGGACAAGGGGGGTACTCAGGAGGATGGTAATGGACAAATCTGGGGAACAGCTGCATGACAATGAGGATGGACACGGTCTAGAAAGGAAGAGGGCAGACCAGTCCAGGAGGCATATCACAGGAAAAAATAAAATGGAACCACTAAATCAGTTACCCGAGGTACTGGGGCTATTTTACAGTGACATTGAGGAGTTTGCAGGACTATTTGGTGAAAGCTATGATGAAAACAAAGCAAATACTAATTTCATGAAGAAATATTGTACAAAAAAGTCATATTAATCATGGTATATATTATATGCGGGTATTTACAGGGTCATAATAATGTAAAGGTCAAGTACTGATTTGCATTAGACACTGTGTTTGGATATCTCCTGCCATTCTAGCCCCGCCCATCTTTTCCATCTTCCAATTTTGAGGCTGAGGTAGGAAATTCTTCCTTTCTCTCAGGAGTAATGTTTAGTAGATTTTGTGTTTAGTAATGTCTTTTGTTAGATATATTTTTAGATATTTACAGGTGTATTTTCATGATGTGGTAAATGGCATAAATTTTAAAGTACATTTTCTAATTGTTTCTAGCATATGGACATACAGATTATACTACATGAAGTCATGCTGTGCATTCTTTGTGGGTGAGCAAAAATATAGATATAACAACTACAAAAATATAGTTGTGAGATGTTAACACCATCACTAGGACAGCACTTGCTTCTTGGAGACAGAAGAAAGGCATGGAATTAGACCAAAACTAAGACATTTTCAGTAGTCTTTTATTCTATGTAATTTTGAAGAATGTATGTTGAAATGTTGGCATTCATTAAATTCAGGGGCAAAGAAATCATCCGTGCCACCATTAAAAAAAATAATAATAATAATCTTTGCCTAAACCAGGGTCTCAAAGATTTTGTTTTCTTCTACAAGTTTTATGGTTTTAGCTCTTTTTTTATTGTTTTAAAAGTTTATTTTTATTTGAGAGAGAGAGAGAGACAGACAGAATGCAACTGGGGGAGGAGCAGAGAGAGAGGGAGACAGAATCTGAAGCAGCCTCCAGGCTCCAGGCTGTCAGCACAGAGCCCGACATGGGGCTTAAGCTCACAAGCCAAGCCATGAGATCATGACCTGAGCTGAAGTCGGATGCTTAACTGACTGAGCCACCCAGGTGCTCCTGGTTTTAACTCTTAAAGAAGTCCACTCTATTGCAAGATGAGCCCCATTCTCCATTGAGGATGGAACACATGGCGGGCAGCCACCTTCCGTGGCATCAGTTTCCCCGGGAGCCCTGCAGGCAAGAAAGATGACCCTTCCTCCTGCTGCCTTGCTACCCCCTTTCTGAGGGGCCTTGCCAGGGATAATGGAGCCTGGTACCAGGTCATCCTTATCACCCCAATACTGGTGTGGGCAGAGGTTGAAAACTGCTCAGCATGCAGTATTTAAAAAAAAAAAAAAAAGTTAATCAGTGCCAACATTTAAAAATCAGGAAAATCACACCGAAATCTGATTGGCCAGCATTTCTCCAGAAGCCTGTGAGCATCTGCACTGCAATGCAGCCCCCACCCCTCCTTTGGATGAGCTGGCTGTCTGGGTTGCCTCACACCTGCCCCTCTGACTCCCAGACCCCGAGGCCAGGGTCAGATGCCTGAGTGGATGCTTTCCTACAGCTGCCCTCTTTGGTGTTACCTACAAGGCTCCATCTACAGCTTTTCCGTCCTCTTCCCTACTCAGCCTCTCACGTGGTCTCCTGACAGCCTTGCTGAGTAAGGATCAGAGTCCACTCTCTGCATATGAGGAAACTGCCCAAGGGCGTACAGCTGCTAAGTGGTGAGCAGGCTTTGAGGTGCTCCCCCCTGCTCTGAGACTCCATTCTCTGGGCCCCATCGCCCTGGGCACTGGGGCTATCTTTAAGCACTTTTAAGATACAAAGTGCTCAGGGCACAGGTGTGTTACTAGGCCGCCAGGCACACCTGTCAGGTTCTGGGAGTGCAAAGGGAGTTGGGGTCTGTGTCACCTGCGCTGGCACCTGCAGGGAGTAGCAGGTGCTCAGGCTCCTAGTTTCCTAGTTGAGGGGTTTGCTTGATTAAATGTTTGACGAATGAACTAATAAATGGATGAGCTGTCATCTGAGTAGCTCACGTATATTTAACCATTAATCAAAATAGATTTTAACTGCAGAAATATTTTAGCTGAGGCATATAAAGGAAGAGGAGGAGGGGCAGGCCCATGACGTGCCAGAACTCATGGCAGGCTCCGCCATGAGGCCCTCTCCTCTCATGACTGAACATTTCGAAGACTTCACATAAAAAGCATAGACAGTAATATTTGTACAACCCTCTGGGGTAAACAAGAGAGGATTTAAAGGTATCTATATGGGACAGAATTCATCGATTTTCTCTGAAATATGTAATTATGATGATAAAGATAAAATGCAAATATTAGAAGACATTGAATTTATATGATTTATATGATCTAGTATGACTTAATATGGTCTTTTTAAAACATTTTTAATGAAAACCCTGAGCTTTCTTTTGTGACTTTAACTTTCTATATAAGGACTTACGCTTGAAACCATTATGCACAATTCCTGATCAAGGCATTTTGAACTAACAATGTCTTTAAATTCTTCATACAGACCTTGATGAGGAACTTTGCCAAGTAGTGATAATGCTCTTTACAACAACAATTTGAAGATTACAACAATACAGATTGTATTTCAAGACTCTAAGTGTAATTCCTTTCTTGACAAATTTAACGTTGAAGTTTCCAGTAATATTATGGATAGACTTGAATCCAATCAAACACTTTTAGATCTAGTGTTAACAATGTGAAATGCTAATTTGGACAACTTCTGTTTCTCGTTGGAGCCGTCAACCTGTAGCTTAGGTTGTGATAAGAAGTGACAGGGTACACTGGTAGACAGCTACGACTATCAGACCATTGCTGGAAAATAATTGCCTTGTTTGCAGTATTTAATTTAGGGCAACAGTCCAAGATACAGGTCTTGAGATTCCAGAAAGATTCAGACTATTGGACTGTTCTGTGAAGACAGAGATTTGAGACTGTTTGCAGGGTTGCACCCACGAGAACACCACCGGGCCCCCCTACGTCAACCAACCCTCACCTGTCTCTTGCCCCGCAGTCCCCAGGTGGCTCCACTTGGGATGCAAAATTCTCACTGGGCACACAGAGCACAGGCCCCCCCAGTGTGCCTTTAGCACCTTGTCTACAGAAGACAGTGGCACCCTCTGCGGCTCTGTCAAAGATGTTCAAGTGGTCCAGCTGCTCCCTGGTCACATCCAGCAAGCCCAAGATCCCACACATCACTCATTGGGCTTGTCACCTCTAGGGACTATCGGCTGCATGGCCAAACCTAGCTCTCCTCTGAGGAGCCCCAGGCCAGGAGCTCTGCCCATCCCAGACTTGACCTGGCTGCCCCAAATGCTGAGGGCTCCCAAGATTCCAGGCACCCCAATAATCCAGGTGTGATGCTCTGGCCTGCCAATGAACAACACTTGTTCTCCAAGATGCCTAAAGGTATGCCATGAATTAAAAAAAAAAAAAAAAAGTTTCCTTGTGTAAGTCAGGGATACTAAGTACAAATAGTACCCCCTCTACCCAAGTGTGTGTGCACAGAGAACAAGACTGACCAGGTGTGAGGTAAACCTTATAAAGTTCTAAGCCTCTATATTCTCTCTCTCTTTTTTTAATGTTTGTTTATTTTTTGAGAGAGAGACAGAGCATGAGCTGGGGAGGGGCAGAGAGAAAGGGAAACACAGAATCCAAAGCAGACTCCAGGCACAGAGCCCGATGTGGGGCCTGAACCCACAAACTATGAGGTCATGACCTGATCCGAAGTCAGACGCTTAACCGACTGAGCCACCTGGTGCCCCTAAGCCTCTCCATTCTTTTTTTTTTTTTTTAAACATTTTTTTTTTTCCCAACGTTTATTTATTTTTTTTGGGACAGAGAGAGACAGAGCATGAACGGAGGAGGGGCAGAGAGAGAGGGAGACACAGAATCGGAAACAGGCTCCAGGCTCTGAGCCATCAGCCCAGAGCCCGACGCGGGGCTCAAACTCACAAACCGCGAGATCGTGACCTGGCTGAAGTCGGACGCTTAACCGACTGCACCACCCAGGCGCCCCTAAGCCTCTCCATTCTTAACCTGGAGTTCACAGACCCCCTACCAAGGTGCTTAAGGATGGAATTTAGGAGTCCATGAACTTGGATGGGAAAAATTGACATCCTAATTCTCAGTAAGCTCTAACTGAAATTTAGTTTTTATTCCATTAAGAATATAGACCATAAACCACAGCAGCTACCAGTACCTGGAGCTTTATTCCAGCAGAAATCACAGATATTTTTATATCTCATTACACTTGTTGTAGACATCTCAAAACATGATTTTCATGAGTCACTGCTTTGAAAGCATAGTAGGAGCCAGACCCGCCACTCAATCTTGTTATTTAATGAGTTAATAAAGAAGTATACAGAATACTGTGTTACAAATCTGTTTTGTCTCAGGTTTTGATAACAGAACGTCAAAATAATTGGCTTTCCTTTTAACACTATGTGTTTTATTTTATGCATGTAGTCATGATTTTGAGGTGTCCATAGGCTTCACCACTCTGTCACAGGAGTCCCCGGCACACAAAAGGTTGAGAACTGTAAGTGCCTAAGGTCACCAGCTCCCAGTGCTTTGGGAGGCAATAGAGGAGGCACTGGTAGAGAGCTGGAGGGCTGGAAGGATCTTGGCCAGTGAAGGGAAGAGTTCTCCCAATTCTATACTGGCCCTAGGGGATACGATATGCAGCATTTCTCATTCTGCTTGGGCATACTTCTACGGAACATGTATTAACACTGAAAAATTTCAGATCTCTGGAAAACAGCTTGAAATATATGGATTTAGGGAATGGCTTAGCCTGAGAAGACACTGGAATTGCTTGGTGTTCTTTAAAAAAGCGATAGTAATCAGGAATGCAAGCTGGTGCAGCCACTCTGGAAAACAGTATGGAGGCTCCTCAAAAAACTAAAAACAGAACTACCCTACGACCCAGCAATTGCACTACTAGGCATTTATCCACGGGATACAGGTGTGCTGTTTCGAAGGGACACGTGCACCCCCATGTTTACAGCAGCACTATCAACAATAGCCAAAGTATGGAAAGAGCCCAAATGTCCATCGATGGATGAATGGATAAAGACGATGTGGTATATATCTACAATGGAGTATTACTCAGCAATAAAAAAGAATGAAATCTTGCCATTTGCAATTACGTGGATGGACCTGGAAGGCATTAAGCTAAGTGAAATTAGTCAGAGAAAGACAAACATCATATGACTTCACTCATATGAGGACTTTAAGAGACAAAACAGATGAACATAATGGAAGGGAAACAAAAATAATATAAAAATAGGGAGGGGGACAAAACAGAAGAGACGCATAAGTATGGAGAACAAACTGAGGGTTACTGGAGGGGTTGTGAGAGGGGGGATGGGCTAAATGGGTAAGGGGCACTAAGGAATCTCCTCCTGAAACCAGTGTTGCACTATATGCTAATTTGGATGTAAATTAAAAAAAATAAAATAAAATCACTAAAAAAAGAACACATTTGTGTACCTCAAATCCAAAAAAATAAAAAATTAAAAAGTGACAGTATTAAGACCTTTTGGAGCAAAATAAAAAGATCAGGTGATGCCTTCTCACTATACAAATGGAAGTTTTTGCAGGAGGTAGCCTGCTGAACATACCAGCTACCTAGAATCTTTCCTATCCTTCGCTCACGGTCCAGGACTTGTTAATATGAACAGGTCAGGATTCCATGCTGGGCTGTCAGCCAGGAGGGGGATCACTGGGGAAACCACTGGGCTCCTGCCCAGCCACCACTCTGTTGGGTTATATGGGAACCTGCACAGTTGGAGTACATGCTCCTGCTGGGAGCAGGCTATATCCTCCATCACAGTTGAAATTAATTGGTAGAAAACACTTCTTGCCTTGTTTGTAGCATTTAATTTTGGGCTGAGGACCTGAAACATGTGTTCTAGATTGCAGAAAGATTCGGGGACTGGCATGTTATCCAACAGGGGTAAGACAAATCCAAGAGATGGAATCCCAAGAGGTCCTCGTTGCCTCCCAAAGCCAGTGCCATGGGAATTAGGACAGCTCTGGGAACTGGCAATTAGCTCAGCCACACCAGATGCCTCCCAAAGGAGTGGTTGTTCCACAAAAGCACTGGGCAAACTAGTGTCAAACGGTCTTAGCTGATCTGTGTTCCAGAGCTGAAGCAATGAAGAGGTTTATGTAATGGATCTGGCTTTCCTTTCTCTGTTTTTCCCAGTCATGCTTGGAGAGCTATTGGAGGATTTGCCAAGCAGTCTTAGTGCACATGTCCCATATTCACACACTTCCCCATCATTGGTCTACTGTAGCGCTCTCTGAAACGTTCTGGACGCAGTCCTCCTCACCACTGAAGTTCGTGCCAAGCATTCCTGTAGCCCCTCCATACAAGATACTTAGCCAAAAAGTGCTGCCTGGCTGATTATTATGGACTTTGCTGCCAGGACCCTCAGTAATCCTGGAAACTGCTCCCCTCACAGGCAGCGCAAGACCACGCCCTGGAGGGAGAGCAGGAGGCTTGCAGCATGCCCAGCTTGTGGCAAAGCCCTTACTCACATCATCTTGGCGGTGAGGAACTGCCTCCACTCACAAGCAATCATGCAGACAGAGCTTGGTCACCCGTTCTCTGAAGAAGGCTACCACTGTTACTCCTGAATGGGCGCGCAGAGCAGAAAACATGAAACTTTGGCATGCATTGTGCTGTGATGTGTTCTGAATATAAACTTGAATTTTTTAGGCATTGCTATGCATCAGGAAGGCTTTTTTTGGGTAACACCTTTATTAAGATATAACCCACATACCATACAATTCACCCATTTAGATAGAGCATATAATTCAATAGTTTTTTGGTTGTTACATTCAGACTTGTGCAACAATCAATTGTAGAACACTCTCATAACCTCCAAAAGACACCCCTTACTCAACCTCCCCCACCTTCCCCTCCTCCCCGCCACCCCTAGCAACCACCAACCTACTGTCTGGCTCTCCAGGTTTGCCCATCATAGACACTTTATATAAATGAAATGATACATATGTGGTCTTTTGTGACAGGCTTCTGTCACGTAGCAGAATGTTCACAAGGTTCATCAGTGTTGTGACAGCAATGCTTCATCCCTTTTTACGCCCAAACATATTCCACTGTCTGGATACAGCACATTTTGTTTATCGGCTCATCGGTTGATGGACATTCAGGTTGTTTCTAACTTTTGGCCACCATGAGTAACGCTGCTGTGAATATGCATGTGTCACTTTCCGTGTGGACCTGTGTTCTTGTGAGCTTGGACACGTGCCTAGGATTGGTACTGCTGGGTAAACGGTGACTCTTTTTCAGGAACTGTCAAACTTTTCCAGAATGGCTGCACCATTTTACATTCCTATCAGCAACAGAGAAGCGTTCCAATTTCTCCACATCCTCATCAACACTTGTTATTGTCCATCTCTTGTACTATCGCAGCTATGAAGTGGTTATCTCATAGTGTTGCATTCTTCTGAAGTTGCATTCTCCTGAAGACTAGTGATGTAGAGCATCTTTTCATGTGCTTTCGGCCATTTGTATGTATTCTTTAGAGAAATGTCTATTCGGATCCTTCACCCACTTTAAAATTGGGTTACCTGTCCTTTTATTATTGAAAATGATGAGAACAAAGGCAAGAGAAATGGAGCCAAAATTAAGTCTCCTTCTAGCTTGCAACCCACTGACACCTGAACCACGCACAACATGACCTTCATGGCTGCCTTAGTGCCCTAATGTTTGTTTTATTAAAGACTAAAAGTAACCTTAACAGCGGCTAGCCCCTCAAGGTCCTGAAAGCCTTGCTTCCAAATTCCTTAGAGGCTTACGCTATCCCTAACCTCACTAATTAAAAAGCACGTAGTCACCCCCACAATCCTGGTGCAGGTCTTTCTGCGCATGGGGCCTGTCCCCGTGCTATAATAAAATCAACTTTTGCACGAAAAACATCTCAAGAATTCTTGCTTAGCCATTCGCTCTGGAACTCAAAACTTCTAAATTTCATAATTTTGTCAGAAAAGCTTGAGTTTTTAATGACTATCCAGCTGCACTTTAAAACTCAGCCCCAGCCCCAACAGGAATGGGATGGGCTCCTGCAAATTTTGTATCTCTTCCCAGATAACATCATTCTGGGAAAATTCCAGTCCCTGAAGTTGTGGTTCTTGATTCCCAACCCCCCCCCCCCCCCAGTTCACAGATATCCTTGAGAGTCTGATGGACAGTCTCTGAGAGAAAAATGTACATATGCAAATTTGTCTATTTTGCATTTAGTATCAGGGAGTTCCTGGACCTTCCACCATTCAAGCATTGCCTTAGTAAGGTTCTTTCTTTTCATAAGAAGAGTGTACACTTATTTCTAATGATTGTATTGTCAAATGATTTGAACCTGGCCTTAATGGACGACATAAAATGCCCAAATTCTAGGTTCCCACAGAGGAAAAAAGAGTGAACTGGCTGTGAGATTATCGAAATCACACTGTAAAGAAACAGCTTTTATAGAAGATTGCTTTGAAGGCCTGCAGTCCATCATTTCTCCAAATTTTCCCCTGTGATCAGGCCAGACCACAAGAGCTTTACACCATCACATCTGGGATTGTCTTAGAACTGGTCTCTGATTGCACTTCAGCCTTTGCCATCAGCCCACAATGAAAGCACACTGTAAGGAAACTGTGCAGATTCTATTACTATCAGTTACAAAAATGTTGTAGGACCTCTCCTAAGGCTCATACACGCACTCAGAAAAGATGTGCTTCTCTTCAAACCATGGTCTGTTTTGATCTCGTCAGCACCATAAAGCTGTTACCATAATGTTTCCTTCCCCACTTTTGCCCTTAAGAAACTCAGAGGTAAGGGGCACCTGAGTGATGCAGTCAATTAAGCATCTGACTCTTAATCTCGGCTCAGGTCATGATCTCACAGTTTGTGAGTTCGAGCCCCAGGTCCAACTCTGCACTGATGGCACAGAGCCTACTTGGGATTCTGTCTCTCCTTGTCTCTGTCTCTCCCCCACTTATGTGCTCTCTCTCAAAATAAATAATAAACTTAAAAAAAACAACAACAACAACAACTCAGGTGTCTGGGTGGCTCAGTTGGTTTAGCATTTGACTTTGGCTCAGGTCATGATCTCACAGTTCGTGGGTTTGGGCCCCATGTCGGGCTCTGTGCTGACAGCTGCTTTGGATTGTGTGTCTCCCTCTGTTCCCCCACCCCCACTCCCACTCATGCTCTGTCTCTCTCTCTCTCTCTCAGAAATAAATAAATGTTAAAAAACCAAACAAACGAAAACCTCAGAGGTAAAGTTGCTGCCTGTCCCCGGCAACTGAACTAGATATTCTGTTAATTTGTGAATTGACATTGATGGCCTTCATTTTCCCTTTGCCCTGATTCCACTGTTTCTTTTTGATACGTTTTACATGCGATCTCAAACTGTTTCTAGAACAAGTCAACAAATCTCTTTTTCTAACCTTGCCTTTCTGCCCTTGACTGCCATTCATGACACCTGTTTGTTTATGCATGTTCTTAATGACAGAACCTATTTTATAGTTATTTTTCTCACCCGTAACTTTTAGTTTCTGCACTCAAGGGTGTTTTGCAAACAGATTACCATCACCCCAGTTTACCAAGCAAAATGTGTCTAGGTAGGAGAAGGAAGGTAGAAATTTTTTTTTTTAAGTTGAGAAGACATAAGAGAGACAGTGTTGTGGTTTTTTTCTACTTGACAAGATATTTTCATGGTGCTTACTAGGCTAGGCACTGTTCTATGTACTTTACAAATACTAATCTTCACAAAAACCCTATGAGGGACGCATGATTATTGCTTCCCGTTTTACAGATGAGAAAGCTGAGGTATGGAGCAGTTAATTAACTTGTGCAAGGTCACACAGCCAGTTAACGGTAGAGCCAGGATTAGGAACAGGGTCGCCAGCCTGCAGAGTCTGCACTCTCTACCCCTGGCCTCTGCTAAAGAGAGCCTGGCTCTGGGACCCTGGGTAAGCCACATAAATCACGTGGGAACAATGACACCCACTGCATCCTCGGCT
This sequence comes from Herpailurus yagouaroundi, assembly GCF_014898765.1. Taxonomy (NCBI): domain Eukaryota; kingdom Metazoa; phylum Chordata; class Mammalia; order Carnivora; family Felidae; genus Herpailurus; species Herpailurus yagouaroundi. Next base: position 30,654,721 of record NW_024412400.1, on the reverse strand, counting down.
CATTGAAATCAAAGGAGGCTCCACTGAAAGGCAGCATCCTCCCCACAGTGAGAACTCCACTTTGTCCTCTTCAGCTAAAACCTGCATAGAAATCCAGACCAAACTTCACTGGGAATGCCGGCCAAGTGGAATGAGGTAACTCACCCAACACAACGTCATCCGTAAACACCAAAAATAGATGAGAGCACCCTTACCTTTTTATCTCCTGTGCGCATCCTGATCCTAGAAAGATTTTGTAAAGTGTGGGTTAGGAAACTAGCTCAAATTTAGTTGACACATTTTAATATTTGGCATATCTTCTTGAAAAATGAAGTTGAGAGATTAAATTGCAATCAAACATTTTGACAAATTTAGACAGTTTACTTCAACCAACAATGCAGTGTAAGTTTGAGGGTGTACATAGTACCTCATGATTCCTTATGCATCTCCAGTGACTAGAGTCTGTCCTTGCTCCTCCTAGTCAACATGTACCATAGAAACTTGGGGTTGCACCCTACATATTTTAAGTGGAAGCATGGGACAGTCTGACATTCAAAAATCCCCTCATACCAATCCAGATGGGCATCACAGTTTTAGAGTCTGCAAAGCCCTTTCAGAAATGTATTTTCGGTAAATCCTCTCAACTCCATGAAGTACCATCCCCATTTTACAGGTGAGTACAATGAAGCCCAGAATAGTAGCCATTTTTATCCACCTAGTATTCACTTAGTATCTGCTATGTGTAAGACAGCATACTGGATAGAGGCAGGACTTTGTCCCTCCTTTAAGGAGTTTCCAATTTAGTGGGAGAGACAGAAATTAGACAGCACAGTATGGTCAGTGCTTTGAGAAGGGCACACACAAGGCACTGTAAGAAGTGAGCAGCTCTCCCTGAGTCTGATCGGGCGCTGTGGGAAGTCTTTGCCAGGCAAGATAATAGGGGCATGTGAAAGAGTTTGGGAAGAGGAGGCTGACCTAAGGGACAGCACGTCCACAGGCCCAAAGGGAAAACGTGGTGCATCTAAGGAAGGACATTTATCTGTTGGTTCAAACAATCTGAGCACTTCCACAGTGCTGGGCTTGTGCTGGGTGATGATGCCCCCACGGCGAACCAGACTGGCAAAGTCCTTGCTCTCAAGAAGCACAATTCTAAGGGTAGAAACAGATAATAAAAATGTAAATCAAGTAACAAAATGAGTTCAGAGTGGTGAGTAGTATGAAGGGAGTATGCATTAGTCTGGACCAGGGTGGTGGCACCGGGGAGAGGAATGGCTGCATCTAAGAGAGATTTGGGAAGCAGAACTGATAGGACCTCCCAATGGCTTGGACCTGGAGGTGTGGGTGAAGAAGGAAATAAGGGGAACTCCTAGCAAATGGCAGACACGAAGCTGTCCTGACATGCAATCTTAGGAGGAGGGAGAACCAAGAGTTCTCTCTTGTGAAAATTCGACATAGGATGCTCACCAGACATTCGAGTAAAGCAGCTCTGGGAGTCAGGTATCTAAGACAGCATCTCTGGAGAGAAGTCAACATGAGCTTTGAATGTAGGGGTCACTGGCCTATAGATGCTCTTAAAAGCTTAAAAAGTGAATGGAATATTCTGGGGAAGTTGAGTGAGAAAACCCATGTCAAAGCCCCGGGGTGGAGGTGAAGGGAGAGGAGAGGCTTCGGAAGAGAAAAAGCCAGAAGAGCAGGTGAGATGGAGGAGCCAGTAAGGTAGGAGAGAAACCAGGAGTGACAGGTCATAGAAGCCAAGAGAGGAAGAGGGATTGGCTAATGTGTGAAATGCTGCTCAGGGACTAATTAGATCACTGGTGACCTCGAGAGCAAGAAAGCAGTTTCATGGTAGGGATGCAGGTGGGGTTGGAGGAGGTTAAGAGGGAGGTGAGGAACCAGAAACATCACTGCAGACAACTCTTGCCAGAAATGTTTGGGTGAAAGAAAGGAAATACACAGAGTATGAGACAGAAAGGCACAGGGAACTGAGGTTTTGTTTTGCTTTAAAGAAAGGGGAAATGACAGGATGTTTGTATGCTGAGAGGAAAGGGGCACTGGGGAGGGGAGAGTCGCAGAAGCCCTGTCCCTTCCCTCAAGCTTCTGATGTCTCCAGCTGCCCATTCTAGCTCCTCCACTGATCCATTTCCTGGGATCCTCAGATGCTGGCATCCTTCAGGGCCCCCAGCCCTGCGTACTGCTCTCCTCTCCCTACACATCCTCCTTGGTAGATCATATCAGCTCTCCATGGTTTTAAACACCTTCTGCACCCTGAGATCTTTGTCTCCGCTTTAAACATCTCAGAAATGCACATGCCAAGCATTTCCATCTGACATTCCACAGGCACGCATGCCTAAAACCAGCCTGTCCTCTCCCTCCACCTCTCTCTTATACTTTGTTTGGAGCAAGACAGGGCTTTCTGTCACAATTCTTTCACCCCTATAAACTCTCCCAACCCAACCGGCCAGAAGCAACAACACTGGTACATCAATCTGGATCAGTCTGACTCTGAAATCCATACTTGCATTACCCATTTCTATAGTTACTTTCTCTTCAACTTGTATCATAAAATCCTTATTTTAATTAGTCTACAGCTATTCACAGTGAAGTCATTAAGAGAAAATACCACTTAATAATAAAGAGTAATGTGAGAAAAAAAAGAAGTCTAGCAAAGTGGTTTATTCTTACAAGTTATTGCTGGAGAAAGTTCTTCAAACAAACCAGTGCAGTGAAAATGCCTTAGAGAAGCATCACGTTTTCAGATTTCTTCCCAAGAGTGTTAGGATGTCTCATCTTCGCTATTTTTACATGTTCGTGTTTTGACAAGCTGCTTCGTCGGGTGACAGCAACTCTTCAGGGTTCATTTTTATTTCCAAGTTTGTGATTTTTTAAAAAGGCTACTTTAGGGTGGTGAACTGTTTCACTGTCTTTTCACTCTCTCTTTTAAGTTCTTCAATATGGGCATCCAGGCGCTCTAGAATATGATGGGACCGCAGTTCCTCCTCTTCCAAAAATCTGGTAGCGATTGAACCAAGAGGAGACACAGGCAAGGGACACTGAAGGAGAAACAAATTTGGACATATGTAAGTTGAACAGTAGATTTCTCAGATACATTTTCTAACGAGAGATATTAAAAGGTGACTTAAAATACTTTTTCTTCCAAAGAGATAATTTGTTTCTATCCTAATGATAGGACTAGTAAAAAAGCAGCTGTTCCATAAACGTTAACATAAGACTTCTTCCTTTCTGACACAAGTTGTATAAATGTAAAGTGTCACATAAATATGTTAGTTATGGGCCTAAAGAATATCTCAGTTCAGACTTATATATCCTTTAATACCCTCAGAAGAGAATATACCTAATGCCTGTTATTTTAAATTCACTTTTAAAATCTGAATATGTTACTTTGATTTTAAAGCACAGAAAATCTACCGACAACAGATAAGACAGCAAGTGAAATCAACACTTTCCCTCATCCAAAATCTCAGTCCACACTGCCTCATCTGAAACTCCTGGGGCCACGGTAGTTCAGAATCCAGAATTTAGAAAGATAATACAGGACATGGACCACATACAGTCCATTCTCACGTGCAGTCGTTATTTTCTATATACAGTCCCCTCAAACATTGAGTTAGTGAATAAAGAATCATTGCTCCTTGGGGAAAATATACACACACAATCTCACACAGACTATCATCCTAAAAACAACTCCTCCTGGTAGAATCCATTTTCTTTATTTTACATAAGAGAAAACGAGGGGCAGAAGTGTGAAGTGACTTGCCAGAGGCCACCCCACTAACGGGTGCCAGAGTTGGGGTTCCAAACCCTGTTTACCAGGCCCCAGAGCCTGAGCTCCCTGAGTTACACTGTGCTGTCCCCACATCGTCCCCACTCTGGTCACCTCTGTGTGACAGCTGGACAGGAGGGCAAAGCACCACCTCAACCAATACCTCAGCTGGGAACGTGTAAGTGGGGATCCAACCTTTTCACAGCTCCTCACAGGACCACGAACGACTGTGGGAGTCCCTCAAGTATTGAACAGGGTGTTAAATAGTTAAGCAAGTAGGAGAATTCGCACAGAATCCGTGACAAATAAGGATCAACTGTATTACCTTAGTGGAGTCTGAGGTAACGTCTCATAATCAAAGACACTGATATTTCTGAAGCAAAATACTAAGTGGGATAAAGAGTCTATACATATTAGCACATCAGTTCAGTTCAGGTCAGGTTTTAGTGCCAAAAAGGTTTTGCTGCCAAACTTAGGAAGAAAGTTTTCAGGATGTTTTTAGGTCTCAGAATTACATGTAAGTGAAGCTCAGACTTCTTTTAACAATGAAAAGAAAACTCTTCCATGAACTTGTTGGCATACGCAAAGGTCAAAAATACTGCATTTTCACAGGGATAGGACCATGTAACTGGTGATGGTAATGAAAATCTGGCCAGAGGCAAGGGCTTCGGTAGAGAACGCAGACAAATGGTGGAGTCTGCACAGTGGCTGCAGGAACACGGAGCAGCGAGTGTCGCACTGGGGTACCCAGTCCACGTCTGGACACGTCAGGCGCAGTTCCTTCCTCCGCCTCCACCCACCCGCTTTCTCCCTTTCCCAAGTTGCTTCCTTTCTTCTTCACTGGCTAGGCCTCACGACCATCTTGGCATCCAGAGATATTCCTTGACCCTCTACAAATTGACCCTCTCTGAAATACAAAATTGACCCTCTCTGAAAAAGGCAGGAAAGGAATTTCCAATTAAGGTTAAAAACAAATGAATGGGAGTGCCTGGGTGGCTCAGTTGGGTAAGACTTCGACTCTTGGTTTCTGCTCAGGTCATGATCCTGGTGAGTTCGAACCCCACCATCGGGGTCTGTGCTGACAGCAGGAAGCCTGCTTGGGAATCTCTGTCTCCTTCTCTCTGTCCCACCCCTGCACTCACTGGTTCTCTCTGTCTCTCTCAAAATAAATAAACAAACTAAAAAAAAAGATACAAATGAATGGTTATGTTAATTTTCAAAACTAAGATGTATTTTGAAAAGTAATCATGGCTGAAATGTGTCTTCATGAGTAAAACTGCAAGACAGAAATACATGAACATAATAGAGTACTTAAGCTAGAGAACCAGTAAGGAAAAAAAAACCAAAACAAAACAGAAAACCATCACCCTGCTTTACCCTTAAAATGAAAAATAAAATCAAACTAAATAGACTTAATAAACTAATAAGATCAGAACGTTTCCGTACCAAAGACATAAACTCTTCCTGGTCATTTATACTCTCAGAGACAGTGTCAGAAAAACTGGCATCATTTGTATCTAGCGCCGAAGGCAAAGAGCTAGTTTTACACAGAAAGTTAGAAGGCAAAGAGATGGTGGAACTGCAAGGGCTGATCTGAGAGCTCAGGGGGCTGAGGACTCTGGACATGGGCTCTATACTATCCAACGCCTGTCGTCTCGGAGAATGAAGACCTGTTTTGCAGTGCTCAGTCTTTACTCCATCGTGTCTGTACGGGCCACGGGTTGGCCTGGATAGCAGATTAGAAAACAAAACAAATATACATTGTAGTAACTTTTCTCTTTCAACACAGAACCGCTGCAGGAAGTTCACTTAAAAACAAAGGAATAGCCTAACCAGTAAGGCTGTAATTTACTAAAAGAGCAGCCCACTCGGACTACATGCTCTTTCTATCCAGTCAGGCCCCAAACGTCCGACCCCCACCGCCAGGCCTCAGCCCTCACGTGGAGACAAACTGCCACAGTGTGTTTGGTGCTAGGACAGAGGGAAGTACTGTGCGCATGAGCAGGGTGCCTGACATCATCTGGGGTCGAGGTGGCAGTGGAGGAGAGGGGTCGGCAGAGGCTTTGTTAGGTAGGAAACACGTCAGCTGTAGAATAAGAGCTGAAGCCAGATGGGTTTTCACTGAATGCTGACTTCTTATGGTAACAGCTTATAATTAATTGACCAACAATACAAAGGATGCTTTCTTTATGTGAAAAGCCAATTTCTACTTTTAGGGTACAAGTGGGGCTACAGAGGGGGGAGGCAGCATGGAAAGGCTCGGGGGAGGAAGGACGTTGCTTATGCATGCGTCCAGAGTGTCTGAAACTAAAGCTTGAAGGAAGTGCCATACAACCACCCGCCGCATTTTATCCTCATGGCAGCTTTACTTGTCCACACTGTACTTCGGAATCAGACATAGAGTCGTTTGAGGAAGATTTAATTTCTGTAGTCTGAAATCGTGCTCAAACGAGAGTTACAATAGCACACATTTTAAGTAAACTGTGAAGAAATTTTACTTGAACTCTGTATTCTTGAACTCAGGTGCTCTGCTGTGTGTCGGTTTAAAGATTCTCTCATGGTTTTTTTTGCATATCTGAGTAGAAATCTCCAGCTTAGATTTAGTATCCATCAACTCTTTCTGCAGTTGTTGATTTTCAGACACTAATTTATTTAAGGCCTCAATATAATTCTCCTGGAGGTCTGCTAGTGAAATCTCTTTTGCCTAATAAAAGAGAATGCTAGAGTTACTTAATTTGTATAAGAATATTTGTGATCTGGGAGACTGCTGGTAGGAAATTACATTTCTTTCAGTTATAACTAGTTCATCTGTAGCTTTACTTTGGAAAAAGTGAATACTTGTGTTTGGCCCCCTATGAGAAAAAAAAGTGTTGTCTCTTACAGTAAATGGG